>NW_025336646.1:95560-300502 GCF_004798865.1 Varanus komodoensis
TAGGGTTCAGAAAACGAGGTGTCCTGGCCTGCTTTTGATCATTGGAATGTGTTTAGAGTGGGCAGAAATGGTGAGCTGTGCAGAAAAACCCACTCAAAGAAGTCTTTTTGAAAATCGCCCTTCTTTCAGAGGAAATTTACCCCTGTATTAGGGTTAGGGATGCGTTCCAGGGTAGGGTTAGGGTTCAGAGAACGAGGTGTCCTGGCCTGGTTTTGATCTTTGGAATGTGTTTAGAGTGGGCAGAAATAGTGAGCTGTGCAGAAAAAGCCACTGAAATAAGAGTTATTGAAACTCGCCCTTCTTTCAGTGGAAATTTACCCCTGTATTAGGCTTAGGGATGCCTTACAGGGTAGGGTTAGGGTTCAGAAAACGAGGTGTCCTGGCATGGTTTCGATCGTTGGAATGTGTTTAGAATGGGCAGAAATGGTGAGCTGTGCAGAAAATGCCACTCAAAGAAGACTTTTTGAAAATCGCCCTTCTTTCAGTGGAACTTTACCCCTGTATTAGGGTTAGGGATGCCTCCCAGGGTAGGGTTAGGGTTCAGAAAACGTGGTTTCCTGGCATTGTTTTGATCGTTGGAATGTGTTTAGAATGGGCAGAAATGGTGAGCTGTGCAGAAAAAGCCACTCAAAGAAGACTTTTTGAAAATCGCCCTTCTTTCAGTGGAACTTTACCCCTGTATTAGGGTTAGGGATGCTTCCCTGGGTAGGGTTAGGGTTCAGAAAACGAGGTGTCCTGGCATGGTTTTGATCGTTGGAATGTGTTTAGAATGGGCAGAAATGGTGAGCTGTGCAGAAAATGCCACTCAAAGAAGACTTTTTGACAATCGCCCTTCTTTCAGTGGAACTTTACCCCTGTATTAGGGTTAGGGATGCGTCGCAGGGTAGGGTTAGGGTTCAGAAAACGAGGTTTCCTGGCATGGTTTTGATCGTTGGAATGTGTTTAGAGTGGGCAGAAATCGTGAGCTGTGCAGAAAAACCCACTCAAAGAAGTCTTTTTGAAAATCGCCCTTCTTTCAGTGGAACTTTACCCCTGTATTAGGGTTAGGGATGCGTCCCAGGGTAGGGTTAGGGTTCAGAAAACGAGTTGTCCTGGCATGGTCTTGATCGTTGGAATGTGTTAAGAATGGGCAGAAATGGTGAGCTTTGCAGAAAATGCCACTCAAAGAAGACTTTTTGAAATTCGCCCCCTTTCATTGTAATTTTACGCCAATATTAGTGTTAGGGGTGTGTACCAGGGTCAGGTTTGGTTTCAGAAAACCAGATTTACTGGCATGACTTTGATTATTGGATTTTTTTTAGTATGTGCAGAAATGAGTAAGCATGTAGAACAAATAACTCAAGGAAGGCTTTTTGAAAATCTCCCTTTTTTCACTGGAACTTTACCCTTATTTTAAGGTTAGGGGCGTGTAACTGTGTAGGGTTTAATTTCAGAAAACATGGTATGCCGGCATGGTTTTTATTTTTTGAATTTTTTTAGACTGGGCAGAAATGACGATCTGTGCCAAAAAAGCTACTCAAGGAAGGCTTTTTCGAAATCGTCCACTTTACAGTTGGACTTTAGCCTTATATTAGAATTTGGGGTATGTTCCAGGGTAGAGTTAGAGTTCGGTGTTGTCCTGGCATGATTTTGATTGTTGTAACGTGATTAGAACTGGCAGAAATGTTGATCTGCGTAGAAGCTACTCACGGAATGCTTTTTTAAAAATGTCCTCTTTTCAGGAAAACATTAGTTCTATATTATGTTCATTGGTGTGCACCAGTGTTGGGTTAGTGTTCCGATAACAACGTGTCCTTGTATGTTTTTGATGTTAGCGATGTGTTTTGAATGGGCAGAAATGATGAGCTGTGCAGAAAAAGCTTCTCAAGGAAGGCTTTTTGAAAATCGCCCTCTTCTCAGTGTAATTTTACCCCCATATTAGGGTTAGGCATGTTTCCCAGGGTAGGGTTAGGGTTAGAAAATGAGGTGTCCTGACATGATTCGGAGGGTTGTTTTGTTTTTAGATTTGTTCGAAATAATGATTTTCTGAGAAAAACTACTTTAGGAAGGCTTTTTCTAATTCGCCCTTCTTACCCCTGTATTTTACCCCTGTATTAGGTTTAGGGTTGTTCACCAGGATTGGGTTATTCCAGTGTTGGCAAACCCATAGCACGTGTGCCACAGCGGGAATGCAGACCCCTCTCTGTCACCATGCGAGCCAATTCACCCTAGCATCTCCCGAACAGCCACGCATCAGAACAGCGCTCATAGGGGCCGTATGCATACTCGGAAAGGCATTGCGTCACCAGGCAATAACGTCACAAGCCCTGACTTGTCCAACCTTTTACATGTCCACTCAGTGCGCTGCCAAGTATATATATATATATATTTGCTTGGACTGACTGTTAGGTTTTTTTTTTTTTCCTCTCTAAACTGAAGCTTCAGTTTTCACGTTTTATTGCAGTGTTGGTACTTTGAGATAAATAAATGTGTTTTTTGTTGCACTTTGGGAACTCGATATCTAAAAGGTTCGCCATTACTGGCCTAGGCTTTTAATTGGACTGATTGTAAGGCAATTCATGGTTGCTAATGATGTTATGGCTATGTGTTAATTCCATCTTTCAGCCTGATACCTGTGATAATTTTTCAAGAATGGCCTGTAATCGATAACCATCTAATACAGAAATATGCTAGGCTCTGGGTGCAGGTGGCAGTAGACCTGGTTATCAATTACAGGCTGTGCTTGAAAAACTTTATTTATCTATTTATTGATTGATTGATTTATATCCTGCCCTGTTCCTACAAAGGGCTCAAGGCAGCTTACATCATTCTCCTCCTCCATCGTATCCCCACAACAACAACCCTGTGTGGTAGGTTGGGCTGAGAGTCTGTGACTGGCCCAAAGTCACCCTGTTGGCTCCATGGCTGAGCGGGGACTCGAACCCAGATCGTCTGAGTCCCAGTCCCATGCTGTTAAGCACTGCACCACACTGGCTCTCACAAGTTCTCACAGGTATCAGGTTCGCCACTGCAGGAAACTGGATTCTAGACTAGATTGACCTATGATCTGATCCAGCAGGGCAGCTCTTGAGCCTGGGAGACCAAGGTTCAGGTTGCAGCTCTGGGATCAGATCTGCTTCGTTCCAGGTTCAAATTGCCGCTCACTTGCTTAGCACCCTTAGTAGGTCCCTTTTCTCCCCTTGGCTTTGGTCCTCCATTTGGGAGACAGGAACCCCAGAAATTAGCTACCCAATAGACCCTTTCTGGATGTGAGGATTAACAAGCACTGTGCTCACTAAAGGTGTTGTGGAAACATGGTTGTGGGGAAATGATTGATGAGGAAGGATTGGGAGTCTTCCTTTTTTCTCCTACCAATCTAGGCAATTGACTTTTGCAGATTTTGAACGACCTAATTGCCCAGAATCGGACCTCTTTTCTGATGTCAGCAGTGTGGTTACAGCTAGTGAGACAAGTTCCAAATACACTCACAGTAACTCAAGAATATCTTCGTATGTATTTGTCTTCACATCATTTTTTTCGCCAGTTTCATTGCTGTTCTTGTCTCAAGTGGAGGGAAATATGGATTTATACGGACAATTCCTTCCCTCTGTGGAGATGGAAGTTCTGTTGGTGATGCTCCTACCTTCATTATCCCAAGGGTTCCTTTCCCAGAGGTGGGAGAAATATGGATGCCTGTGCTGAAGTAATCTTTGGCAGGCATTTGTGAAAAAATATAATATTGAAGTGTTAAAAGGAACAAAGGAATAAATGCTTAAACATGAATCCTTAGCACTTTACTCTGTGGGAGCGCTCATGTTAGGAAATGCTTCTCATCAGAGTATAATCAATTATAATTATACTAATTATATGCTATAGTTCTATAATGTAGCATTATAATAAAATGCTCAGAGAAATTTAGTTTATGATCTGTTTAATAATGGTAACAAAAATAATAAAGAATAAACTTGCAGCACATATGGAAAAAGTATGCTAGGAGAGAGAGTTCTAGGTTCTTCCTAATATGCAGGTTTTCCATATGCAAGCAGTAGGTTGGATGGGGGATGGAAGAGGCTGCTGCAAAGGACGGCATATAAATGTTTTAATTAAATTAAATTCCATCACATGAAGTATTCAGCCCAGACAAGGCTTACCACCTCAGTGAGAACAAGGCCTGAGGGCCAACTTAAGTTTAGTCTAGGTGCACCAAAAGCAGTGACAACACAACCAAGCATGACTAAAGCTGTTTCCTCCACATCAGCTTCCCCCATCTGCTGCCAAGAGCAGCTTCGTTGTGTGTATGTTACCTGGCATTTCATCTTTTGTAGGCGTTCTTCAAAGAACCGTCGTAAGGCGGAGCGCAAGAAACACAGCCTAAAGGAAGGGAGCCCCCTTGAACATGTGGCACTCCTGGAAGTTTTAGGGGAAATAATTCGGAGTATTGACAGTTTGAAAGGTTGGTCACAGAGCTTTTCTAAGCTCTTTTATGTAGTCTGAAGAAAGAAGATTGGAAAAGGACTGTTGGGTGGGCTGGGTGAACTCCCAAAGTGCAAAGGCTACTGATGATCTCCAGGGAGAGGTCCTGGATAGTGAGGTCCAGTAGACTTGTGCTAACAGTTACTTGACTTAAAGTCCCCCTTCATTACATGATGAGGCTAAATGCTAAATCTACATAGTCCCAAATGACTCCAAGCTCAGTTTGGTAGGTAAAAACATTCTTAGAAGCCTGAGTGTTGCAACCAATTTCATCACAGTACTAGAGAGGTCTGATTTCCAGCTTCTGTTAAGAAGTCAGGTTACCTGTAAAACCTGAGCCAGGCTGACTCATAACTGTAAAACAGTGGTGATGGTCATTTACTGGGCTGCTTTTTCCCTTCTGCCCCACCCCAAATGGTTTGCCTTCAAGACCACAGGCCTATAGCCAGGCCTTTAGTCAAAAGATTTGTGATAGAGGGGCCTACGGGTAAAGGGCTCAATGGCAAAACCCTAATTATAAGTCTGGTAACTTTCTAATTTCACTATATTTAATATACTAAGCAATCTTTGCAAAGCATGTTAAATGTTAACGGCTCCATTCCCAAACTTGTTTTGAGAAAGCCTTTGGAAAACTGGACTGCAGTATGCAAAAGACAGGTGTAGTTTTAGAACAAATGAAAGTGTCACATTTTGGGAATGGACCTGTGATGTCCTTGAGGATCTGCCTGTGGCGATTTGTTCTGGGAGCAATGATCCTGACCCTCAGAAGGGATTGGTGCTCATTTTTTTTTCAGAGAAGAAAGTCTTGGGTTATTTTCAGGCTGGGAGTGGAAGGCAAAATAGCAGGCTTGTGTTTTACCCACCGCATTTAAAGTATTATGTTTTAAAACTATTTTTTTGTCGGGGGTGGGGTCTTTAATTTATTCTTAAGGTGAGGTACATAGCCTTTTGAAGTATCTAGTCCTCTTTGGCTATGATGGACAAGCCCAGGAACTGCAACACTGCTTTGAGGAGACTCTTCGCTTGATGGAGCACTCCGTCCCCGAGATCTGGAACCCAGACCTGCAGCAGATCCCAGCGACCCCGGTAAGGAAGGAATTCCACATACGAGCCTTGACGCCTGCTGTACAGGGCCTAAACACAGCTGGTGTCTTTGTTGGCACACTACCGAGGGCCAGTCTCCCCATTATGTCGGTCACACGGTCAGAAAGTTTCTTCAGTTGGTCACTTCCCTTTCTAAGAAAAAGCAGTTGTGGGTCCTCTGATCTTGGATGTGCTCCTAATCCAGATTAGGACCCCACATCAGTTAGCAATTATTCAGTCCTGAGTTGGGGACAAATACTGCAGCTACAATCCTCTTTCCGATGGCACTTTAAAACAATATTTCTCAATACAGTTATCAGCCTAGAGGGAGGAAAACAAGGGGTACTGGAGCCGCTGTGAGAACCGTGCCTCATAGCCTGGTTTATTCTCAGCAGTTTATCTACACCAGCAACTTCTTTGAATGGAGTGCGGATTCTCTGCACTGTCTAAAGCAAGATGAAGAACCTGCTGCCCCTCAGATGGCTTTGGACTTCAATTCCCATCGGCACCACTCATGGGCAGTGCTGGCAGGGGCTGATGGGAGTTGGAGTCCAACAACCGTTTCTCCGTCCCTGGTCTAAAGAGAGCTCCTGCTTAGGAAGAGCTCCCTGTGAGCACTGAGGCTAGAAGATAAAGAAGTAAACAAAAAATCTTTTGGAATGACATCCCATCAGAAAATGAATACTTTCTGATGGAATTGTTGTGGAAAGGTCAAGAAGCGCAGCAGTGCTCAAGCTAAGTTTGATTCCTGCTATCATGCTGTAGCTTCTTTACAATACATAGATAAGCCTTTTCTTTTGCCAATTCCAATGTCAGGTGTTGGGTCCCAATTCAACTGCCAATAGCATCACCGCTGCCTACAATCAACAGAAGGCGATAACTCCTGCAGTACAAGGTGAGAGGAAAATTGTGCATTGCGTGGCACCCAGGGCTTGCTTTCTGCAAACAGAGATACTGTCTATGTATGCTTAGAGGAACTTTTATTTTTTCATGTTTTCCAAGGTTCAAAACAAGTCATGCAACTGATTGCTAGAGAGTTATGTGTTAGATCATGTTCTGGTTGCAAGAAACATGCCAGCTAACAAAGTTTGGAAAACCAGTTTTGCTGGTTTAGACTGTCGGGTGGGGGGGAATTAGGAATTGCCACTTTTTTAGGTGATTCTTTGTAGAATTACGTATCGCCCCAGAGTCACTCTATTGTCACCATAGCAAGATTTCACATTTGTTTTTTCTCTTCCATTCAGTTTGGTAATTCAATCTTTGATTTCTGTATTTTCCATATAATATATAACATGGAATGCTATTCTTGTTGTTGTCTGCAAACTGAATTATTAACAAGTGCCTTTTCCCCTTCCCAGATTCTGAGCTCTTTATACCTCCCAAACTCAACAATAATATCCAATGGAAGCTGCACATTCTCCAATAATCCAGACTCCACATCTGTTGATGGACTAAGGATCTGTATTTAAGAAAACGTGTCTTTCTTTCTGAAACTTGTGTCCTCTCCATGCCTTGCAGTTAACAGGTCGTGTGTCCCGAAGCAACAAGGGAAGGAGGAGGCCAAACAAATGCAAACTAGTTTTGACCATGGCTTTCCTTATATTTACCTCTTTTCCCATGTGCTGCCTGGGTGACCAGAAACAGCTTGTGCTGTAGCAGCTGCCAAACTAGCAAATTTGGTTACTTTTAAACATTCTGCATAGTGTTTTTGTCTGGGTCTGTTTTGTCAACTGATGACACAAACAACCTTTTCGGACTTTTCAGTGCCAGCTACCAAGTTCATAGCACTTTAATTTTTTTTTGAGGGTACACAACCCAAACTACTTTTGGACATCAGTGGTATAAGCAAGACCTCCACTGAACTAGGTATGATTATGTTTCTTTTAAATTCTGTCAAGGGCTCAACAACATATAGATAAACCTCCAGTTGAGTTCGAATTATGGATATTAACCCAGAAATACCTTGCTTTGACACAGTGTGCTGATGGAAATTATTTCTCGAAGCTAAAGAGAAGTGGGGACTGGTCAATAAAATTTTGCTGTAACCTTTTCTCTCTGGATCTGGTTCTGTTCTTGATGAAACTCGCAGCATCTGCAGGTGCTCAGAATCACTTAATATTTTTAAAGACATACACAATGTAGCCTTTAGGTGGAGGAGTTGGGAAGCATGTGGTCCTTTTCTGGGAATCTGCTTTCTAATGATGGAAGTGTACCCTTTATGCTCTTGTGATTATTGTATCAGCTGTGTGATCTACCTGTTTTGTCAGTGGCTGATGAACTCTTAACAACAGGGGTGTGTATCACACTATACCACAGAGGACTAGTTTCCTCAGCTGCATTTTGTTTGGCTTGCTTTAAAAGGGTTGGGGAACAAATTACCTGTGACTGTCATCACACAAATCTTTGCTTTCCTTTTACTTGAGAGCAATTTTGAGCCCTTATGATTACAAGGATATGGTTAAACCAGTAAGTGAGTAAAGCATGTGTGGGTTCTGTTGGCACGCAGAGTAGGATTTTCTGACACACCTGGACCAAAGCCTGAGTGAGAGGCTGATTCTGCCCAAACCCCTGCCTGCCCCTTGGTGCTCATCTGCTGCCTGAAGAGGGCTGCCCTTTTATTGTAATGCACATCACTCCAGCAGCAGCTCACATTTGGATTTTACTTGTATGTTTAACCAAAAAAGCCACCTGTCACAGGGGCTGCTGGTACATGACAGCCCACTGTAGATTGTTTAAGCCGTGTGAGGCTGCCGTGTGTGTGCCATTTTGAATATGTAAATCAGGATGCAACTTGGCACTTACACGCATCATGGCTCATCATCGCAATCCAGGAATGCCACGCCGTCCACACTCAGTTACTGGCAATAATGCCTGCTAAAAGGTCAGAGGGCCCGCTTGAACTACATTCCAGTGCTCCTGCTGGTAGGACTGGCGGGAGGAGAATCCTCAGGGCAGGCCTGCAAAATCCTGACTAACAAAAGCAGAATGAATTGTGCAACATGGGATTTTAAGAATTTGTGACATTTCCAAAATGCATATGGGTCGCAGACTTCAGATTTCCTTGCTGCAGAATTGAGATGCATTGGATTCTGGCCCATTTTCTCTTTCTCTCTCTCTCTCTCTCCCCCCCCTGCCCCCCCCCACACACACAGGGTGGGCCAAAAGTAGGTATACAGTACTGATTGGTCCATGTTTAGTCTCTTAGGTGCTCAAAATGTCCTCCATCAACATTGCAGCATGCCTGGAACCTGTTCCCAACACTGTGACACAAATGCCAGTTAGCACCAATGTGGATAGATGCATATCAGATGAACTCCTTCAGTTCGTTCACTGGGTGAGGTCCTTCATGGCTTGTTAGCACAGCTTGTTAGCACAGTTGAATCCAAGCAACCTAACTCACATTTCAGCACTAACTCAACAACCCCTTGAGTGCAGGTTATCATATTGTCTGAACCCAGTCAGTAACACACAGGCCTTTCAGTGCTAATAGTGGCATGTTGTTCAGTTCAGAAGAAAAGTGTGCCTCCGTTATCAGATGCTGAGGAGCGCTGGCCTATTTGCTGTTTTGAGGTTTTACACTGATTGTCTGTGCTAGGAGCAGAAGTGTGAATATTCTCGATAATGATTCCCTCACAATCTGGTGCTGGATGAGACAGATGTTGGCCACAATTTGGCAAACATAAAGCACTTATACGTCCCCTGATCTCTCCTCTGAGATCACAAGGGATGTTTAACCACACAATCCTATCAGTGGTAAGCCCTGCTGAAGTCCATGGGACTTACAGATAAGTGACATGGCTGAATTATGCCTGACTTTTAAAAGCTATCTTGGATATATTATTGTTTTTAAAAGTGGCATAAGGTTAGCTGCACATTGCTCTTCTCAGCCTGGAACAGAGAAAAATATCCTCCAGGGAACAGGCAATTGTTGTGTGCTTGTTCAGGAGTGAATTAATTTGTACATTCCTCTTATAAAGTAATTCAGAACCTCCATTATACATAAATATTTGATAGATGTAGGCAAATTAAATCTCATCATATATTTCCTCTATTAGCCCTATTATAATTTGATGCATATGGAATAATAATTCCACAGACAAAAATGAACCTTATGGCACCTGAATAACAAATTTGTTACAGAATATGTTGGATTAAAGTTTATGCCATAATCTTTAAGGTGCCACAAGGCTAATTTTTACTGCAACAAATGAATGTGAGTATCCCCTCCGGAAATACTGATTCTCCATTCTCTTCTGCATCCCTTTCTCTTCCAATGTAAAAGTGCAGCCCAGAAAGTGCGCCCAGTGACTTCAGTGAGAGAACAGTGCAATCCTGCGTGGTCTATTAAGTCCACTGAGTTGAGTGAGGCTAAGACCGCAGCCATAAAAACACTTGTAAAGGATCATGAGGCAGAAAGTTCTCACCCATGTGCATTTTTGCTCTGCCTTTATGTCTGCCACTTGCATCAAAAATGGGAAACCACTTAACACACACGCTGCAGTTACAACTTTTAATACAGGTCATAGGTCACAAAATTGTTTTGCTGGGTACTGTTGACAAAGGAAAGAGGGAACTTCTTCAACCCATCGAGGTCCAGCTAAGCAGGGTATGGGTGCTGAGGAAGAGATTCCTCAATGTCGGGAACTCAGAAACATTTCCTATAGATGTAGAAAGGCCCCCGTTCTTCATATTCTCTCCTGTGAACCCAGAGCTGCTGGAAAGTCTTGAGGGATGCCAGGATAGAACCGCCAATCCATACGGATGTTTTTCGTTCAGAGGAGGCTGAGGAAATGGGATTATCATTTGGGCACATTCTAATCAACTCCCTCTGGAAGCGGTCAGCAAAGCCCTTTATTGTGGTACAGCCCCCACACAGCAAGATGTTGCCCATCAGCTTCTTTTTAAGGGTGACATCACACTTATTGAGGGAAGTCATGGTCAGGAGCGGAAGTCCCAGCTGCTGCGAGTTGATCAAGGATGGCTTGAAGAGCATTTCAGAACACATGAATCTCTCTTTGCCAATAATAATTCGTTGGCCATCAGGAAGCTCATACTCAATCTCGTGTTTCCTGGGAGGTGCAGCTGTGTCCTGCTGATAGTCCAAGGAAGTGAAACAATAGTTCTCTTTGATATCTTCCAAGATTTCCCAGTCTTTCTCTGAGAACAATCTTACGGACTCATTTAATAACTTCTTGAGGTATTGGGTGACATCTGATCCGGCATAGTCCACCCTTTCAGTAATGTTTGGCATGGTGTAGCCTTCATAAATGGGGACCACGTACGAGACCCCATGGCCACTCTCCACAACAAGGCCTGATGTCTTTCCATAGGAATACATTGACAATCGAGACTGGTAGGCAATGTGCATGGCAGGGGTGCAGAAAGTTTCAAAGAGCATCTCTGCATATTTTTCTCTGTTGGTGGTAGGGCTCAGAGGGGGGTCTGAAACTAGAACAGCATGCTCATCCGGCCGAATCTTCATCTCCTTTTGGAAGAGATATTCCCAAATGTCTTGAACAGTATCCCAGTCCACTATTATCCCATGCCTCAACGGGTTGACCAGCTTCAGGGGTATCGTTGCATCTTGAAGTTCTCTACCCACAAAAGTTTCCTTTCTATTATCTCCAGTTTTTGCGGTCTCCTGGAAATGCTTACCTACAGTAGATGAGACAACATGGGTGGGCTTAGGTTCTCCAGCAAACCCACACTTACAGGAGCCAGTACCAATATCTACAACAACAGCCCTGGTCTCTTTCACAATCATCCTACGAGCTGACTCTGCCTCCTCTCTAGGTTTTTTCTCAGGCCTTATTTTTGTGCCTCTTTTTGATGGCATGGAGCCAAAACTTGCACTTCCTTTACTTGACATTTTCTTTCCTGGTTCTCATCTGCAGACATTTGCTGACCACCATTTTCAAAGGGTAGGAATGCCCATGAGTTTCAGAATCTTGACACCAAGAGTGTGCATTATGACATCATCCACACTGAGGCCTTGAACAGGAAATAGGCAATAAAATTTGCCTGTTCAAAGGGACTTAAGATGGATTTGAGGTTTGCTACAGGAATATAATTGCTTGTGCTATTTGTTTGATTTCAAATATATTGTGTGTGTTTTAGGTGTGTGTTGTGTGCGCCAAAGTACCAAAGGGAGCAAATACCTGGTATCTGAGTTACTAGCATCTTTTCTTGCCTGTTGCTAACATCTGTGGCATTTCCTTAGGAAAATAATGTAAAGCTGTATGCCTGAGAATGGTGAGCTAACTCCTGCTTCAAATATCCTGGTCTCTCCCAGGAATGAGACAGGGTGGACTCAACATGGTTTCACAGAATAATCGGAAGGGGCCAAGAAGGCCATTGGGCCCAAGCCCCTGCTCAGTGCAGGACTCCAAGTTAAACCAGCCCTCTCAGATGGCTGCCCAGATGCACCTTGAATGCCTCTAAGTGCAGGAGAGCCCACAACCTCCTTAGGTCATTGATTACATTATATTGTTCTAACAGCCAGGAAGTTCTTTCTGTTCTGCTGGAATCTGGCTTCCTATAGCTTGAGCTCGTTTACCTGTGCCCTGCAATCTGAGATAATTAAAAGATCCTGGCCTTCCTATTTGTGACAACCTTTCAAGTACTTGAAGAGAGCTATATTTCTCTTAGTCTTCTCAAGGCTAAACATGCACAGTTATTTCAATCTCCCTTCACAGGACTTTGTTTTCAGTTCCTAGATCATCCTTGTTGCCCTCCTTTGAACTCTTTCCAGTTTGCCTACAGCTTTCTTAAACTGTGGTGTCCAAAACGTGACACAGTACTCCAGATGGGGCCTAACCAGTGCTGAGTAGTGGGGAACAAGTACTTCACATGATTTGGAAGTGATACTTCTAGTTGTTGTTAGTCACGAAGTCATGTCCGACCCACCGCGACCCCATAGACAACTTTCCTCCAGGCCTTCCTGTCCTCCACCATCCCCTGGAGTCCACTTAAGCTCACACCAACTGCTTCAGTGACTCCATCTATCCACCTCATTCTCTGCCATCCCCTCCTCCTTTTGCCATCTGTTGTTCCCAGCATTAGGCTCTTCTCCAGGGAGTCCTTCCTTCTCATTAGGTGGCCAAAGTATTTGAGTTTCACCTTCAGTATCTGGCCTTCTAAAGAACAGTCAGGGTTGATCTCCTCTAAGACTGACTGGTTTGATCGCCTTGCAGTCCAAGGGACTCGCAGGAGTCTCCTCCAGCGCTACAATTCAAAGGCTTCAATTCTTCAGTGCTCAGCCTTCCTTATGGTCCAACTTTCAGTCATACATTGCAACTGGGAAAACCATAGCCTTGACTATACGCACTTTTGTCAGCAGGGTGGTGTCTTTGCTTTTTAGTATGCTGTCTAGATTTGCCATAGTTTTCCTCCAAAGAGCAAGTGTCTTTTAATTTCTTGGCTGCAGTCCCCGTCTGCAGTGATCTTGAAGCCCAGGAAAATAAAATCTTCTAGTAAAGCAGTCCAAAATAGCATTTGCCCTTTTTGCAGCCACATCACATGGTTGACTCATATTCAGCTTGTGAGCTTGGTTTATTCCAGTGGTGGCAAATCAAAAGAACCAGAGGCCTTATCAGGTCTTTAGGGGTTATTAGTATGGTCCACAGACACTCTGCCACTCTTCTCAGAAATTATTGGAGAATTTACAGGGATAGGAAGCAAACTTTTATATAAGGAAAAGCAGCATCCATGGCTGATTCTTTATACCATTACAGCAGGTAATTTATCAGAATTGTAGGAAAAACCATCTAGATTTCCAACTGGTGTACAACTGAGATAAATAAAATCAAATGGAATCTACAGCCTTGCTGAAATAATAGGCATGACCAAGGTCTGTTGCTGGGTGAGGAATTTCATCCTTCAGCCTGTCAGATACACATTATTTGTCTCTCAGCAGGATTCTTTGGACAGGGCACAAAATCACCAAACTCTGAGTATCTTGGACTCCATGTTTGCCACTAATGAGACATTTGCCATTGAGATCTTGGAACGGATCCTCTGCATATTTATTCAAAAGTAAATTACACCCACCCCAAACCAAGTAAAGTTAGTTGGGACCAAGTTCAAATACTTGATAAAACAAGGATCATTGTTTTCAGTGAAATCTAGTCACAACTAATTTGAGCAGGATGGTGATCCAGTTCCAAGGTTTTCTGGATTAAAGTGATTATCTGGATCCTTTCCAGTTTGATTCTTGACCCACTGGTGGGTCAGAACTTTTTCTAGTTCATGATGGATTCTGCTGCACTTCTTAACATCTTTTGATACTACAATATCCATGGGACTGCCATTTGAAGTCTCATTTTACACAGACTTTGGCCTTTCCTGAAAGAAAGTACATTTCAGAAATCTACTTGATGTCACCACAGCCATTGACCTAGGGTGGTCCCTCACTGTGTCTTCTCCTGGATGCCTTTCAGCATGAAACTAATGGAGAAAATTTGGACTCCAATGTCAACAATATGATGGTGATACTCAGCTCTGTCCTTTGCCATTCTAAGTGGTGCCTTAGGTCAATGAAAGATTGGATAAGGGCTACTTAAAGCTTAATTTCAACGAGACACAAATGCTTCTGGCCAGTAAAGTATGAACCAGGGATTATGATTTCAGCCTCCTGTGGTTGAGGCTACATTCCCCTTAAAGAATTAGGTTTGCAGTTTGGCATTATGCCTTCACCCAGGTTTGATACTGGATAGTCAGAAGGCAGATGTGGGCAGGTCGGCTTTTGCCCAGCTTAAGCAGGTGTGTCAGCTGCATCTCTCCCCAGCTCAGTATAATCACACTCAGGCCTTGAGATGAATTGGGGCAGCTCTTGCCTGCCTCCTAGCTCTGAGGTACTTTCAGAACTATATGAGAATGCCGTTCCCACAGTGGAACCCAGCATGTGGCAGCCCGTCCCACGGCCTCAACCTATCTGCCCTCATCCTTTTATCATTCCACTTAAGGTGCCTTCATCCCTAGAGACATTCCATCTGGTCAGTTGACTGGCACATTATTTATGAATTGTTTGATCTGTTCTTCTAGCTCCTTCCAGAGGAAAAGGCTCCTAGCATTTACCAGTCAAGAGACCATGTATATTGAAGGGTTACAAGACAGCAGTGATGGAACCTCCTCAAGAATTTCAGGAATGAGGCAGGTGGTTTCACAGCAAGAGCCTTGCTCATAAGCATTGTTTATTGGGGCCAGGCTTGAGCTTTTAAATTTGGCTTTGATCCCTTCTAACTGTAAGCTGCTGTGAATACTTTTGAGAAGCAGGATATTCTTTTAAAATCAAATCAAATCTGAAGGCAGTCAAGAATTTTGTGGGAGACACTCCAAAGTGAGCACGTGTAGTGAACTGCAACTTAATTGTATAATCCTATGTAAGTCTGTTCAAAGAGTAAACCCCTGAGTTCAATGGTACTTATTCCTAGCAAAGTAGGAATAGAATTGCAACCTAGTGATAGCAATAATCCAGAGAAAATTAGAAATGGGTTTGCTTTTTGGAATTGAACTATTTCATTTTTACCAAATGATGTAGCTGAGGAAAAAAGTCTCTTAACTCTCAAGCTAACTTACATCACAGGCTTGTAGTGAAGATAAAATGGGGGAGAGGATTGTGTAAGCTGTCCTGAGATGGGATGGATACAGCAACAGTACTCAAGAGGTTTTGCCTAAAATACCACATTGCAATATAATTTGCATCAAACCCCTCCCCCTCCCTAAACTGGGTGCAAGGTTCAAACTTCAAACAACTTCAAACAAATGTATACAGTGAACTTCCCTCAGATATTTCAAGCTGCAAAGCAGCTCTCATAATAAATTGTGCTTTTTACCCCAATTCCCTTCCCACCTTTGAAAATGGGTGCAGACTTGAAACACAGAACAATGTTTTGAATGCGTGCACCACTCAATTTTATTCCAACATCTCCATGTGCAACAGATGTAGTGTAACAAGGGAACGAAAAGAATATTTCCATGGGTGGCTTAAACCAGGCCTCACTTTGGCTCGTCAATCAGTTATAAGCAGCTTCGTCATCACGGGGCACACAGGCACGCCATGGCTGGGCACTGAACGGCACTGCACAACTCACTGTACAAGAGCTTCACTTACACACCACATGTCTCCTGTGTGTAACCACCATCCAAAGGTTTTTAAGAAATCAGCCATTTTTGCACACTGTCAGGTGTAATTTTAAACAGTCGCAAACATGTACAGCTACTAAGATAGCTTAGAGAAGTCAACATACCATAACTGAAGTTAACCCGATAATTAAAGAAATGGATTATTGCAAACACATTAGGGTACAGACTCTCCCATTCATTTTGGCCAATGCTCCTTAAGGTGTTCCTTTAATTGCGGGATCGTTGGTTGCTGCTGTTTGCACACATGACACCTGAGAGGCAGTTTCAAGAGCTGCGGGGTGCTCTTGTCTACACACACTCTTCCCTTCTTCTTCACCATCGCAATCACATCTGAGTAGGGAGGAGGAAGGGGAAGAGGCGTGAGGTATCTACAATTACAGGATCAGTGACTTTCATATTATTAAACTTATGCAACTTGTGCTGAAGGCTTAGCTGCCCAGACTTTATATGACTGCACAGAGGCAGAGTTCTGCTCCATGTTCATGGAAACCAAATAAGCAAATCCCTCTTATATTGGGCACATGCTTGGCAAAACTAGCTGCCACCAACAATAATGTCTGGGAATGATCACAGCTGCGGTCCAACATGTCTGGAGGACGTCTGACTAGGGAAGGCAGTGCTAGGGACACGAGGACCCTATGAATGTTAACCATCTTGCCTTCTCCCTTACAATCCCTGGAGCCTCCCCTGCCTTACCTTCCCATGGTCCTTTTTCCCCAGTGCAGCTGTGTTCTAGCACTGCAGCAAGACTGAGGAAATGAGGGCTGCGCGGACAGCTTGCGAGGCCAAGTTCAGCTCACCGGCATGACTCTTTTGATGTTAAAATGGACCAGTACCACTCCCCCCAGCTTTATATGTATGTGGTACAGATACAGGCGAGGCTGGCGAATCAATCCTGTATCAGTGGGGTTGCAGCATCAATGCTGGGCTTGATCGAAGCTGTTCGTGGTGCTGACCCCCCCCCCAATAGATTCAATGCTGTGGCATGTCATGGATAGTTCCTGCCAAGCTCCAAAAAAGAAAGCTGCAATGGATGAGGAGCTCCACTGTGTCATGCAGGACTCACCAGCATCCCTTGTGCCAGCTGGACCCTCAGTTCATGGAGGAAACCAAAAAGCATGAACACAAGTAGACACTTAAAGGTATGTGAATTTCTTTTTCAACAGCCTGAATTATTACCTTTGGAGTCAAGGAAGTATTCCGTTGTAAAAGAATTCCAGTGCTTCTTGGTTTTGAACCATTTTGAATCAAAATCCTGGCTGATCACATGAAGGTGTAAGTGGCTGAGAGCATAAAATGAAAAGAACAAGGCATGCCGGTGCGTTACTGGAGCAGACAGAACTCAAATTGCGAAAGGTGTACTCCCCGCAACAAGAGGTGTCAGCCAAAGGACGGCAGCATCTCTCTCCAGAGAGCACCTGTCACGTGCCAGCCTCAAGTGGACAGCTGCCCCGGGGAGCCCTGGGGTCCCACACATCATGGGCTGATTGTTCAGTGCACAGCCGTGCATTACCTCATGCTGGGAATGGCGTGGTAGCCCAACCTGAAGCGCAAACTGTCCTCCTCGGGGCACTGCTGGACCATCCTTTCTCCGACAGCATGCACATGTTCCAGCAGCTCAAGATGCTCCTGAGTTACTGCACTCAGTGAAGAGATGGACTCCCACGGCAACACTAACCAGTGATAACGAGCTTTGGGGTATTTATCCTTTATAACCACAACCCTGTCGTCCTTGTAGACCTAGCAAAGGGACAAAGAAATGTGTCTATGTTGCAGTCTCACATTGGTTCTACAGTCATGAAGCGAACAACTCTGCACTTGGCACGCCACCCTGACCCAAGGAAAGCATGAAATCTTTACCTGCATGTCTGGGTTTTGCATGGAAGCCTTCAGACCTAGAGCCCAGTATTCTAAACGCTCCTAAAGGACAAACAAGACCATCCACACATGGTTTTAGTCAAAGTCACATTGCAAGGAGAATTAAAATAACTGAAGACTTCGGGAGACATTTTGCAAGTACGCATAACTCCAATGGGTTTAGAGTTCCTGGGGGCAACTGTACTAGAAATGTAGCCCAGTCACCTGGACGCACTCTCAAAGTGTGTCTCCGGTTCTAGGAATAGAGGAACCTAAGCAGCAGGCTGATATTGGCCACACAGCTTGGCAGTGGCACAGAATTTAGGGACAGCCAGGGCAGAGTGACACTACAGAAGAATCAACATTACCAGAGGAATCCCGAAACTCCTCCTGCCGGCATAACCTGGAGTGGGCAGTTCCTCTTCTTTGCCATCAAAAGCTGTTCTGGAAGTTTGAGGGACTCTCTGGGGTGTGGGGAAGTCCCACGGCACGAGCAGAAGTCAGCTCGAGTTAGACTGGATCTCACCCTAGCCCCACTGAACAGTTTTGGCAGCCTCCAAAGAATCCTGGGCACTCTGTGGCAGCAGTACTGAGAACTCTCTGCTAAATATCTCTAGCTCCTTGCACAGCAAGCAAATTACTATTAAATCAATTTAACCCTGTAATGCAGATACGCTCCCAAAGTCATCTCACCTCCCACTGAGGGCAGGAGCTTCCAGGGAAGGCTTTTATTATGCGACTCTCCTGCCAGATCCACATAATTTCATGGAGGGAGTGGTTCCAGATGACACTGACTTCTATTTGTACCCCTCCCATATTCTCCCATCTGCTTCCATCTTTTTCTTCTTACCAGAAAAAATCCAGTATGGATGAAAAAATGGAGTTGCTACATAATAATGTCTTGTGCCTATTTGCGGGAGCAGCCTGCTTTCTGGAAGCACTCTTAGAGTCCGTGCTAAGAACACAGCTTGGCCTGCAGTATCCAGCCACCTCAGGTACAGTGCCAACTGGCACGTATGTATTGGCTCACCTTTTGGCCAGAAGAGCTTTCATACGATGAAACAGAACTACTGTCCTCATTCAGCTTGTAACATGTCGTACCGTCTTCTAGGTCCATTTTTACGCGTTTTCTTTGCTTGCTTCCCACATTGCTGCTCTCGGATCCATCCTGTGGCACTTTTCTACCTTTAGGTTCCGGTGCTTCCCGACTGCCACCTGCTCCCATCTCCTCTGAGAATTGCACCATGTATGGATACTGTTTATTGACAATATGCAGAACTTGTCCTGGCTTCAGTTTAATTTCCTGATCCTTGCCAATATCCACTAGATCAACACTAGTTGGGTTGACTCCTATCTTGGGAGCAAAAGAAAACACCGCATTGGCCTTAATCATTCTACCTAGACTGACATTTCCAGAAAAACAGCTGCCTGGAATGATGTGATATCATCAGCTATTTACTCAATCACAAAGCATAACATGTTAGCAACAGACCATAACTTGAATCAGAAGGAAACCAGTATAAGTCTCTTCTGTAATAAGAGTTCTGGCACATTCTCGGTATCAGTATGAAAGTTTAAAAATGAATATTTTGGTTTGGAACCTAAGAAAAATTAACTTCAGGAGATTTAGACAGAAGGTTTCCCATCCCCCTCTTTCTGTCAACTGGAGCTGCTGCTTTCAGGGGAAAAGGCCAATCATGCACAGCACTCCATAAGCTGCAAACCAGTACATTCCATATATACAACTCTACACCTGAATTACTAAGGATTACATCTGGCTTTTGCAAACTGGTGTCCTTCAGATGGCTTGAAATAGAGGTCCCATGTTCCCCAGATTCATTTGCCCATGCTGGCTGGGGATGGCGGTAGGGTACTAGGTTGGGGAGGCCTGGATTAGGGTCATCCCTGCATGCGCCCATCATCCCGGCGCACGGGCGGGGCGGGAAGAGACGGGTGCGATCATGGGCACACTGGGGGGGGGGGGGGGGAGGGGGCAAACGGGGGGGGGTGGGGGGGGGGGGGGGGGGGGATGGGGGTGGGGGGGGGGAGATGGCAGAGATTGCGGTTGCGCTCGTGCAGGAAAGACAGGCACAATCACGGGCACACTCATGCAGGAAAGATGGGCGCGATCTCGGCCATCTCCCCACTCCGGGGGCAGGGGGTGATGGCAGCGATCGTGGTCTCTACCCAATGCGGAGTTCGCGACCTGAGTCAAATTTTTTATGAAATTTTTATTCGCAACCCGATTTGGTCATAAACTGAGGCGTTCATGAGCCGAGGTACCACTGTATTTTCCTTCCTGAAGTTGGCTGCTTTTTCAATAAACTGCAGCAAGGAGGTTTGTGGCAGGGCAACGAATGGGCAAAAAAGGAAGGGAGGTCATCTACAGTGGCCCTGACACTAACAAGGCTAGCTCCTGATCTTGGAAAACAGCACCCTCCTTCTTACTGGCTTTGAGTTTCTGAGTTTACAACAATGTTATACATTCATACTATTGACTTGGTCTATCTGCCTTGACTTCCCTGAAAGAATTCTGGGAACTGTGGTTTTATTCAAGGTACTCAGAATGTTTATGTATAACAGGATTCTAGGTATGTCTGCTCAGAATTAAGACCCACTGACTTCCAAGAACATTATTCCCGAGTAATACTATACAGTGTTGCAGGATAAAACACACAAATTTAAAATAGGACACAGAAAATGCATTCAGCTTGTTCGAAGTCTGAGGTCTTTAAAAATCCTAAGTCTAGGAGGGACCAATCAAGTATCATGTTGAATTAGAAAACTATAAAAGTTATGGGTGTTTGTAAATTTTTAATGCTTTGTGAACCATTTCAGAGAGCTGCTGGCTATTGAACAGTATATAAATATTTTAAATAAATAGTATTCCCTGATCTGCCTTTTGACCTTTGTCTTGCCAGAATTAAGCTTCACATAGTATCACTCACTGGTTTAGAACTATACAGCTTCCTTGAATTTCAGCAGAAATGAGAGAGAGAGAGAAAGAGAGAGAGAGAGAGAGATTGGTGTAACCAGTAGGCCAACAACCCGGCAACACCAATCCTCCAATCTCACCCCATGGTTTCAACTGTATGTTGAATACCACAGGGGGAAAAGGTGCAGCTCTGGAGGACACCATAGGGTGGCTGCCGTGTCATGCAGCAGGAATCTCCAGGCGCCACCTTCTGATACCGGAGCCAGACAATCTGTTCCAGGTGCAGTGCACATGGTTTTGTGCTTAGGAATAGCCTGGTATCAGGTTGGTATCAGGAGGTGAAAAAGGCAATCAGCAACTCAAGAACCTAGCATCCTCAATGAATGGAGTGTGCCTATATGATACACTCATTTATCTATAATAGGCTTATGCATGTGTGAATGAGCGTAACTGCAAAATAAGAAGTAAAACTATCAATAAGAAGTATAGCTGAAAATGAACATTTCCTTTTGGGGCACATTATGGGATCAGCTGAAATCTTCTGCTCATGAAGAAGTCAGTTTCTCAGTGTGGCCCTACTAAACCATTTGATTTGTTGACCCACTTCACATGACCCACTGAGCGAACTGTAGGCTGTTCAATCCATGATGAACCATAGTGTGTAATGGAAGAAATTCTGAATTCTTAAGCATTACCATGTTGTGCAAACCCTGAGGATTACTTGAGAGTTAAACAACCCTCATATGACCATTGATTTGTTGTAGTATTATACGAGGGTTGTTTAACCCTCAAATAACCCTCAGTGGCTGGGTTTGCAAAAAACAACAACCCCCACACTAAGGTTGAATATTGAAAATGTTGCCCAGCATACACCCTAGTTCATCATAGGTTAAACAATCCCTGATGAGAGAGGCATGTAATGCAAACCAAGCCATTGAATATGCTCAAAAAGAGCTCTTGAAAACGAGAGAGAGAGAGAGAGAGAGAGCGCGCGCGCGCGCGCATTTTTCCCAAGGGCCAATTGAAACTGAGGGCCATGTTCCATACAGGAGGGAGTGTGGCTTAATTGGATTGGAAAAACCAGACAAATGTTCTGAGACCACAGCCCAGCCCTGTATGAGCTGCTGGCTCTGAGACCAAGGGAGATGGTCAATAGGCATGAATAAGGCAGGAAGCATCTACTGGATGGTCTTGAGGAAATACAAACTTTTTAAAGCCAGTTTGAACATTCAGGGAAAAGCCCCAATTAATGAGATTCTCTGCTGTAAAACTATTCTTTTGTCGAACTGGTACTGAAACTTCAGACTCCCTGTAATGGATAACTGTGAGTTAGATAACTCATCATCAGTTATGGCTGGCACAGGAGCAAAGGTAACTGCCTCTTGCTACTTCTGCTTTGCAGCCAGTTTTGTTCAAACTCAAACCATGATTTATTGTTGGATTAAAATTCTTGGTAGTTTGTCTCACAATCATCTGGAGTTCCAGGTTTACATGTTGGGCTTTCCTGACTTGTTTATATAAGCCTAGTAAAAGTGATGAGGACATTTACTCACTCTAGTGCAGCCCACCAATTCATGGGTTAAACTATATTTAAGGTATTTCTATACTGTTCGATTAGAGGAGCTCTCAGAAAGGTATACAGAAGATACTTTAAAATATAAAATAACAATCAATTCAATAACAAAACTAAAACAATCTTATCTAAGAGCAATTTTGTCTGTGAACAACCACATAATAATAACTTTTATAGGCTATGATAAAACTACAGTGGTACCTTGGCTCATGAACTTAATCTGTTCCAGGACTCTGGTCATGACCCAAATTGGTTGTGAGCCAAGTTATATTTCCCTGTAAGGTTCAATGTAAATAAGGTTAATCCGTTCTGTAACCATTTTTTAAAATCAGAAAAATGTGAAGCAAAGTGACAAAGAACAACAAAGGTCGCGGCCGTCCCCCCCCCCCCCCAGCACAAGCGCGGCCATCTCCCTGCCCCCCCTCCAGCATGACCGCGATGGTGCCCGTCTTCCCTGCACGCGCCTGTCATCCTGGCGCACTCGGGGAGGGGGGAGTCAGACGTGAATGCAAGCACGCTGGCGGGGAGGAGACGGGCACGAATGGGGCGCGCTGGTGGGGGGAAGAGACGGGTGCAAACGTGGGCATGCTGAGTGGGGGAGATGGCCGAGATCACAGTTGCGCTCCTGCAGGAAAGACAGGTGCAATCACAGGCCGCTCCTGCAGGAAAGACGGCACGATCTTGGCCATCTCCCCACTTGCGGGGGGGGGGGGGAGATGGCTGCGATCGCGGTAGCCACCCAATGCGGAGTTTGTGACCTGAGTCAAAATTTTTATGAAATGTTTGTTCGCGACCCGATTTGGTTGTGAACTGAGGCGTTTGTGAGCCGAGGTACCACGGTTTGCTTCTCAAACCACTCCACAACCTTCACAAAGTGCCATGGTTTCTGAGCAGCTTGTTCATCACCCCAACAAGACACCCCTCTGGGTTCAGATGATGTTCAGATAATTACCCACAGGGGTAATTAATTATGTAATTCAGGCTGGCACATGCAGGGTGCTTGACAAGTCACTATGGCTTACTGAACACTCTTGTGCTGTGCAAACTGCTTACTATCTGGGGAACAAAACTGCTACATACAGTCGTCCTTTCCATAGTCAGTGATCTGGCTGACATTACATGACAACCCACCATGGGAAACCTGCCTGGCGGGTTGGGAAAGGCTAAACAGCTGCTTGGCAAGAGCAGCAAAATCTCCTGCTGCTCAGCTTTTCAATCTCATCAGTGACTGCCCTTCCACCAGGGCTGAAAAGACACTCTGGAAAGACCACTGCTTGTTCCTTGGCTAAAAAATAAAACCTTCACAAATATACCCCTGAAAACTGCACATTATTATTTTGTTGGTCTTTTGCAGGTACAGAAGTGTGCCCTTCTAGTAAGGTAAAACTACATATAGGCTAATTTGCATACAATTGCCAGAGATCAAATGCTTGATTTGCATCAGGAAAGGGCAAAAATTTTTAGAAAGAAGGTGTATCAAGAAGGAGGTGAGGACATTATCACCATTTACTGGATCAACATAAAATGGGAACAACTTGATGACACATAACAACAATTATATTTATTATTTATTTTATTTAAAACATTTCTATGCCACCCCCATCGCAACAAAGCCTTGGGGTGGCTCACACATTATAACACTTCTACCAGGCAGAAAAGTTGAATAGCAAGAAAAAAAATCTACTTTAGGCTTGTGCCTCTTAAGGAGTTTAGACAAAGGAACTGCCTTCCAATGAAAACATGGTATGCTTTGAATAATACTTGTGAAATCTTTTTTTGTTAATGATTAAGCCCTGCCAAAAAAAAATGGGCTTGTTTTTCTCTTTCTTTTGCAGTATAAATGGAAGCATTAAGAAATGTCATGTTCAACAAGATGTGATGTACTGGAGATCAAGGACATCATGTGGAATACATACAATGCATTTCAAATCACAGTACCAAAGGCTGGTTACTGCAGGATGCAAGTACTTTATCCTTCTATAAATGTTCAAACTTTATAAAGTGCTAGGAAAGCACTCAGGAATGCTACATAGAGAGGAAAGGACCTACCTGTTTAACTGTGACATAACCTTTGTTGCAGTCTGCTTTTAGCTGCACTGAAAATAAAAGTGACAAAACAATATTAAGTCCATACCCAGGAATGTTGTAAAGGGAGGAAAGCTATAGAATCATAGAACAGTTAAGTTGCAAGGGGCTTATAAGGGGCCATCAAGTCCAGCTCCCTGTTCAAAGCAGGACCCCAGCTTAAAGCAACCCTGACAGATGGCTGTCCAGCTGTATCTAGAATGCCTCCAGGGTAGAGGCCTCCACCACCACCCTGGGTCATTGGTCCCATTGCTATACTGCTCTAACAATGAGGACATTCTTCCTGATATCTAGTCAGAATCTATCTTCCCATAACCTGAGCCTGTTATTCTGTGTCCTGCACTCTGGGGTGATGGAGAAGAAATCCTGGCCCTCCTCAAGTATTTCAAGTATTTACAAAGTGCTATCCTCAGTCTCGGAAGACATCTCCCCTCAGTCTTCTCTTTTCCAGGATAAACATGCCCAGTTCTTTCAGACTCTCTGCCAAACATGCCCAGTCTCCTGATCATCTTTTCTGCCCTCCTCTGAGCTTTTTCCAGTTTGTCTGCATCTTTCTTGAACTGCGGTGCCCAGAACTGGACACAGTACTCAAGAGGGGGCCTAACAGAAGGAAACTAGTACATCACATGATTTGGAAGCTATACTCCTATGAATATAGCCTAATACCATTAGAGGGATTTGTTGTTGTTTTGCAGCCACATCACATTGTTGACTCTTATTCAACCTATAATCTATGACAATTCCAAGCTCCTTCTCACTTGTTACCCATTTTGTAACGGTGCATTTGCTTCCCTTCTCCTAGGTGTGGAACTTGGCATACTAGAATGCATGGAGTGGAGACAGAATTGGTCAGTTCAAATGAGTTGATACAACTGAACTTAACTAAGTTAGATAGTTAACTAACTAAATCAGAAAGTAAGGGTCTCCTTTTCACCAATTTATTTTAAGCCAGGAAAATCAAATTCATCTTGCCAAGCTAGAAAATAAATGTGGCCCAGCAACTTTAATGGAATCATAGACACAGGGAGCAAAATTATGGTTACAGTTCAACATCTGACCCTATTTGCCAAGAACCATTATTTTATTCCATTGCCTGGTTTCAGTACTCCTCCTTAGGCTCTTACACATATGGAAAGGAATACACAACATGAATAGTGAATGATAGTGAACTTAATAGATATTACACTTGCTTGCTCTTCATTTTTCAAATCATTATGACCAGTTTACTAGCACATCTTATTTCAGAAGACAATACAAAACATCTTACTGCAGAATATAAAGGAATATAATGCACCACAAATATAGAGTAGGGGGATATGGGGAACCAATGAATCTAGGGCTGGGCTGGGGCAAATGGAGGGGGGTCCTCCAAAAGTTATTGGTCTTCAACTCCCATAATTCCCAGGCAGTATGACCAGTGTCAAAGATTATGGGAACTGTCATTCAACAACATTCAGAGAACTACCTCTTTCGCAGCCCTGCTCTAGATGCTTGGGTTCCCCCTGCCTCCTTATCAGTTGCCGAAGGGCCCTCCATATTATTTTATAATCTGCAGCAACTTGTCTTGTACCAGTTTCTGAAATCCTACTCTAGAGAACACTTATATTGCACAAGTGTCTCTACATTCATCTGTGAAAAGCTGGAAAGCATGATATATTACTTAGCATTTATACAGCATTTCCAAGTCCCACATGCATCATCCAGAGGTATGCTGGAGAGGAAGGGAGTTGTGATACAACACATCTGGGAGACACCAGTTTGGGGAAGGTTAGGAATGGCCTGCCTAAGGTCATCAGGTGAGTCTGCGATCCAGAGTGTTCCCAATCTGAGGCTCAGACTTGGATTTACTATGTCGTATCACCTACCCTGGCAAACTAATTAGCATCAAAACACCTATGCCACTATGCCCAAAAAAAAGAATCCAAGTCAACTTATAGTGCAGTCCTAAACATATATACTCAAAACTAAGGACTCTTACATTTAATGGGACCTTTTCCCTAGCAAGCTTCAGTCTGCAACCTTAATTGCTACATTACCTTGATTTCGTGAACACTTCTTGTCTGTTATCTCTGTTTCAGGGCTTCGCCCTATCACCACCATTTCTAAGTGTGGCAGTTTAATTCGCTGACAGGGTCTGTCTTTTCTTACTAGCCAGCACATCAGCATTGTGCTTTGGGTGGGAAGAAAGAAAAGGAAATACTCAATTTTACTAAGAATAGATTCAGCTAAGGAGAATAACCCACAGGTTATACAGAAAATCCTCTATTTTATTCCAGAACACTGATTGAATGTGGGTATTAGAATAATCATTGGAATTCACCAGAAAAAGGAAGAACACAAGTACTTCTTAACAGCATTAAAATACAGAACAAAGCCTAGCAAGCTTAATTTTTTTACTAGAAATATTCACACTGGAACTTTGGTAAGACTTAATTGCATGTGAATTGCAAGGATCTGTAAAATAAAACTGTACAATTCTGTATCCTTAAGAGAACATGAAACAGGCTTTTTACTAAACAAATAAGAAACATTAATTTATATAAAAGTGTTATGCACTTGCATTTAACCCATAGAAAAATCTACTTAGTGTCTATTACTTTAAGATCTTTGTTTAGCCCCAGCTTTGAAATATGCCAATACTTTTCAACAAGCAGCCCACAAATAAGTAATGGTCTCCAGCAAGAGAACTAGTTGCTCATGAACAGGAGGAATGTATTTCATTACCTTTCTCTAGTAGGAGAAGTTTGAGAATCTACTTCTTTAGAAATGGACGTGTGACTACCAGCATTTCACATGCCCATTTTGTCACTGGCTGAGTTGTGTATGCACTCAGGTTAAGTGTTTCTTAAATGGAACTATTCATATGAAGGTAGCTTTGAGGAGAGAAGCTAAGCTACTGAATTCGGGCTGCTGACACAAATTAATTTACTAGAGAGTAAACCATATTGAACTCAGTGGAAATTCTGAGTTAAAATGCTTAAGGAAAAATGTGGAATACACTTTATTAAGATGATCCTACCTGGAGGAATCCAACAGGTAGCTTATCAAACATTGATTACAAAACACAGACAGTTTTGATTTTAGACATGGGAAATTCAGGGAGCTATTTTAGATCCACCTGTAAAAAGTTCAATGAATTAATTTTAACCAAGACTTGACTCAGACAGTGGACCCGTTTCAAAGGCAGCGCACAAAAATGTGAATTACAGTGGTACCTCGATTCACGAACTTAATCTGTTCCACGATCCTGGTCGCAACCCGAATTGGTCACGAGCCAAGTCAAATTTCTCCATAAGGTTCAATGTAAATAAGGTTAATCTGTTCAGTAAATATTTTTTTAATCACAAAAATTCAAAACAAAGTAACAAAGAACAAGAAAGTAACAAAGTACAGTACAGTAGAGAACACTAACCTAGGTGGGGGGGAGGTTATTGTTTGGAGGAGAGTCCCCCACCATAAGGACATCAGAGAGATCTCTGTCAGGGGTTTCCTCTCTTCTTTGTCTCTTAGCTGCAGGGTCAATTTTGGTGAAAAATCTGTCTATAGTCACTTGTTTTTTCCTGTGCTGCATAACCCTACGGAAATGAGAGACCACGGTATCATTCATCAGATTCAACACTCTGTTCGTTACAGTTATGTTGGGGTGGTGCTTCTCAAAGAAATCCTGGCACTCATTCCATTTTTTCATAATGGATTGTACCACATCACTGCTAACCTCCTCCCTGTCTTCCTCTTCCTCAGCGGAATCCTCCTCAGCAAGTGCCTTCTGCTGCTCACTCTGGAGTTCAGCAAGTTCTTCCGTCGTCAGCTCCTCCTTATGGTCCTCAACAAGCTCCTCTATGTCTGCACCATTGACGTCCAGACCCATACTCTTGCCCAGGGACAGAATCTCCTCCACTTCTGCAGCAGCCTTGTTAGAACTGGAAGGCGCACCATGTCTTATCACACGGAGGATGCCACTTCTCTTGCGGAAATTATCAAACCACCCTCTACTGGCTTTAAATTCAACACTTGCTGCACTTGTAGAGGGATTTTTTTGCAGTAAATCACTGTGCAATTTCCTGGCTTTTTCACAGATCATCGCTTCAGTAACGCTAACCCCTGCAAGCTGTTTCTCATTCAACCACAATAACAAAAGTTTTTCCACCTCTTCCAGCACTTGAGTCCTCTGCTTGCTAAACAGCGTTACTCCTTTTGCCACATCAGCTCCTTTGATGGCATCTTTACTCTTTAAAATAGTCGAGATCGTTGACTTCGCCATCTTGTACTCAGAGGCCAGATCAGTCACACGAATACCACGCTCATGCTTTTCTACAATTTCCTTCTTCAATTCAATGGTTATTTTCTTTGAAACCTTCTTCTTACCATTCTTACTCTGCACGTTCTTGTCACCTTCATTACTGCTCTGCACATCCTGGTCACCTTCATTACTGCTCTGCACATACTTTTTGCCACCATGCTTGCTCTGCACTTTCTCTGAATCCATTATTCAATAAGCTTCACAGCAAATGACCACAGGTTTGTCTGTGACTGCGAGCGGGGAAGATGACCGCGATCGCGGTCGTGCTCGGAAGATGGCCACAACTGCGATCGTGTTTGTGCGGGAACAGGGCCGCGATCGTGGTCGTCACCTGATGCGAAGTTCACAAACTGAGGCAAAATTTTTCCGAAATTTCGGTTCGCGACCCGATTTGGTCATGAACTGAAGCATTCGTGAGCAGAGGTACCACTCTATAAGAAGAGAGTGAATATGAGTAGGGGCAGTGTTTAGTTCTTTCCCCACTAAAAAAACACTGGCAGGCTTTGTGATCTGGAGAAAAAGATAAGGCTGAACTTGGTTGTCAGATCCTTCTTTGTAATCCCTATATATTGTATTCAGTTCAAAAATGTAGGTACAATTTGAATAACAAGTAAGAGTTGACTGAACACAAATGGCTTTCTGGATTAGTCATCTGCAGTCAGCAGGTATGGAGTGGTCCAAAGATAACTGCCTAAGGGAAGGCAAAGCTCCTTTTAAATATCCACACTGCAAATTCGACAGTGGGTTGCACACAAGCTGAACTGTGAATGTGCAGCTGCTTATAAGAAGAACCAGTTCTGGAAGTACAGATATATTGTTTGGAGCAGTGCTTTTGGAATGGGACTTCATTTATATCCCACTTCTTTATTCAGGGCATAGATTTTTGCTTCTCACAGCCTGATCTTGTATATGATTACCCAGAAGTAACTTGCACTGTGCTCCATGCACAAAGGATTGCAGTCTGAAAGGAATAAGGAAATTAAAAATTAAGGAAGCTCCCAGCTAGACTTGGAACCTGGCCCTTTGTTCAGAAATCTGCCTTTGCTTGCGTGTACAGAGGAACTTCCTAAAAACATGGGGCTGAAGAAACTGCAATAAAAACACACTGGCCGTGTGACCCTCCCCGCCACAGCGTCCGCCGCCCCCTACTTGTCCGCACCCCTCCTCACCTCCTTCCTGTCGCCACACTGCGCTCGCCCGTTTCCGCTCCCCTCCGCGCGCCCCCCTCGCCCCGCCTCGCGACAGCTTCCGTAGCCAATGGCGCCTCCCTTGCCGCCCCGGGACCAATCAAATGTGCTCCGTTGACAGTGCGCGACCACCGCGCGCCGGTTGCGACGCGGTGCCAGCTTTCGCTCGTGCTCGCTCTGGCTGGCGCTTGCTCCTGGGGGCAGGGGTAGCGATTCAAACCACGAATGCTACCTAGGTATTGCGTAAGTTAGATCGCATAAGGACCCTTCTTTTTATATTTTCTCAGGTTGTTCAATGTAAAATGTTTAGTACAAACGTTAAAAATTGGAGCAAGTGTGCTAGATTTATTTTAGACAGCCATCCTCGTAATCTCAGTTTTATGTGTAGTTAAGAAACAAGCAAACACATGTGAATTCGAAAGTTCACAAGCCTCCAATTTACATTTAGATTGTACAATATGGAATACAATACAATGTATATTACAAAACATGCTATCATTAATAGCACTATCCTGTAATGGCTACTCATAAACAAGCAACTTTGAATTAAACGGGGCTTGGATCGAAGCCTAAGAAGGTGATTCTTTGCTCACTTATATGGGAACAGAGGTACATATATCTAAGTAAACATGCTTAGGATGGGGCTAAAATTAAAGACAAGTGCTATGAACATGTATACAGGGAAGGGCACAGCTGAATTCATAAGATGTTCTTCTGAGTAGATATGCAAAGGATTGCATTGTGAAGCACAGTCCCTTATTTGTTGAATGTAATAAAGGTTACAAAAATAAACTGAATACAGTTTTTCTGTGACAAATGTTTCCATTTCAGGATTCCAAATTCCAGAGTTGTTCATTTTAGAAGAGCAATCTGGAAGTACTGTTTGGGAGTTGCTGCAAACCCCTTCTAAAAGGGATATTTAAAATCTTTCCTTTTGCTGATCCTGAAGTATCTATGAAGCATCCAGTACTTCAGCAAATTGTGTAATTGATAACATGTATACCTCTGTCCTGAGTATTCTTATTCATTCAGAAAGAAGAGTTTGGGTCTGAAGAGTTTGCATTCCAAAATAAGTGTGCATATTGGCTTGGCAGAAACTTGTAATATAGAAGTTGACTTTAAAATCCATACAATAAAATGTGTGTGATATATAGTTATGCAGAATAATTCTATGCAATCAGATGCATGGGTGTATAGAAAAAACTTAACCTGGTGCCAAAAAGAATACAATGTTGGTATCCGGCAATCCTCACTGGGAAAAGCATTAACTTGGGGGTGCTGGTGTTGGGAGCACCTCTGTATTGGTCCCTTGTTGCTGTCCTTCAAACCAACCTCAAATGTATTAAAACACTTTAGAACAGCTCTTAAATTACCTCACTCATGTTCAACTTTGTGGTTCCTTCCAGATGTACTGAGCTACAACTCCTGTCAACCCTTAGCTAACATGGCCAAAAGCACTGAACTAAGTTATCCAACTATAATGATCCCTTTTTGAGTGTAATCCTTCACAAACCTAGTCAAGAGAATAAACAATCCTATACTTTCCAGCATGGTTGAATAGAGCACAGTAAGAGTTTGTAGGGATTCGTTTTTCTCTCTAAACATGCATAGGATTGCAAGTTTGAATGTATAGTGGAGCTGCCGTGCTACATTCAGTTCCCTATACTCAGTGAAGGTCAATCAATCTGATCCAGTATTAATAAGATGCTCATGGAAGCAGGTTGATGCAACTTGTGTGGTAAATACTCTATATGGCTGCAGAAGCTATATGGCTATAGGGCATGTGCTCAAGCCCAGAAGAGTGGGCCTGTGAATTGCCTTTCCTCACAAATAGCTCCAGTGTTAAAACATAAAAGTGCATTTCACATCTAGGCAAGTGCTGTGATCTCGCCCATCGTAGGACATTATGTTTGGAAAAAAACACACATTCCAGTTATTGTAGGCTGGATACATTCAGTTTGATTGGTCTGCTAGAGATACTGCCTTTGGATTTTGGGGTTTAAGGAATAACAGGAATCACGCCTGCCTTGAGGTACTGAAAGCTTGGGAGGTACCGTTCCCTGTACGAGAAGAGAGCTGAAACTCCGATTCCTTTGTGAGCTCGAATGTTCTCCCTGCCCCTGTGCATTCTGGAGATTGTAGTCACTCTCCTGCGCTAAAGAACGGCATTGAAGTGTGCTCTCGCGGCATTATGGGATTTGTAGTGTTCGGCCACGACGCAATTGCCAGGCAGTTCATTGGGAGAGAGCGGCTCTTACGTCATCGCTTAAAGAAAGCTGGCGAATACCAGCGACAGAAGTGACTGGAGAGGGGGAGGCGGTGTTTCCGGGAACGGGCGGGGCTTTCTTGAAAGAAAAACTCCCCGGATGCTGCCTAGCCTGAGACCGGCTCGGAACTTTCCAGAAAAGTCGCGGTCGTCTTGTCGGTGCGAGAGAAAGGGACGGGCAGGGGCTTGACTCGGCTGCTGTGGGGATAGCTTTGCCTTGAAGTCAGCCTCTGTTTCAGCGAAAAGCGCGAGCGTGTGGTGAGTGTAAGGCCAAAGAAGAAGAAGAGGAAGAAGAGAAGGTTGGGGTTCGCCCCTTCCCCCCAGTTCCCGCGCTCTCGCGAACAACGGTTGTGCGCGTGTGGATGAGACACGGGGAGGGGGCAGTCTAGCTCGTGCCGGGTCAGCTGACACCAGCAGCTTTTTTGCGTGGTGGGAGAAAGAAATGGGCTAGTAGGGGACCGAGACCTTTTGCGGGGGGAAGGACGGCTCTGCTGGGCTTTGGAGGACGCGAGGTGACTAGCCCAGGCTTGGGAAAGGGGTCTTGGAGCCTCGGGGAGGGGGGTGCTGTGGCAGCCCATTGTCTGAAAAGCACGCGGTGTGGAAATGCCAGCGGGGCCCTCTGCCTCGCGCCGGGGAAAGGTGATGTTGCCGGGAGGGAGGTGGGGGAGGGGAGTGAATAAGCCCTTTTTAAGATAAGGGCCATCTGGCTGCCAGGTCTAAAAGAGGTATCTTCGTAGTACTGGGAGAAGCAGACAGGTGCGTGGGATGGAAGTGGGTTGGGGGCTTTGTTCACATAATGACGTGAAGGTAGGTTACCAGATCAAGCTTGAGAAAAAGAAATTATGCTGTAGTGGTGGGGTGGTTTCCTACAGTCATATTTTCACATGAAAGTGTGAAAATGCAAGGGTGGCCTCTTCACCTGGGATCAGGTTGGATTAACTGGGGGGGGGGGAGCAATGTTCAAGGTAAAGGGTTTTGCCTGCCCCTTCTACAAGAAATAGGTTCGTGGGTGTTTGAGAGTGAGAGAAGCATGATGAGTGAACTCTGGTGAGTTCTTTAGCTTACTAGGCTAGTCTGATGTATGTTTCTGCTCTCATTCTTACTATTATCCTTCTCTACCTCATCCAGGTATCAGTTTCATCATGGTGAAGGAGACCACATACTATGATGTACTTGGGGTAAAACCCAATGCCTCCCAAGAGGAGCTGAAAAAAGCTTATAGAAAACTGGCATTGAAATATCATCCTGACAAGAATCCTAATGAAGGTGAAAAGGCAAGTGTACAAGCCATCTCCTCTTCTGCTGAATATGACTATTGAAGCATACTTCTTTTCACAATCCACTAAACACCAAATTCCATGTCTTTGCTTTTAAGAAGCTTTGAAAAGCCTGACATTCAAACTTTCGCATAGAGAAATTCAGAGCATGGCTGCAAACAGTTTTCTGAAGGTTCACTAATTGGAAAGCTTGAAAGTGTTTAACATCTCACGTTGAAGTCATACATGAATTTAAAAATTTGACATTCTTAAATATAGAGCTAGAGTTTACAGGATGGGTTTTTGTTAGTAACTATCTTGCAGGAGTTTACACTTGTGTATGACCCGCTAAACTTTCATATAGCATTAAGCTCAGCTAGTAGCATGAAATGTTACAATAGTATAGATGATTTTCCACAATATGGTTAAACTCTTTGATTTTTTAATATTCTAGTTCAAACAGATTTCTCAAGCCTATGAAGTACTTTCTGACCCCAAGAAAAGAGATTTGTATGATAAAGGTGGTGAACAAGCCATAAAAGAGGGTGGAACAGGAAGCAGCTTTGGATCACCCATGGATATATTTGATATGTTCTTTGGAGGAGGTGGAAGAATGCAAAGAGAGAGGAGAGGTAATTTTTTGAATTTGACAAATAAGATATCCCCCAAAGTGTTTACATGGCTGCTCTTGCTTCAGCTGGAATGATTTTTTACATTCTCATATTATTAATGAATCTTTCATTTGATGAACATTTGCTGCACTGTGGGGTGCAGTGGAGAGAAACCTCAATGGGGATGCATTAACATTTAATTAAATACTCATTAATTATCATTTATAAAGGCTCTCAAATGCTAGTTAGCATTAACTAATTAAGGTTAAATTTTCAAAGACACAAATTGTAACCTTTGGCCTACGAGTGGTTTTGAAAACACAAACTGTTTGACATTCCTCATAGTCCATTTACAGTCTGCTCTTACACAGGTTGATTTGGAAAGATGCCACAGAATTGGATTGCAACCTTGGTTTCTCAATAAGTTCAACCTGCTTTCTCATATCTATCCTGTTTTATATTTACTTTCTCACATTACTATGCGAAAAAACATTCTGTCCTTGCTTAATAATCAGCTAATTGCAAACTTAGAGTGAGAATGTAAAATAAAATATTGATGGCTTTGATCCACAGAAATTTTTGTTTGACTTGCATTTCTCCTGTTTCCTTTTTCATTCTCAAAAACACTTCTTTCTTCACAGGCAAAAATGTTGTTCATCAGTTGTCAGTAACTCTAGAAGACTTGTACAATGGAGCAACACGAAAACTAGCTCTACAGAAAAATGTGATTTGTGACAAATGTGAAGGTATGGTGATAAAAAGCTGCAGTTTTTTCTTAGCAGGATGGGAAACTAACTTCACGAGTAAGTGAAGGGAAACAAGAAACTAGTCACTTGTATTTTTTTTCTTTTTATGCTGTTCTCTAGGCCGAGGTGGTAAGAAAGGTGCAGTGGAGTGCTGCGTTAATTGCAGAGGAACAGGCATGCAAATAAGAATTCACCAGATAGGACCTGGAATGGTTCAGCAGATCCAGTCTGTATGTATGGAATGTCAAGGCCATGGGGAGCGTATCAGCCCCAAGGACAGGTGTAAAAGTTGCAATGGAAGGAAGATTGTTAGAGAAAAGAAAATTTTGGAAGTCCATATTGATAAAGGTATGTTTTATTTTAGATCTGCAGTCCTGTACCAAATTCAGTTATATTTTCTTTGCAAAAATTAGCCAGACCTAGTAGTAACTGCAAAAGCTGTAGTAGAATTTGTGCTACTACTGTTATAGCGTATTTGGTTACAGAAGCAGCCTGAAATATTAGTCAGTCATTGGTGTTAGATCAGACACCAAAGGAGGTCTCATCTAGGGAGGTGAGAGAACTGTAGAAATAGCCCTATGCAACAGTTCCACGGAAAACAAAGCAATTGTTGCTTCTAGTCCTGAACTTCATAGTCTCATGCTTGTTGGTAGGACAGTGACATAGGCCAATCTACAGACAAGGCATGAGTTTAATTCATATTTGAATTTTCTGAGCTTTCTTAGAAACTGTATGGAGAGGGGTTGAAAAACTTCATTTGGGTTCAGCGGCCAGCCACTAATGCTTGGTTGTCAGCCAAACCCCAACTCTTGACCTTATAGTACAGCTTTGAAATGTGACATAAGGTTAGAAACAAGCCACTGTGCCTCTTTCATCCCTCTCCAGCTTGGAGCAGGAAGGTTTGCTCTGCTTCTGCATTTGCTGCGCACAGAAAACTTGAGCTGAACAGCAGCTGCAGAGACAAGGCAATGCATCTTCACTTTGCCCCCATCTCTGAACCAGAGATGGCAGTTGGAGATTTGTTGTAGCTTTCCCATACTGCAGTGCTGGGAGGGTACCTTGAGCTTGTTTCACTGGCTAGAGACTGAGTGAACAGTTACTATGGTGAGTGAGACAGTTAGACCCGGAAGGCTGATCATGGTCACTGCCCTTCAGAAGCTGTGATTGTTGAGCACTTGTGCACCACTTGTAGCAGGGTGGATTAAAAATCATGATTTTTTAAAAATCTGAAGATTTAAATCAGATTTTTAAAAATAAAATGCTTTTAAAGGAGAAAAAAATCTAAAGATAGCTTTTTATTTAAGATCCATTATAGTCCAAAGGTTATTCATCATGAAATAAGGATTAGTTTTTAATTGTGTTGCATGAGGCTGTATAGTCATGTTTATTTTTTTGGTAATTGAATTCTATTAATCCATTCACAATGTCATGTTCAGACATTGTGAGGTTTCTGTAACATTATTGGGAAGTTTTTGTATCTAGAAAATGCCACAAATGCTTGGTCTTACAGTTCTCAAACTGAATTTGTGTCTGCAGAAATCACATGCCTCTTAATGCAAAAATGCTATAAAATAAACATACAGAGATGAGAAAAAGATCTTAATTCCATTGATCCTTTGCAAATCTATGTACACAGAATACAAAGCTCCTTACCTCTTAAGTGCTTAGTTTCAAAAAATTAAATGAGCAGAAGAAGATCATTGGGAGTGGAAAAGAGCTGCACAAGAAGCAAGTGTGAAGAGGGAGGGGCAAGCAGTAAAAAAGTGAAACCTTTTGAGCAAAATACTCCACAAGTCTGAATTTTTTGTGTATAGCCTGAGGTTTATCATATTCTTTCCCTAGAGGAGAAAATCTATAGTGGCAGCATGGAAGTTCCTCTACTTATGGGCATGCATGCAAGTTATGTAGAAAACCATGATTTAAATCTATTCTTACAGACTAGTAATTTAAATCAAATCCATGCAAACTTGTAGGGTAAGGGACAGAATTCATCTGCCTATTATAATGAACAAAGTAACTTCTTAAAGAGTCCTGCAGAAAGTGTATTGCTTTTGGCAACATACTTCCAGATCCAGCTTAATCACATCACCTGTGATTAGGGAGACTTTCAATTGAGGGTAACAGGACTTCTAATAATTCAAAATATCCTTGAAATGGGAGTTAAATTAGGTGATATGTACAATAAGAAAGAGCCCCTCATTGATTTTCTTCCCTCAAAAATGACATACAACAAAGGGAACAGAAGGTAAGAATAGTCACTTTCCCATACTGTAGTATTTAGAGCTAGATGAGAGGCTTTCTAGTTGCCTTGCCTTGAACCTCAGCTGTTTAGGGAAATTACACTATATTGCTAGGCCACTGAAATTCAGGAGTTTAAATGAACAGAAAGCTTAAATCATCTAGTCCTTGAATTCAGCTGACTTGCTCTGCTACAGTATGATGGGGAGAGGCAGTGATCCAAATGTTTGCCTCCTTGCCTGCTCCTGGTTCAAAAACATAGAGACCCCATACTTTCAGCTGATAACATGAAGGAGGTGTCTTAAAGAAATTACTCTGGGTTTTCTGAACAAAAGTATTTGTATATCTTCTGGAGCACCTTCCAACTAGAAAGTAGCATAAAAAGCAGCATAAGCTTAATTTCCCTGAAGTGCTAGATTCTTGAAGCCAACAGCACTATAAACCAATCATTTGACTCTTCATTTAGCAAACATGTAATATTGTATGATCAAACTCTTACAGGCTTTGCCTTAGCTAAGCGATTCAGAGATAGAATGACTGTAGTGCCTATCTTGTTTTGCAAGAAACATTGGCAGGGCAACTTGGAATAATTAAGAAACAGGATGGTCAGTGCTTTATCATTGCATTAATTGTGAGGAACCTAATGGGCCCTAAGAAATAAGGAATGATGCAAGGGCTTTCACAATGGTTGTTGACATTTAGCATGGGATTCTGTGGCAAGCATGTAGTGCCTGGATGGGAGCAGTTCTGGAGAGGTTAGAGTGTGATAATATGGAAATTTCTCTGCCAAAGAAAATTAATATATTTATATCCCACCTTTCCAGTTCAAATTTGAGATTGTCAAAGTTACTTACATTGAAAGTCACCAAACAATTAAAAGAGCAAAAAATAGCATGAGGCAGTAGGCAAAATAATAATTCATAATGTTAATAACAACCAGCACCATCAAATGTGTAATCTGTCACTCCTTTGCCAAAAAAAAAAAAAACAGGAACAGGTTAATTCTAGGAACACCTAGTTCTTAGCATGCAAAAAGGAATAGTTTCTAATCCATTCTTGGTTCTCACTTTGCTTCATATTTCTGCCACACCAACTTCTCAATTTCCTAGTTTCTCTTCTTGCTTTTGTGCTCCTTAAAATTTTGGTATATGCAAACATAATAATATTCTACAATTCATGTGCGAGAGTAAGGAAAGCTGCAACCTCTTAATACTACAGTACAGGCTAGACTATGTGGAATTCTTGGGCTGTTTCTTAGTGTTTATATGGTGCTTTTGCAATAGGAATGAAAGACGGTCAGAAGATAACTTTTCATGGTGAAGGTGACCAAGAACCAGGGTTGGAGCCAGGAGATATTATAATTGTCTTGGATCAGAAAGACCATTCTCTCTTTACAAGGTACATGTTTAATCACACTTGATTACAATCATTTGTAATCTTGTCTTCTGGGGTTGGTGTAGTTCTGTCCCTGGTTACTGAATTGTTGTACTCTGAAGATTTATCCTTCCATGCATTGTTGCAGTACTGTTTTCTCATAACTTTCTGATTCTTTGTTTACTGAAATAGATACTGTTTTCATAGTATTTACATTCTTTATTACAGTCACAGACCTTAATATTTCATAGTATTAAATGTTTACTTTTAGCAATAATGTTGTTTTTGGAACCGTCAGTAAAATAGTTTTCTTTCTTTGAAGTCGTTCTCAGTTCCTTAGGAAAATAATCAGCCCTCTGTTGATTTGCTATTTATATTAATTTTAAAGCTGCATTTCATCTTTTGTGCGGAAGTTTAGATCAGGGTGGGCAATATATGGTCTCTGTGTTACATGCAGCCCCCACTGTCTCCTATGTACTCTAAAATTTAATTTTTAAAAAGTAAAATGGCACACTGCAATGGCTGTGGAGTACTAAAAGTCACATTTAGCTAATTTGCAAACTGAATTTGTCCTTCTTAGTGTTATTTGTGAACAAACTAAGTACCTGCTTGAAAGCTGCTGAGTGCTGCAGACTGGCCTGTAATGGCCGTGGGAAATTGAGGCAGGTGAGATGGCCACCAGATCTCCTGCAGGTGCCAATTTGTTTTAGATTGCCTATGCAAGCTTGCATAGGCAATCTCCTAAAAGTAGTGATGTGCATGTATTTCCATGAAAATTAATAGGAGTGACTGGATATAGTTGACCCTCAGTTACTTACATGCTCTTAGAATTTTTTGCCGTGAATCATAGGACTGCAATAGCACCCATAACTTAGCATAAAATTCTGGGTTTTTATTCAGTTGATAGATTCTTAGCCGAGTAATGAAAAGTTCCTTAATTCTGGTCAGGGAGCCATGTACTTAATGTGGCAGTAGTTGGAAGAACTGAGGAAGGTATTTGCCCCTGGGTTCAGAAAGCTGTAAATATCTCTTTGAGAGAGGGACTGGTACCAGCCTTTTTAAAGGAGATGGTGATCAAGCCACATCTAAAAAACCTGAACTTGAACCAGATGGATATGAATAATTAAAGACTTGTTGCTAACAACCCCTTCCTGGGCAAGGTGTTTGAGCAGGTAGTAGCCAGGCAACTCCAAGCACTCTTGGATGAAACAGTTTATCTAGATCTATTTCAGTCATGTTTCAGGTCTGGTTTTAGAACAGAAACTGCTTTGATTGTCCCGTGGGGTGACCTTTGCCTGGAGAGAAACAAGGGGAATGAGACCCTATTGATTCTCCTGGACCTCTCAATGGCTTTTGACACCATTGAGCATAGTGTCCTTCTGGATAGACTGGCCAGGTTGGGAGTAGGAGGTTCTGTCCCTACCTGGCTGACTAATTCCAGAAGTTGGTGCTGGGGGACTGTTGTTCTGCATCATGGCAGCTATGCCATGGGGTGTCACAGGGTTCCATTTTATCCCGTTATTTAACATCTATGTGAAACTGCTGGGGGAGGTTATACAGAGATATGGGCTAAGTTGTCATCAGTATACAGATAACAATCACCTCTACCTCCTTCATTGAATTCAAGAGGCAGTAGCCATTCTAAATCGGTGCCTGAGCTCAGTAATGCACTGGATGCAGGCCAGTAAGCTGAGATTCAATCCAGACAAGATGGAGGTACTGTTGGTGGGCAGATTGTTTGTCCAGTTGGGAGATTTTCAACCTGTCCAGAACCTGTTTGGGATGCTCCTAGACCTGGAATTGTCCCTGGAGTCAAAAGTGGGCTCTGGCTAGGAGCACCTTTTGTCATTTTAGGCTGATTTAACAACCATGTCCCTATCTGGATAGGCAGAAGCTGATCACAATTATCCATGCTCTTGTAACCTCTTGTCTGGACTATTGTACTCTACACGGAACTACCTTTGAAAATGGTCTGGAAACTTCCGCGCATCTATTAATGAAGGTTGGACCACAAGATCACATTGTGCTAGTCCTCTTTCAGCTACATTGGCTGGCAGTTGACGTCTGGCCCCAATTCAGAGTGCTTTTCTAACTGAAGCCCTAAATGACTTGGAGCCAGCTTATTAGAAGGAATGCCTTGTGTTCCTACACAACATTTAACTTCATCCACTGAAGCCCTTCTTAGGGAAACCCCCCCCCCCAGAAGTAAGGATAGCAATCAGGAGAAGGGCCTTTTCAGTAGTGACACCCTGTCTCTGGAACATGTTCCCCAGAGAGGTCCTTGCTGCCTTTTTAGCACCAGGTGAAAACTTAGAAATGAAATCTTAGAAAAGAAATAGAAAGACGAGGAAAAAGCAAGTGTGTGACTGAGTGGAGGCAGCATTGGGAGAAACATTGGTTGTGCCCTATCATTCTACCCTCTTTCCTGCTGTCTTTCTACAGATTTGGTGCCTCTGAAAATTTCAAAATTATGTTGCTACAAATTGGTCTACTGCAACTTCATGGTCAGTTATCAAAGGAATTGCTTGGTGTATTTTAAAATAAAACCTTTGTCTTTGTAATGTGTAATGGAAGAACCTGGAATCATAGAAAATTATGGATTAGGCTAATGCAAAGCAACATTTTTTCAATTCTGCAAGAACAAGATGTTCTACATTTAAATGTGTGTGGTGTTGTCAGTATTAACACCAGGATTTCTACCTGCTTCCTCTCTTTTCAACACTACTCTTACATACTTGACCTATGTTGATACAGTTGGTTGTGCCCTGTCATTCTGGAATTGCTGTCCTGCACCATTTGTAATATACAGCCCTACTGTTGGTGGTAAACCGTTCTCTATTTCTGCAGACGAGGTGAAGACCTGGTCATGTCAATGGATATCCAACTTGTTGAGGCACTGTGTGGCTTTCAAAAACCAATTGCAATGCTGGATAACAGAACACTGATAATTACTTCCCATCCTGGTATGTGTTGCTTTGAAAAAATGCAGGTTGGGTATACTGCGTATTGATAATAAAAACTAGTAAACAGTTAAAACCTGGGAAATATCTAGAATTTTCATACTTCAATGAACGTTGTAAAGCAAATCATCATTATGATTGCTAGAAATCTACTCAAACTTAAGAAGTGCAAATTTATGATTCATCCGATGTGGTATAACTGTAATATTGGTTGGATTCAGGATCAGCTTTTCATGAGAGAAAGGGCCTTGTACATGGAAGGTCCCTGTACCTGGTTTTTGGGTGTCCCACCTCCCTGACAAGCTCACTTTATTAAGCAAAGTCTCTTGGCTCTTTGAAGTATTTTCAGGAGGCTGAGAGGCTGGTGTGGGAAAATCAATTTTGGCAGCACAATTGATCCAGCTTAAATACGGATCCAATCCTCTCTTCATAAAAACTAGTATTCAACATGTAGTGATGCATTTTTAAGTTTTAGAATTCTTGTATTTATACTAATAAATTCCTGTTGGTTTGGATTAGTTGCTAGAGAAATTGCACGTGTCTTTATCATGATGAACAAGAAGTAAAGCTTTCGGTTAGATCTCGGCAGTTAAGGAATGTAAGGCTTCTTCTCTGTGCTTCTATAGATCAGCTGCCAGTTCAGCAACTGCTGCCAAGCCTCCTCATGACATTTTAATGTGGCTTTGCTGCCGATTTGGATTCAGAATCTGCCTTCTCCCCCATTTTTTGCAATTCTCCTTACACTACAGTTCACCCTATTTAGCAGGGTATTTCCCAATTCTTGAGAGGCTGGATTGGGGAGGATAAGGTGCAGAATTTCTCTTCAGCCAACTCCAATGCATACATCTAAATTTCAGATCAATTACATTATGTGTAGCCTACTGACAAATACCTATCTTTTCAATTTCTAGGTCAAATTGTCAAACATGGAGATATTAAGTGTGTACTGAACGAAGGAATGCCAATCTATCGTAGGCCATATGAAAAGGGTCGCCTGATCATTGAGTTTAAGGTAAGATGCAGCTGACATAAGTCTGAACTTGCTGGTGATTAGAGATATCTTCCAATTTTCTTCCATATATATAGTCCAAGGAGTGCTGGGACATTAAGCAAATTAAAGACATATGTCTTCTAAAGTGCTGGCTGCCGAAACATATTTAACATACCATGAGTCATGATACTACATAATTATGTCTCCTAATTTCAGGTGATCTTTCCAGATAGTGGCTTCCTTTCCTCAGATAAGCTGTGTCTATTGGAAAAGCTGCTACCTCCAAGGCAAGAAGTGGAAGAAACTGAAGATATGGATCAGGTAGAGTTGGTGGACTTTGACCCATCTCAGGAAAGACGACAGCATTACAATGGGGAAGCCTATGAAGATGATGAACACCATCCCAGAGGCGGTGTCCAGTGCCAGACATCTTAAAATGGCCTCATGATTCTCCTTGTGCTGCTTGTCCTGTATGTCAGTTGTGGATGAGTGAAGGACTACAGTTGCTAAACTCTCAAACTTGCCATTGTCCCTGTACTATTTAAACTTACTTGTTTTTAAATCAAGTTAACAAATTTAAATCAGTAAAACTCAACACTTTAATCAAGTTAAAATGATGTTCACATTTCCATATGGCCTCCTAAGGAAACCAGAAGCCAATTTTGCTCTGGATTTTTTATTTTGTGTATCATTAGTGTATTGTGTGCAAATGCACTGGCTTAGTATTCAGTGATTTCTGTTTAGTATTATAAATTATATTCATCCTTAAGTATGCACATGTATTTATGATTCATGTTAAAGATGTGAAATTAAAGTTTTGTATTCATCAGCTCCTAGATACATTGATGTGTTTGGCTGTATTGTGGTTGGTTCAGGCTTCACAAGGCATCTGCATGGCACTGTACCTTCCTGCCCTGAAAAGATAAAGCTCTGCCCCATCCCATCCTAAAGCTTAAGCTAGAATGCTGAATTCTAGCATGACTACTTGGGGAAAAACAGCTGAAAATGTGCAGTGGCTCCTGTGGGAATGAAAACGAAGTTGTTTAAGCTTTTGAATAGGATATGCTTGACAAGTCAACACTGGAAGTCATGAACTGAGCAGTGGCATGATTATTTTTAGTAATGGTAGAAAACTCGGTAGAACTTTAAGCTCTGGTTAGGAAAGCTTGACCAACTGAGCTACATAGTTTCAGTGATCCTATTTTCAGATTCTTAAATTGCACAAGTACTTACAGAAAGCTTACTAATAGTGGCTCATCATTGAATTAGTCATCATAATGACACTTTATGTACAGTTAGTTTCTTAAAAGGGCTATTTTCACTACTGGTCATCTTAAAATGCTACCTGATAGTGACCTAGTTTGCATGTAATGGGGGAATGCATGAATAGTTTATGCTCTACTTATGATTAACAATCCTGGGGTATTCCATTCCTCAATTATTTCATGACATGTGAATCCAAAACTTGGGTAGTTCAGGTTTTTTAACTCAGAGTTGATTGAGCTGCACAACCATGGAGAACTGTTCTTAGTGCATTAAAGTGCTCCACTCATTTCTGGCAATTCCTGGGTTAAACAAGCCATGAATTACATTACATGCAAACTTGGTAATTGTAACTACATGGATAGCCTGTTATGGACTTGTATTAGTTCATGCCTGAACCTCTAACTGGGAGAGGGCTTGATGCAAGTGCCTCTTTTGAGACTCCAATGTACCTAAGGTGACACTTGATCTTTCTAAAAGTTTGGTTCTTAATGTTTGACAGGCATGTCCAGCACTAATGCTGTATATACAGACCAAGCTGGCTAACAAATACAGCATTCCAATTCCTTACGTAGTTTCCACACAGGTCTTACCCATTTTCAGGCTTTAATGTACAACTTTTCCCTAGTCACTTAAGTCTGGCAGGGGTTTGATCAAGTTATATAGCAGATTATCATGGTCCTTGTGATAAGGATGAGTTAGTGGATTGAGTATGTGACTTTAAAAATGCTTGCATATTGTACTTTAAACTGAGTTTCAACCCATAGTGGGAAAATAAATGCTGTCCTTACTTCTAACAGCTCCATTTCTCTTCTTTTTGACCTGTATTTTCTGATGCACCATTTAAGGTACATTAGCCTTAGAGTCAATGTACCAGTTATAGCATCTGTCTCTTGGCATTGGCCTAGTTCAGCCATAATACTAAACTGCATGGGCCAGAAAATCATAATCTCAGGCTTGTATACTGCGCTACTCTTCAAGTTTTTGCTTGGACCTGTCCAAACCATGAATACTTACTTTCAACTATTGTTTAAGAAAGGAAGCCTACTTCATAAACCAGTTTAAGTCTAATCACAACTGGTTAGGGCAGGATAATGAACTGATCAGCAAAAGCAAATGCCTCACATCTTCAGTTGTGCCAGGGTGAGTGCTCATGCCCCAGGCTTAGTCATGTAAAGTAAGGTACCTACATTTTAGGCAACACCTATGGGTTCTCTCAAGCTATTGGATGGTTTCATTATTGTCCACTGTTACTGTTTTTAGGGTTAAGCATGGCTGTCTGCCTTAAAGCCTTGACCAGCTTTTCCCCCACTCAACCAACTAATTATGCTGTCCCTTTTGGATTTCATTTCTACTAATCAGCCTATACTTATCTGTTGAACTGCAACTGATACAGCCAGGAGTCAAGCAAGAATTTGTCCTTACCACCTGACTTGCGTACTAAGGCAATTTCCAATTAAAACCCAAGACTCGGGGTTTTGAAGATAAGATTGAGGAGAATCATGTAAGCCCCCTTGAGTTCCTCAAAAAAAGTAGAAACTATAAGCGTAATAAATTATCAGAGAAGTTAACCTGGAAATCCCTTATTTACTAATGCAAGCATTATAATCATGGCCTCATCTACCATTATAGTGTAGTCTCTAAAAGCTTCTATGAAACACAATTTAGGCCTTGGACAAATATTGCACAACTGACCTACATGGTTCCCTTAACTTGAGGAAGAAAAGATAAAATGCTCAAGGTAGAATTTGATTTTACAAAGAACAAGCCCTGCTGAAAGCTACAGGGAAGCTGCAAATGCTAGCTTCATTAAGCTGGTAATTCACAGTGGTAGATTCCATATGACATGTTTTCAGTAGCTGCTGGCTTGCTGAGCTTTAGTGGCTCTACAGTATATAACTGTCAGCAGCTTAAAAGAGTTACCTGAGAACTGTGGTCTTTCTTGAACAACTTTTACAAGCTGATTAAAAAAAAGCCCTTGATGTCTAATAAATGAGATTTTATTGCAGAAGACTTTAAAAATAAAGGAACAACCAAACTAATGGCTCCTAATAAAAACTAGGTATCAGGAAATGGTCACTCAACAGCAAAATTAATAATTATTCAATAAGTCTTCAGATCACAGCTAGAAATTTCTCTGAAAATAGCTGGATGAAGATTCTTCATTTGCACAGTAAATATCTTTTGGGATATTAAAAAGCCTGTAAAATTTCATGATGAACAATTTTCTATGCTATTAAGAATAATCCTATATTCTAACTCAAGACTAATGTCAAACATTTTGCCCAGAGCAGAAAAACAGCTACAGGAATGTTGCCATATTCATTTTGGGAAGCTCAGAAGATTTACTTAGTAGGAATAACACCTCAGTTTGAAAAACTGTAGGAGTCCATCCAGCCAGAGTTGAATTCTTTGAATGCCCATGCCTTCTAATGGGTAACATTTAAGTATTTGCTAAACATTCTCATTAAAATAGGCAGGATTTTAAAGTGTTTGAAACAGATGTTCCAGCCAAAGATGGAATATAATGTAGCTTAATATTTTACTGTATTAAGGACAGAGAATGTTAAGACACAGAACTCTAGCTCAGAAATTTAAACATTACTAAGGCTCTATGCTTTTGTTTTCCCTAATTTTGCCATATCTAGAAGTATCTTTATTTCAGGTATAATTAAAAACTGAACTATGGTTAATTTCCATAATAAGCAACAAAGAGGAACATCTTACAATAATTAAAGTTTTCTTTGCAGCTTAACTGCTTTTGCTACCTGGGCAAATTCTGCATTGACTAGCACTATGTTTAGCTGAAAAGCAATCTATGCTTCTTTCTTGGGACATATGAATATGAAACATAATACAAATTAAACAACACTTTTGGACCTATTAAGAACAGAAAGAAACTTCTCCACAACATAAAAACCTTCCTTGTATTCAAGATCCATGCACTGAACGGAATTATTCAGTTTTATGGCTTCCACAGCTTCAGCAGCCCATCTTCACTATAGGTAGCGATCAAGTTCTGATGGGGATGGTGAGCAATACCAATTACATCTTTTTCATGAACCTAGATAAGAACAGGAAAAAAATTGTTAAAGTTTTCTCCCAGATATAAACCCAAGTGAAATACTTACTTGTTCCCTGAAAAATAGATTTCAGAGAGTATGTAGGAAGTGTTTGAATCATCATGTTCAGAGTTTACAGTGAGGAATATATGTGTACGACTCAGGCTGTAAACTGGCACCTCCAACCAGGTTGTAGTTAAGAGCTGTGGAGTAGGCTACATCAGGTAGAGATGATGCAGAGGTTATGAAATCAGGATTTAGAAGAAATAATATGATGGCTGAAGGAAGTCTACAAGAGGGAAGCAAGGGCTGAGGAGAAGATTCAGGGGATAGGGCTTAAGAGGATGTTACACAGCATCCCAAACTTTCAGTTTCTCAGGCTTACCAGCCTACAGATGTTCTTTGGTATGCAAATAGGGGCACACTGATGATCAGAAGAAGCTTCCTGTCACTCCAAAAACATGGAAAATTGGGCAGGAAAATATTTGTAACCACGTCATATAACTGAACATAGTTCTGACCAAGGTTTTGGATAGTGTATGGATTTTACACACTGTGATGAAACATTAAAAATTATTTTAAAAGATAATGCATCAATTTATGTAAACCAAGCCAAATGTCTATGGACAGAATGCTCCAACTGCTTGCATGAACACTGCAGCATCCAAGCTGGGGAAAAATCACATCTCAGATCACAGCACCTGCACAAGAGCCTTTCTCTGCTACTCACTGTCAGCGTTCTCTCCAGCTTGCCAGTCACTGTGCTGAAACAGTAGAGCACGAAATCTTCACCCACACAGTAAATCCATTCGCCTCGGGGAGAAAGGGCGCAGCAGACGAAGTCACCACCTTCCCTCTTACCGGAGCTGAAGCTTCTCACAATCTATGTAGTACATTAAAAATACATACATACATACACATACACACACATCAGCTGCCACTGTATGGGATTCTATGGGATTCTCGCTGTAATGCCTTCTGAGAATACAGAGTAAGAACTGAGAGAGCCCAACCTCAAGTGCAGAAAACCAAAAATTAGTAACCTTGCTAATGGCCAACTGTTAAGGCTGGCCAAGAGTCTTTGCCCTATTCTGGGAAAGTGCTTGCAAAATGAAATATATGTAGAAAAGTTTTGAGCACTTGAAATGCTCAAATATATATATATAAAAGGTAAGCAGCCTTATCAGTGGCTATAAGACAACAAATTATTGGGTTTTTTTGGTGGGGGAGGGAGTAAGGAACATATAGAGCATTCTGAGCAGCTATGTTTTTGCTTCCAAGTACCAATACAACCAAGATTCCCACAGATCAATAGATAATTGGGCATAAAGGAAAACAGAAATATTGACCCATGCATTCCTTTCCAAGATACTGCTGAGAAAATTAATATTGTTTGCTATTATTACTTCAAATCCCAGCATGTAAATGCAGCTTCCTAATGTCAGACGAGTGCAAGACTGAATTATAATGACCTGGTTTCACCAAGCAAAGTCAAAACCATAGAAAGCTTTAGCCCAAAAGCAACTTTAACTGTGCTCTCAGTCATGCCAAAACTATTAGCCACCCATCACATACTTGTCCCTGCATGTTCATAATGACCACTGTATTTGATCTGTTGCAAACAACGAAGTGCTCTGGATTTTTAGGCAGCAGAATCACACTGTTCACAGTGATGTCTGTCCCAGCGGTGCTGCCAAGTGATTTGAAGGTGTTACAGCACTCTGTAGTCTTCATGTTCCACACCTGGAAAACCAAACAAGCAAGAACGACAATCACTGCAGATACATATGAGCAAGTCCCCATGTTGTGCCATTTGCATGGAATTCAAGCTATGTAGATAAAAGCATGGATGCCTGAGGGGAGAATGCATTATGTCCCTCAGGTCCCCACAATATATAGGGAGAGCTGGCATGTAACAGTAGCATTTGCTCACAATTCATGAAATAATCCATGAATTGCAGGGACACCTGCCACTTCAGCACCACACGCGTGCTTCACCCAATTTCCAGGGGCAACGTATGCATCCGTATGCATAGCTTGTTACTCTGACATCCAAATCTGAGCTCTCTGGTTTGGTTGTGGATGAAACAACCCTAAATTAATGTACGGCTTGTTCCCGCAGCATGGCTAGATGGTTGCTAGAAATTGGAAGCAGCTTACATGTGGTATATGTCCTTGTAACTCATAGGTTACTAATTAACCCCAAAAAAGAATCCAAAATTGGGGGTCAAATTCTTCTGTACCAATATTTAAAACAGCATCAACTATTAAATTACAGGCTGCTAAACAGTAGCTTTAAAAAAGGTACAGTGTTCCTAGAAGACAGCTAGGTGCAAATTAAGATGGTTTCTGAATGGAATATACATCAGAAAGAGCTGCAATTGCCAGGAAAAAAATATGAAGAAAAAAAGAGAAACCATTCAGGGTGCAACCCTCTGTGAATTTACACAAAACAGCCCAAAAAATTCCATGAGCGATAGCCACCATTGTACTTTTTAATTTTTATTTTTTAAAGAATAAAATTACAAAGCACACTATACACTGAAAAAGAAACAACACAAGAATAAACATATTCAATAAACAAACCCCATATATCACTAAAACTATTCTTAGCAATCCTTTTTTCATCCTAATCCACCACATCAATTTATCATCAACAGCTATATTCCAAACTTCTTTATATTATTGAATTAATTGAAGATCCTGTTTCTCCTTCCAATTCTTTTGCTATTATTGTAAAATTTCTTTAAGCTACGGGTTAGCAGATAATAATTTTTGTTTTAAATACTGATGGACTTGACCTTCAAGTTTGAACTCAGCTTTCTGGATTATGATTTCAGAGATTCATCCTTATTTAAACTAATAAAATTCCCCTAAATGTGACAGGCAGAGCATATATATGAAGAGTCCACAGCCTTGTTTGCAGGTAACAAAGGCAACTGGAAGCAATTCATTGGTTAATTAATAAATTAACTTTATTAATTTATGCACAGATGTGCCCCTAAGTGATTCTATACCATTCTGCCAAGACAATTCACAAGATTTGCCTCACTTACCTGATGCAAGGTGATGGGAATATTACAAAAGTTAAACAAGCAAAAAGATCAGTATCCTGAACTCACCTTCACGGTGCCATCAGAGGATGCACTGATAATGTAATGCCCATCCTGTGTAAAAGTGGCTTCATTCACGAATGAAGAATGACCACGAAATTCTTTGAGAGTCTTCCCAGATTTCAAGCCATGGATCCTGTTGCAGAATAAAAGCTACCTTAGTGTTATTCATCCAGGACAGGCCACACAGCAAAACTTAGAAAAGTGAGACATACCTGATTGTCTGATCAAAAGAGGCACTAAGAATTTGACTGCTGTCTTTTGAAAAACTCAGGCAAGTCACCCCTTTACTGTGTGCTCTTTCAAACCGCCTCAGACACTGCCCACTCTGAATCTTCCACACCTTGGAGGAAAATAAGAAACAGTTGCCTTTATAAATCTGGTCTCATTGAAATTTCCTATTATTTGCCAGCCATCCTGACTGCCAACTTAGCTTGCTTTCAGAAATTGTTTCATTGTCAAGTTATGATCAAATATAAAACCTAGTTGTGTAGGACTCTGAGTCATTAAGTGCCTGATATTAGTTAAATGGATGAATCCTGTGGACAGGCTAACTAAGCTGAAGAAAATGGACAGCTAGAGACACTTATTCTGCATTTCTGTGTTTAAATCAGTGTAGCAGGGAAGTCCACAAAGCTTACTAACAAGCAACCATTTTTCAAAAAATTTGCCTGTACACAGATAGCTACATTGGTAATTTGTAATGCACCAACAGCCTACAACAGCTTGCAAAACTTCCTTGTCTGATCACATGGACACTGTACTTCCTCATCACAAGTGAGCAGCTACATTCAGACTGGAAATAAGCAGGTATTTACAAAAGTTTGATTTCTCTAGCCTGATGCACTCCAGATGTTTTAGACAAACTCCAGGTATTCCTAACCATTAGCCATGCTGATTGGAACTGACAGGCGTTTTAAGTCGAAAACCTCTGGTGGGCCTCAGGTTGGCCTAGAATTATTAATTTTAGCAAAGGTCTGTATGGCAAACAGAGTGTGAAGATTCTCATCAAAAACAGTTTCTGTTTAACTACTAAGCTTCCAAGGCAAGCACGGAGTCTTCTAAGAGGTCAATCCTACCATGATTCTTCAAACATGAGAAACTGCAGCAGATTCAGTATCATCTTACTTTTTTACATTTTCAAAGGGACAAGTAATGCTTTAACCTCTGAGAAGCTTAGGCATCAACAGCCAAGCAATGTGGTTTAGAAGAAACACAAAGCAGCCTAACACAGATCCCACATACCCACCTCAGGAAGCCCGTTTCTGCATGGCTGGCTCCACTTCCTTCCAATCAGACTTGTGGAGAGAGAAAGTGAGCGATTCTGCTGTTCTCCCCCCACCAGATGTGACTGGAAAGCAGTCAACCCCAGGGGCATCTCTCTGCAATGCCTCAGTGCATGGACCAGCGCTCGTTACGATTAGGAAGGATGCTACAGAGGCACAAGGGGGTGGACTCTGCTGTGGGGCAGTAATTCTTGCTGTTTCAGGGTATGACAGTGAAGGGTGCGTCTGACTTAAATTCAGGAAGGAAAAGCCTCTGCCCTCAGATGTTTAGGAAATGGGTCCTTAAGAGAATCCTCCTGGATTTGTCTACTGGCCTCTAGTTCCTTTCACTGCATACCTTGATCTTCCCATCTTGTGCTCCCGTTGCTAACATTTCAGTGTCCCTGCTGAAACACATGCATAGTACTGCATCATCCATCATCATAAAGTTATCCTGTGCTTGGTACTTCAGATCCTAAACAAACAAACAAACAAACAAACAAACAAACAAAGCATCAGCCTCAGAAGGAAGAGAAACCAGAACAGCAACAGGTGGGTGTGCATAAAATCTCCGGAGGGAGTCGCCTTTTTCTAAATCACATCATTAGCCTATCTTTGCAGCAGTCTTCAGGGACTGGGAGGGATCTCCGAGTGGGAGGCCTTTTGTGGCCTGCCACACGAGGCTTTCTGTAATGGAGGGTGCTGGGGGAGGATACGCACAGGAAGTATGCTTTCAACCCCAAGCCATTCTCTCTCTTCTTAATGCAATCAAACCAAGCATAAAAGTATCATAGAAACATAGAATAATAGAGCTGGAAGGGGCCATGAAGGCATCAGGTCCACCCCCTGCTGCTGAAGGACACCATGTTACACCATCCCACTCAGATGGCTGCCCAGTTTCTTTTGAATGTGGTACTAGATATTACTTGGCAAGTGCAAGACTACCAACCCTGTGTTTGCCACTGATATAAATCTGAGAAAATCACATACTTTCCTCTGCAAGCCTTCCTCACAGGCCAATTTTCCCACCACTAGGCTCCCTCCCAGTCCCAGACCACAGCTAGGGGTGCGGAAATAGCAATATGGGAAGAATTAATCACCCACTTCCCACTTTTGCCTCACAGGTCCCCCAACCCTTCACTTGTATCCCAAATTCATGAAAGACATAAAACATTTGGTTTGGAATGTTGTGCTTGTAACGTTTAGTATTTGCCCCAATTTTGAAAAGGATGATGGTTAATGCCAAATTAATTTGTCTGATTTGTTTTCCCCCCTTTTTGCCAAGAAAAAACCTACTCGAAGTGGCTTGATATTGCTTTAACTGATGGAAAAGCAACGTTCAGTTTAGCACAACGCCCTAATTTCCTAATTCCACTCTATTTGGGGAAAAAAAACAGCATAGAAGGTAATTGAGTATTTCTTATTTACTTTAATTTACTGTGATCAAGGAGGTGTATTATCCCATTTGGCAGCTAAGAATATCCTGTTTTACCTTTCTGATTTTTCCAGTGGTGAAGTTCCATACTTCAATGAACCCATCAACAGAGCCTGTAACAAGATACTGGCCATCCGGGGAAAATCGAGCACATTCCACATGAGACTTTTGGCCAAACTGTTTTAAGTGAACAAAATACAAATATATAGTAAAAATCGACAACTGCTTGAGTAGTCAGGTTCAATATGTCAGTATGTAACGCTGGTTCATCTACACTCATGTACATGATGGGACATGTACTGAAATGTCTTTAGTTGTTTCAGTAAATGTTTTTACTGAAATGGATTTAGTTGTTTCAACTGTTTTACATTTGTATATTGGAATTTTAAGCTGTAATTTGTTGTATTTGCATTTTTATTCTCATCTGTTATTGTACCCATGTTTAGGAACTGCTGTGAAGCACCCAGAAATGAAATGAAAATAACAGCCATAATAATATCCATTGCTACAAGTACAAGGGATGGGGAAAGATGTTTCAAGGACTTTGGTCCTCAGAAGTATTCCTGCCCCTTCCCTGAACTTTTATAAAGTACTTACTCGCCCTAATTAAAATGATGTGGGCACCTACTCAGTTTCTCAGAAAGAATTAAACTTGCTTCCAGTAAGAAGAGTTCAAAGTACTGGAATGACAAGCACATAGATGCCTTTTAAACTGAGAATACATTAAAGGTGAAGTCCTAGGCTTCGACAGAAAAAAATCCCACAACTGCTCTCCCACTAGCCAACCATGCTGGCTGCAGAATGTTGGGAGACCCAAGGACTTTTTTTAAAAACTGAAACATGAAAAGGACTGTGTCCTATGGGTGCATGGGATTTTTCAAATTCCCTTATCTAAAGCAGCAGACACTACTGTGTCTTTGGGAGGAGGACTCCAAGGGTCAGATTCTTCCCCTTACATCTTCTCTAGCCCCAAGCTCCACTAGCATGCCTCTCTAGATGGGTTGAGAGGACCATCAGAGACAAAGAATATTGGAAAGACTCTGAAATCAGTGGCTTCAGTCTAGTGGATGTTAGCCAGACAGGGCTGCACGCTAAATCATTTAAAGCTGTTTTGTCCTGATATAATGACCACTACCACAATCTGCGAGCACACATGTGTGCTGGTTCTCCACATTCTGGCCCTGAAGGTAGGCATACCCAAAATGCCTGCACAGCAGTAGGCCAATTGCACCTGCTTTATCTGAACATCCCAGCAAGAAATTCTAAGTTTCAGTACATTCTTATCTTTCCATTCTGTTCTTTTATTTGGCCACTTCCCCTCAATCATCAAAGTTTCTAGCCCATTACTTATAAACAGTAATTATGGACCCACCTTAATATGCCTACTCAGTTGTGTGGGGAACTTTTCCTCTTCAACATCTTTGACGGCTGCTTTGCCTCTGAACAGATCAATGGTCATACCAGGAGGAAGCAACCCCTGATGCTGTTGCCATTTTAGTGCCTGTGAAATCAAAGAGATTGAAATTAAAAGAGCCTTTTATCATTTCTAAATCTAAATGATATTCTTCACACTGCAAAGTTACAGCTCAAATGTCACATAAAACCATTTTCTTGGTGACAAAGACTTGACTGCTGATATCACACCGCAGGAGAGTCACTAACTGCAGGTAAGGGCACACGTTTACACAGCAGTAAGTTGTAGAACTTTCTGCTGCCTAAATATGCATAGGATAGCACCAGAGGAATTCTGCTTAACTGACACTTATTTGATTAGACCCATTCCATGAAAAGACTTTTTGTGCTGTGATGTGGAAGACTCAGTTATTACTAAAACAAAATGTATTTAATAGCATACTCTATAGTAGTTGAGGAATAAGGTACTCCATTTTCAATTTCACAGGCCTAGGGGGGAAAAAACTTTACCTGCCCCAACAATGCCATAAGACGAGATGGCGGCACAACACTGACTTCTCCAGCCAAAGCTTGGGCAATGGCAGCTCTTCGCTTCTCTTTGCTGCTTCCATCTGGGTATGCCTAGCAGGAAGCAACATGGAGGCTAGTAACATTTTTACTAGAATAGCTCTAACTTAAAAGTCAGTAAGAGTTATTAAATAGCAGCATGTTTGAGTATACAGTGATGTAAATATACAACTATTAATTCATATTAAATAACAGATTTTTTTACCAAAGTAATACCAATTTAAGTATTTGGGAGTTGGATAAATTTGTTAGGAGCAGCTGTTGTTTAAAAAAAGTGATAAACTTTACCCTGAGTTTAACCTAGCTAAGGGAAAACACCCGCTCCTGAATCTCATGGAAAAAGCAGTGTTTGCGCTGTTTCCATCTCCCACAACTGATGGAGAAGGTGGTGCATGAAGACATCATCTGGAGCACAGAAGAGCAAGGAGAAGAGCCTTCCCAGTTAACGGCCTACCTATCTCCAAAGAGTGATTCACTCTTCCAAGAATGTTAGCTGGTCAGCAATAAACCAGGAAGCCCAATAGTCAACATGTCATTTCTTTGAGGAAGCAAATTGCTGGGAGCACATTTAAGGATGATCAAGCACCATTCTAAGATAATTTTTAATTAGCATGGAAATCTGTTACTAAGAGAGAACTGCAGAAGGACTGAATCCCCAAATAAAAGCTTGCTGTGATGTGTGATTTCCATATTATTTATACATATTCTTAAATAACATGCTTTCTGCATATGGAAGTAGTATTTGCTGAGCCTTAAAATAAGCAAAGCCCCTCATCAAGCAACTTGCAACAGATGGAACGGCTAACACTTTTGGATCTGAGACACATTTCTCAAAAGTTTCATTAGTACAAAGAACTTGAACCCAAAAGCAAACATAAAAGAGAATGAGCTCAAGAAATCAAGGCAGCAGTTTTAGAACTGGAAAGCACAAAATGCATTATCTTGAGGAATAGCCAAAAAATATGAATGACATTCTCTAAAGCCTGACCTGAATATAGCACTAGAACAATTTTTCAACTGTCAGGACTTCCAGGAGCATGCATTCTCCTTCTCTCTTTTCTTGTGCTGAAAGCACTACCACCCCGTTCTACATTGGCTCCAGGTTGTGCTACACAGGTGTGCTCCCAATTCTGCTTTGAGAACACATTTTACCAAAATAAGAAAGTGGAAGGATAAGCTGCTTGTTATGTCAAGCGGCCTCCTTTCGTACAAGTATCTGCAAATGTAGTGCCAGGTGCACTATTATTCAGAAGGACTGGAATAGCAAGGCAAAATGGTAAAAGAGATTGCCAAATAAAGCAGAAACTAAGAAATAGCCCATAAAATAGGTACACACTATGTTCTTAGATAGCGTATGCATACCTCACGTGGATCAAAATAGGACCTAGCCAAAAGGTTTTCAAGGTGAATATATCGCTCTGGCTGTGTCTGCTTTAACATGATCATTGGGTCAGTTTGTCTCAAGAGCGATCTGGCAGCCCCCAGTTCACGAAGCTCTATCAATTCCAAAACAACCTGAAATATCAGAAGGGAAACAGCATGGCACACACAAATATTTTAGTAAAGCTTCAGTCTTTCTGTGTACACATTTTTACAGAATCTTTCTGCTAAAACTAGCATGCAAGAAGGCTTGGAAATTCAGTTAAAAGAGAGCTATACAAATAGAGGAATTAGGTTTTAGGTTGCTTAAGGTTTCAGAACTGGGATACTAAAGGCTATAGATCAGAGCTCTGAAAACTCTAAATGATTTTAAGGGAGGAACAAGCAGTGGAATCAAGAAAAACATGCTGTAACATCTCATAGACTACACCACATGGTGATACTACTATATTGCCAGATACAATGTATAACAAAAAGCTAATCTACTGATAAATTTAACTCCCAGCTATACATTATGAGAATGAGATGGCAGGATTCTGGACTGTCCCACGTCTGACTGCAGATGGTAGGGGATTCATAGTTTTAATGCTTACATAAAAAGCATTCTGCATTTATCACATCAGGGAAAAAGCTACACTAAATCTTTCTCCTTGTTTTTACAAAAGGAGGCAAGAAACAATATAATCTTCATCAATGCACTCTGAAGTCATGAAGTCCAGCATTCTACCACCTCATTCTGTATAGGCTGCAACACTAAGTATGCTTACTGTTCATACTAAACACAGTTGGACTTATTCCAGTGAATAGAACCCACAGTTTGCTCGAGAAGAAAATCCAGTTGGATCCAGAATAAGTTGAGTGAATTTGATCCACTGCAGTCAATTGGACAGTGGCTTAACTTCCATTGTTGTCAATGTTAACATTAATCTGGATCAATCCCATTCTTTTCAAATATTGAACGCATAACAAACATCAAACATAATAAATACAATAAAGAACAGATGCTTCTAGTGCTGTTGTTGTTGGAGCATGTAATTACATGAGAAATCAATGTCAGCATGGAACTTCCTTGACTCCCTTAAAAGGAATTTTTGAATCAGAGTCAAGCTCTGAAACCCAACGAGGGAAATTTATATTAATGCTAATGATACAGGCAATATTTTCAAACAAGGTCAGAAATTCAAAGTATTGACATTTACTAAAGTAATTATTACATGACGTTCGAGACATACCTCAAGGCCTTATTTACATAAATTAAGAACCAAACTAGCAAGCTTCAATTACCCAACATCCCAGTCTCACTTTTTAGATCCCCATATAAAGTAAACACAAGGAGACATTCAAACAAGAGTCCAAACAGAAACCTATCCTAGAGTAAATGAAAATAGCTGAAGAATATTCTAATTACATTTTAGTTAAAAACTTTACTAGATAAACCCTCCATCTCCCAACAGATTGGTATCCATTAATAGAACTAGAGCAATTCCCACTGTGGCTGAGGAATACTTGCCCTTATAAGTCACTTGGCTAGGTCTCTTTTAGAAAACAGGTGAGGACTCATTTATTTTGCCAAGCTTTTAAAATCTGAGGGCTGCCAGCCATTTTAATGCTGTTCCTACTATACTTTGTTAAGCACAGTTTATCTATCATTTAATGCCAAATGAATTTGTAATGAGTAGTAGTAGTAAATTATTTAAGTTATATGCCCAAAAGTGGAATAAAAATGTTAAAAAGGAACATCAAACAGTAAATGTCAAAAGAAATTTGGCTCAACTGCTGTCAGAAGTAATATATTTTGTTCTCCGCAGAGACCAATTACACCATAACATTGCTAAAAATGTAAATTGTGTTGCAAAACTACAGAAAGAGATTTTATTTTCTTGCAAGTGGGCTGACCTGTTCATACAAATCAATGAGTGTTTTGTCCGGCAGTTTCAATGACTGTATTGCTTGCAGTACCGTATCCCAATGGCCACTGTTAATGTCTGCCACAAAGCTCTCAATGCTGTCCACTGTGTTCAGAGACACTGTGGTTTCCTCCTGCAGAGTGGCCAGGGCACGATGAAGGCTGTTCTCCTTCAGATACTGCATGATTAGTCGGATGACACTGAGCAAAATAAATAGCAGGTGCAATTAATGTATTGATTTGGTTAGTTTCTTTCCCTTGGATGTACACACGTACAGTACCTCCACTAATGAATTATTACATTACAACACATACAAAGAGCAAAACTACCACAAATTAGTGTATCCAAGATGTCCTGCATTGCATTACTTAATTAAGCCACTAATACAAGCTTAGAGGCAAGTAAGGACCCACTTTAACTATGATTAACTATCATTCCTAACCCTAGCTTATAGGAGAAAACAAGCAGTAAATAAGTGAACTGGCACACCAGGGAGGTATGTACACTTTAGCAGTTCCTAGCTTTTATCATGTCTCAGCTAAAAACTCACCAGGTGGCCTTAGATAAGCTACTGTCACTGAACCTCAGCCCTCCATCCACAATAAGGGATAATAATCAAAGCAATAAGCAGTTATAACACTGGCTCAAATAATGATAAAATTAATCATTATCAGAGAAAACCAGTGGAAACAGAAAATTCATTGACAAAACAATATGATGCTCCTCTAAATTACTCCTGGTGTCTCTCTGTCCCCTAAGAACTCGTTATTCCGCTGGACTAGGAGACTTCTTTTTACTGTCAAACAGTTTCCCCCTTGTGTTCCACGTTCTCTTTTCGCTTTCTCATTTCTCCCTCCCGTTTAACTACGTAATCCGTTGGGAACCCTTTATACGACCGAGGACAAAGTCAGGTTTCACGGGAAGCGTTCTGAGCCCTCGCGGGGAGGCGGGCACGATACCAAGAACAGGCAGCACGTAACGGTTTCAGGCGCCAGGAGTCCCCCCTCGCACGAGGGTGCAACGCAGGCTGCCCTCGCCGGCTCTCGGGACGGGCTTAACACACCCGTGCTCGAACAAAGTCTCAGGACACACACACACACAAAGGCCCTCGGCCCTCGCGAGGAGGTGGGTGTTTTAAGCTGGCACAAGGCGTCGTGGGCAAGAACCAGGCAAAGCGGGGCGCCCAAGCGGGGGACGGCAGGAAACGGGGCCCTTTTGCCCGGTGCGCGCACTCACTCGGAAGACTCGATTTCTATCGACATGTTGGACCAGATGCTCCGGCACAGCCCAACAAACTCCCCAGCTCGACTCCCCCAAACAAGACGCTCTTTCCGCCCTCGTGCACAACTACTTCCGGGTCAGCGCCACGCTCTTCCTATCATAGAGTTCCAGCGTTGACGCTCAGGGGCGCCTGACTTCCGGGCAGCCCCGAACCTTTTGAGGGTTTGTCTTTTCTTCTAAGGCAGGACTTAGGGGTGGCTAAAGCAATTGGGAAAGACGACAGTTTTGTGTAGCTGTTGATCGCGCAGCGGCATGACCATCACGTGGAAAAAGGAGCAATGAAGATAGGGGCTCCTCCTTTTTCTGAGTCAAGTCTTTTGTGTGAAGGAGCACAGTTCGTCTGAAGATTTTGATAAATCTTAAATTTAGGGCACAATCCTATGCATGTTTGGACAGAAAAAAAATCCTACCAGCCCCAGCGTTCCCGAGCCAACGTGGATATTTTTTCCCGTCTAAACATACAGGATTGCACCCTTAAATTTGCAGAAGTTCCGCCCGAAAGCCAGTGCAGCACAAGGCAAGCTGCTGGCTAGTTTGAGTAGCGGCAAGCAATTTAAGTTCGTCAAACTTTGCCGCGATCTCAGGGTGTGTTTCTTTAAAACCCCAAACAGCTTCGAACTACAGCTATCCTGCAATATTATTTACAGTAAACTACAACTGCAGGGCTCTCAACCGCAACGACTTTTCTCCCGTGCAATATAAGGTTAACAGACAGCATTGGAATGTTAAGTTTTTAGCGATAAAAAAACCAAACTGAATACTGCTATTACTTCATCCAAAGTAAGATAAGGTTTGAAACAATTTCTTTCTTTCTTTGCTGCTAGGTTTTAATAGCTGAGGCGAGCGACACGACGCTGTTCTCGTCACAGGCGTGCAAAACATTTTTTCCCCGTTGCATTCTGTGGATAACTTTCACTTTCGCTCCAGTATGTTGGAGGCTGAAAGTGCAGAGTTGAACTCTTGCTTGAGGTTAAATCCCAGTCAATTCAAGGAGACTGATTTCAGAGTTTATAAATACAAGAATCTAAAACTTTCAAGAATCCAGTGTCATTTTATTTTTTAAAAAATTTCTATGTTACAGTTGAGAAACGACACAAACAGACGAGCATCTCCCTTAGTCACATGATTAAATCCCTAGACCATGCGTTTTAATATACACGGCATGTATCACATCCCAAAAGTTGCTGCTTTCTGCAGTTTTCCAGGCAATGCGGCGGGGGGGGGGAGCAGCCAATCAGGACAGCTCCTTAATGACGTCACAATAGCCCCTGCTCTCGTCTTCTTTTTTACCCCTGAGCTAATCCATGTGGACTAGAAAGTGAATCACTTTGAATTCTGTGTCGATGTTCCAGTGTAAGCGTCTATAGATTTGCAGCCTTAAAAAACAAATCACAGTTATTTCATAGACTGCTGAAAACGCGCGTGATTTGCCTCTTCTCGACCTGAAAAAATCCTTCGCTGAATCAACGGAGTAAAACGAGTAGGATATCTGAAGTGCATTCGTTTCTCTGTCTAGTCAGGAGTTAGCCTCGCTTTGTTTAACGGGACTTACTCCGAACTAAGTATGTGTAGAATTGCAGCCCAAAGGATTTAGAGCTTCGTTGTTCCTCAGTGCGATAGCTTTTAGCCTGATCGAGCAGGGCTCGTACGTCTTTGTGAGAACACGAGCATGGAAGTGAGGAATTTCTAGCCTTGCAGCTGCTGATCCAAGGAACTTAACCTCCTCAGTTTTCCCAAGGAATTGAGGGAGAAAGTGTAATTGGAAATTAAGACAAACTGGATCTCGATTGCACACTGCAATAGAAAGAATTAATTAATAGAATTATTAATTAATAGAAGAGCAGAATTAATACAACACCAATGAATGCATGCAGCTATTGCAATATATTTATGCTTAGTGGAAAATAGAGGGGAAATAAACATTCACATGTAAGTCACTCATCTTCCTGAGCTTCCTTCTCCATACATATGTGTCACATAAATAGATACATCTTGACTGCCATTTTTTCCTAAACCGTAACAGCTTGAGTTCACAATAACTCTCAACCTAGTAATGAACCATGATCAGGACTTATTAAGTAGAGTGTGCATAAAATCAAGATTTTACCCTGTCTTGCAGGAAAGAAGACACCGATTTTTGACACTGGGTCAAAAGAGCTGCTCAACTAATTGAGAGTCAAGAATCAAACCAGTTTAAAATAAGATAAAGTTCTATATATTTTGTTTAACACATGGGGGCGCTAAAAGCTACTTTAAAATGTGTATTAATTATACATGAGCAAAACTGCCTGGCAACCAGACATACAAGCTAGCTGCCTATCTTTTACAATCAAGGGTACAAGCCTATTCATGCTTAGGCAGAAAAAAAGCCCTGCCATTCTTAGAATTCCCGAAATGGCAAGAAAGTATACTCCTGTAAATTATGACAGAGTAGTCATAATTCTGAAGGCTGAATTGAGGTAAATGTTATGAGAATGAATGGGGAAATGTAAGAGATCCTGAATTCTCATCACAAACCTTTTCCAATTTTCAGCTGTCAGTGCCATACTGGAAACATGATTGGAACACTTTGTCTGAGGAGCATCTGTAATGGCGCATTCACATGTGCGCGTTGGTATGGTTATCCTGTTATCTGGGTACTCCTCACCTCAAAAGGGCCCACCTCTAAATTGAAAGGCATGTGCCAGGGAGGAAACGGGTGAAGGGATGGTCACTTGTGGGCACAACCTGGCACTTTTTGCAGGCCCTTCTTACTTCTGATCATACTCATCAATGGAGCACACTGGGAAAGGAGTTGGCAGTTCCAGTACCTGTGGTTTGAAATACAGGGATGTGGGTGACTTGTTCACTGAGAAACCATTGTGCATCAGCCATGGATTCAGTACACACTGAATTCTGGGAAAGTCTGGGGATGCATCCGTGGATCACACAAAGCTTCAGTATTTCTCTGAAGCCTAGAGGGTGTCCAGGAATGCCAAAAGGACTACAGAATTCTTCATGTTTGGGACTGTACTGATCTATGAAACTTGAGTGCAGAAATCGCAGCACAAAACTAGTTGTGATGGTGGCATATTCATGTTTCAAACATGGATAGCTGCCTAACACACTTAAACACAGGGTGGGGAATTTCAAGAGTGGAATTGGAGGTGCCAGGCTTCTACAGGATTCTTCCTGATAACACTTCCAGACAGAGTTTATTGCTATTCTTGAAGACAACATAAGAGAAAAGCTCTTAAGAGACACAAAGGGTGCACAGCCCTCTCTTACCCACCACATATCTGCTTGTTTCTTTTTATTCAGCACAGCTCACATTTGAAAATAAAGATCCTCGGTCTCATATCTACAACAGAGCTTCCATATAGCACAAAGTGTCTGATCCTGATTAATCTTGGAAGCTAAGCAGGGTCAGGCTTGCTTGAAATCTGGATGGGTGTCTTAAATGTCGAATGTCATGAGCAGAGCTGGCTGGAGCCGGGGGTCAGACTAGATGGCCCAGGAGACCCCTTCTGACTCGCTCTGTTTCTATGTAGTGAATTGCCCAAAGAGCTTTGGCTACAGCCTGTATGGAAATATAATTGTTGCCAATTGCAGTACCTCAAAACACCCCAAGAGTAATTGGCCAGAGAAAGGCCCCAATAATAGCTGGCCAGAGGGAGGCCACATAGTAAAAACACCACAGTTATACTGTCCCAGAAGGGAGGGGGAATAAGAACAAAATGAACTTCGTTTAACCCACAGCTAACACACTAGACTGACCTCGAATACGGTAATCAAAGGGGCGGTGGAAACTGGCTCTAGCCGCCATGAAAGTTGCAAATGTGCAGGGAGCAAGAACATGGCAAGCCTGTGTGAATCTCGAGCAGATAAGAAATAGACATGGGAAATGTCTGATCCTTGACAGAAGAAAGGACTCTTTCTCCAGCACGGGAGGGGGTGCATACACTGATGTATCGATGTATTAGATGTGTATTAGGTGACCTAATTGGTTACCTAGGGTATAAAACGCATGTACTGGGGTGCAACTTTCGAGACACTGCTTTGGGCTGAATGTCCCCTTCTGTCTCCCTTTATTCTACAGTGCACTAGAATAAAGCTGGCTTTGGCTCTAAGTCTCGTCTCAGGCTCCTTTTGGTTTGGGTCTGGGTCCACCCGGGTTTGCCCCAGCTGTTCACTGGCTGAGTCCGGTAACATTATAATAATAATATATACTGCCTACAGACCTACTACTGTAACATAACAGGCTATGCAACCTCATACAATAAGGTCTCCACCTATTAGGTACTCAGAAACCACAGAGCTTCTACATATGAGGAGAATCAACCTGCAAGGAGTGGGGATGTCCTGACAGCCCAGCCCCCATTGTTTCCCCTGCCTTTTGTGCATGGAGGGCAACTCGGTGAAGAGGGAGGCCTTCACCATGGTTAGAGGCAGCTCCCTTCTTCACAGAATCAACCTCCATAAGTGCAGACAAAAATGTGTAAGAGTAGAGGGGGTATGGCTAGTGCCTTCTTTTCCTCCCATGAAATATACTAATGTAATCACATAATAATCACAATGGCAATAATAATAGCATACCCAGAATTGGAAAGCCTGAACAGATTCCCCAGTTTGAGACTCTTTGAGACAATTTGTTTGCTTGAGTATTTACAATGTTTTCAGCTTGCTGAATCCAAATCTGTCCATACCTAAGTGGTCTAGTTTAGTGCTGAGCAGTGCTTTTTTTTCATAGAATGCACTGGAACGGAGTTCTGGCACCCTTTTTTGACAGATTTTCCAAGTTTTAAAAGTAACTTTTGAAAATTTGATGTTTGGTCCATGTGGCATGTGTACTTCACACTGGTTGTGATGGCGCTGCTCGGCTTGTGGTGCTGCTCAGCTTGTGATTGGTCATGTGGTCACGCGCTGAGTGCTTACTGCGGGTGGGGACTGTTATGTTTCGTTACACAACTGACGTGTGTGGGTGTGCGTACAGTGATTGACTATGTGTGAAAGGTAAATAATTTCATGAGTTCTGGCACCTGGTGCTGAGCCTAAAACAACCCAAAGATGGCTGACTCCAATCCCTACCAGTATGAACTTGCTTTTGCAGTCACATTGTTCAAGCAGTTTTGATTCAATTTGAGAGCAAGGTAACGCATCCCGAAGATTTTCAGAAAACTGAGTAGAAAAAATGCAAAATGACAGCCAAGTGAAATTTACTTTGGGCAACATCTATACAAAACATATTGCAAAGCCAGTACATTGATCAGTCTTCTGTGGCGCAGCAGTGGTGAGACTATGGCAAAATGATGGCCAGAATCACTACTCCTTGATTAAAAACTATGCTCCCAATTTTGTAATCAGAACAGCAATGAAAGATTAAAAACTACAGAACTGGCCAAAACTATTCTTTATGTTTCCCAGGAGTCTTTATATTTGCTCTTATTTTATTTCAGTAGGGAACTCCATAACAAAATTAAATAACAGGATCCAAAATGTTACTGTTGACGATCATCCACTTAGCATTTAAATGAAGAATATTTGGCTTGTATTGGCAACTCAGCGGGGTTGCAGAGACACTGTCCGTGTACCTTCATGAAAAATCAATCGTGCCTGAGCATCGGACTCCTTATAAATTCAAGACCATTTGTGTCATCTTCATACATTCTTGCGCAATGCCTATGCAACTCTCCTGCCTTTTCTTCTTGCAGCCCCTCTGCTCCTGATGCACATAATCCTCTGAACTGAGAGGTTTACACACGTCTGATGAGCATAGCTAGGCACACCAGTCGCAGCAATTGCTGCTGCCAGTGTGCCAAGTGCCACGTCTTTTACCTAGAGGAAGTGCCAGGGAGGGGGTGGGAAGGAGGCCGGGACATCAGTGCAAGCCGCTGGGCCCATCTGTCTCCCCTCCTTGCCTCTGGCATGTCCCTTTTCATCCTCTCCGAGGCCCTTTGTGACCTTGAGGGGGCAACTCTTGGAGCCAGTCTGGAATGAGCCATGCTGGCGAGCCTCCAAGTTCAGAAAAGTGACCTCAGAGAAGGGGGAAAGAGGATTTTCCAGTGAGTGGGGAAGGGAGGAGTCTGGAGGGGCCAGGATATGAGATATCCTATGCCTCTTCTAGCTTCCTTACTTCCTTCTGCTCCTTCCAGAGTGGCTTAGTGAACTGAACGAAAAGGCTGTCTAGCAAGAATCGCCAAAGAAGGAAGAGGGGGAGGGTCTGGGAACTGCACAAGTCTCTGAGTTTGGATGCTGCTGAGCAGCAAAAATGCATTTGCTAGGATTGTACCCTGAGGCACCCAGTTCCCCTGGTTAACAGTCGTCTGTACTATGGTGGGATGTACTGTATTTCTATCTATACGATCAGTTTAAATAATGGTGCACATGAATTACATATGTAAAAATTATACAAACTCGTATCCATTTTGGGGTTGATGCATTTCTTGGTTCTGTGTGACTACCCTAAGTCCACCTCGCCTTTTTTTGTAGCTTGAGCCACAGAGATGTGTCTCTGTTAGGATGGAAAGAGAATCTGATTCCACCCAAGAAAAATGGATCACGAAACACAAAAGTTCATCCCAAAGAGATAGGTTTTAATATAATCATTCTGCAGAATCATTTTCAGTGTAGACTTATGCAGTGATTCCAAAATCCGGGACCTCCAAGAAAGCAATTTTGATATTTTTTTTATGAGAAATGGCCTTCAGCTTTAACTTGAATAAAGATCACCACCATATTTGTGTTTGGAAAAATAAAATACTTAAACAATAACAAGAAAGGGATTCAAATTAGCAAATCTCCCTCCCTCAAAGAGCTTTTCCCCCTTGGCTCTTTAATCATGAGAGAGGTTTTGCCAAGCGTATTCAACCTAAGAGGTTACAGATGTTCTTGGCAAACTTGTGTGCTGGCGCCCAGCCTGTGCCTGGCCCTTATTAGCATGTGTACTGCCTGTCTAGTGTTTCATCTTAAGAGGAATTGCAGTGCTAAGGGGTAAAACCTGTAGGAAGAGCAAAGCACAATGGCATTTTGCAGAAGGCACTTTGGCACGGGACGCTGTGTGTCCTTAGCTGGACTAGAGCCCCATTGAATAAAAATGATAAATATAAAAGTAATTAAGCACTAGTAAATTGTATGGGGCTTACTCCCAGGAAAGTGCATATAGCATTGCAGCTATAATGTATGTTGACTAATACATTGAACATATTTACCAGAATCATACCCAATCTTGTGTTAAAGCTGGGGTTCAGCCACAAGCACCCCTATTTTCCCAAGATGTTTTCAGGCAGTGCCAAAAATTACCTTGCAAAAATGTTTGGCCTTCCACTTGTCTTCAGTGACCTCATCACTTAGTCAGATTGGATTGGCTACATCATCTGACACTTTTTGTTATAGAATGCCAACCGTCTGAATTCTGACTGTTGGAATTTCACAGGCACTTATTGGCTGTTGTCCATGTCATCACTGGTGCTAAGTCACTGCTTCCCAAGGGAGGGAGATAATAAATCAGGTTTCCCATTTCAGATGTTGGTGCTACAGCAGAAAGGCTGGACAGGGAAGTGGGGAAATTTTTCGTAAAGCTTTGCTGGACAACATCCAGTGGTGTCATTCTACAAAGTCTACACAGTTCCCTTGACTCGTCTTGTGCAAGTGGCTGACTTTTAAGATGGCACAGCCAGTTGTGTAAACGCTTGAGCATAGCCCAGTGGTGGAATGCACAACCGGATAAGCAACAGGTGGAATGTGCAACCAGATGAGCAACAGATTGTACATGTATAACGTACAACTGCCTGCACAACTATGCTTGTGCAAATGTAACTTTAGTTGGATTCTCCTCTTGCTCATTGTTTGGAATGTAGTTTCTGCTCATGCAGCCTCCTTTGCACTAACAAAACGACTTGGATACTGCCTAGTGAGATGAAATTGCAGCAAAGGAAGTACATTTTAAGATAAGGTAAGCGATTGCATTCAGAATGCAAACTCTACACTTCATTTAAAGAGTCTCACTCAATATTGAGCTGGACACAGATGCCCTTGAATATGGACCCAGCTTGAAATGGTTCTCACCTCCACCTGTTTCTGTCTTCTCCCTCCTTCCAATCCCTCCCTCTCCACATACAAAGGTGAAATTGTTTAACAGTGGCAGTAAGGACCATTGAACATACAAAGAGTCTTGCAGGTCCTGTCTTTATTTTGGGAGCTGGTGATAATGCATGTTGTAATGTTTTTTACCCCTTGAATGGATAGACATCTAGCAGGAAACTGGACGGCCATGTGTTCTAATTAAATAGGACAGTCCTCTGCTTGTAGGTCTGGGAGAGGATAACTTTGAAAGAGGACACTTCTGTGTTTGGAAGGCTGTCTGGTCCAAATCCAGAATAAAGATAAAGAACAGGAAGAAGGAAAAGCTGACACATTGGCCAGTGGTACTTTCCACCTGGAGAGGCAGGCACAGAGGTCATTTGGTCAATCCTCCTCACTAGGGCAAGTTGGATTGTATTTCTATTTTTGTTAAGAATGATTATTTCTAAATTTTCACCTATACATATAAATTAGCACATGTGTGTTTTATGCAGATCTGTTCTCCCTACTGTACTCTTTTCAGCCAGTGCGTGAGTGCGCACTTGAACAGGTAATCATAGCCTGTAATCCCACATAGAGTGTGGGATTTAATCCCCCCCCCCCCCCGCTTTTCAATTCTGTTCGGGAGGCAGACAAAACTGACATATCCTGTGAACGCCATTGGAAAATGAGCCATGTTGCGATCTCACCCTGGTTTCCTGGTCCTACCCTCCCCTGTTGCAACCTTATTTGTTTGCTGTTTTGTTGCTTGCGAAAGAAGGAACTGGCAAGGGATGGAGGGTGGGAGGCGATGCTTCATCCATTTGGTTTTTTTTTTTTTTTTTTTAGAATTCCTCTGCAAAGCTCAGAAAACCTGACAGGAGCAGTCCAAAACCCAAATGATTTTTGAGGTGAGCTGGTTAGGCAAGGGTTGCATGTCATAGAAAATGTATTCTATTTACATAATACACAGAATACTTTGCAGTAACCACACTGATGGAAACAAGGGGTGGGTTCAGGCATCATTTGGACCACTCAGACTGGCATTTGTGAGGCTCAACAGCTCTGCCATTGCAGTCCCGTCCAAAATGCATCTATTTTGCTAGATCTGCTTCCAAGTCAGTGTGCTTGGCTTTGCCACCTTTGTGCAGAATATTCTATCCCCCAAATGCCTTGCTCAACAGTTCTCTCTGTTATTAGATGATGCAACTTTTGATGTCTGTTACTGACCACTGACTCATGTGTTTTTCCAGCGGCTATTGTGCAACAACCAACAGAAGGAAAAGCTCCGCAATCTAGTGTGTCATGTTTATTCAGTGATGCCGAGTGTTCCAGCTTTGCCTCTGTGGCGGATTGGCAGACACCATTCCACGTTGTGCATGCAATGGTTGCTGAAGTCCCATCAAAAGTGCTTTTGCTCAAGACCTTCCTGGGAGCTCCTTACATGTCTTCCAACCATGTGGCTTTGCCAACTCCATCTCCCAGCACAAAGCACGGTTTGGAATTTAAGACAGTCCCGACAAGACTCAGAGCATCAGATGATACATGAATGGTGCTTTTCCCAAGAACTCCCAGAGCTTCATCCACACACAGGACCAAAACGTACCTTGGTGTGGCTGTTTGCCAAGGAAGAATCCCAGCCCTAGGGAAGGAATACCTGCTCCTGTCTGCAAGCGAGGCAGCTGGCAGCCTGGGGGTCCTGATCAGGCCTCCCTCTGGGGCTCAGCATGGCCTGTCATTCCAGCAGCCCCTTCCCTGAAGCATGACAGCTGCTTTCCCTGAGGCAAGCAAAGGTTCTTCGACCCACCGGTCCCTGATGTCCACAGCAACAGACACCCCTCTGTGGATGCCGTGTGTCCATTGTGTGAGCAACTGTCCAGTGGGCTTCTCTACACAGGGCAGGGTTGTCTGCTCATGATTCCTCACTCTCGGTTGTTTGCAGTAATTTCAGTCTTGAAATCCTCCAGGGCCTTTCCCTTAGTCTCCAAATATTTTCGGAGCAGGAATACAAGGCATTGCACATCTAATATGCAACAACCTGAAATGAGAACCTCGTGTATTCTGGCACTTCTGCCATGCCACAATTCCACCCTGTTGAATATGCAATGAAACATATAGAAAGGCAGAAAAGTGGATGGAAACCAGGGACACAGCCTGAGATCCAGTCTTAATCTAAAAAGAAGCCAGGAGAAGACGCCTCGCTAACGTTCTCACATGGATGGCCCAAATCCAGGTCTAGGATAAGAGCTTGCCCACCCGGGATCCTCTGTGCATGGCAGGGTGAAGTGGGCACAAACGGACGATAACTGCAGGCAAAGACATGTTGCTTGGCCCACCTGGAAGCTTTCCAAATGTCTCCTTTTCCTCTTTGCCCTGGACCCTGTGCCTTTACTGCTATTCGTTTTGAAATCTTACTTATAAGTATTTGCTCTCTGTGGTTCCTGGACATGCATATGGTAAGCATGTCATGAGAGGAGCCGGCTGGAGCTGGGGGTCAAACTAGATGGCCCGGGAAGCCCCTTCTGACTTGCTCTGTTTCTGTGTTTCTTCTTTAATTTCAATTCATTGTCCTTGGATGTCAGTTTTTAGTTTAGACCAGTATTTACATCTGTGTTGATTCATTCCTGTAGCTTATTGTTTGGCAGCAACTTATCTTTGGAGTTTGGAAACACATCAGCTTTAAAATGTTTCCCCGTCTTCCTGGATGACTACAGTATTTCTATATCAGTTACCATTACCTATTTCTATTTCATTACCTATTTCTAATAGTATTTCTATACTGTTACCATTTCTGCCTCTTTCCCCCATGCATCCATTTGTGTAGCTTGTAAACTGCCTGGCAAGTTGATCCCGTTTCTTCTTTGTATTCTTCCTCCTGTACAATTCTATACATGTAAACTGAGAAGTAAGTCTTACCTGGATTTTTTTTCCAGGTAAGTTGCTATAGGGTTTCAGCCCTAATTCTGTTTATTATACAGTGGAATGCCTTGTCTTTATAGGAACTTAAGAAACAATTTGATTACTCAGCCAGGAATTAAAAGCAGATACTACCTTTATGCTTGCTCCCATAAAGGAACAATTAGATTAAATGAAAAAGAAATAAGTGAAAACTGCCAAAACTGCATGTGAAGCTTTTGACATGTCTAAAACTTCATCCATTGTCACAGCTGCTCTTACTTATAAACAGCATTGCCTCAAAAATTAAAATGGTGGGTCTTGAAAATCAAACACACTGCCAAGATCTGTGTTTTCATATTTTGGGGGAAGAACAATTCCTCTCTGGTGGATGCCCCATCCTCTTTAACTTCCAAAGAGTCCTCTCTTTTTTGCATAATCCCCCTGTAAATCTGTTCCATCCTGCAAAAAGAACAACTGTAGTCTGTTTCAGGACAGATGCCACGTCTCTGTTGCAGGCCACAAAATCTTGACTTAAATTGAAGCACCACCCCAAAGTCTGTGTAGTAACCTATTTTGAATCCAACGCAGGTGCCTGAAGATGAGAGTTGTCCCTGAAGGAGATGATATATGTATTATTTCTTTACTGCATATCTATACTGCCTGATAGCTGAAGCCTTCTGAAACCACCACCAGATCAGGGGATGTGCTACTCAGGTAGTGTTGGGAAAATTCAGATAAATCCTGGCAGAAAAGGGTTGCTTCAATGTGCCTTTGTGTTATAAAATCAAACCTGCACCCCTTTCTCAGAAAGCAGCAGAATTCCAAGCCAGGTCACTGTTTAGTGCTGCTGTTACTTTAAGAAGATGGAATTATTAGCTGGACTGAGAAGTTGCTGTAGGCTAACACTATTAGTGAGGAAATACCTGTGTTCTCATCAGCTGCAGAAAAACTGAAACAATGGTGTCCATTTGTTTCTGAATGGACCCACCTACTAGTCCCACAGAGGCAAGTCCCTGTCCAGTATAGTTGTCAAACCAGGATTTCCTGAATGGTTCCTCCATCAGACACATTTGTATGCTTAAGCAGACACAGGCTGATCCATCGGTCAGGAATTCATTGAACCGACTTGTCAATAAGGCTCAGTCAGGGAAATTTTCTAATCTATTGTCACAGGCATTTCTGATTGGTTTAGAGTACTGTTTTGTGTATGAAGATATCAAGATGCTATTATGTTAACATTATCTGGAAACCTAATACTCTGTACAGGACTGGAACATTATAAAAATGTCTGTATATGAGCTGCGGTTTGTAGTTGGCAGAGGAGACCACTACCCGGTAGCATGCAGGGGTTCTGGGTGATCTCACCAATAAAAATGCTGGGGTTCAAGGTGATTCAATCTTCCCTGTGGGTCCAAGTATTCATTCTCGCCATTGGTAAGGAGACTCTGACAGTAGCCAGAAACCATTTGGCTGAAGAAAGAACCAGAAGTGAGGACAGGCATAAGGTGTCTAGCTAGCCCTCCTCTCTTCAAAGAAAGCAAAAGCAGGTCCAATGCATCCACCAGCATCATTGGACCAACAATCCTCCTGCTCCAACTCCATCTTCTGTCCCCCCAAAGTAAAGGGGAATGATCAAGCACCCAAAAGCAACCTCTTCCTTCCCTCAGATTAAGCAATTTTATTGTTCTCTTTCCTTCTACTCCTTGCCAAGCCCTAGCTTCATTCATTGGTGAGGGGAGAAGAGAGAAAATTCCTGAGCCCCCTTTATCTCTAGCCCAAGTAAAGAGTGCAGTTTTCCCATCCTGAAAATGTCTGATGTGAAAACAGAAGTTTTCTGTTGCCTATACAGTGACAGCAAGTTGATCAAGAAAAGCAAGAATCAAGGAGGGCCTCAAAGCAAAGACTACAGAAACTCAGTTCCCATCTTCCTTCATGGGAGAGCCTGGAACTTGGCAACCTGTCAGGCTTAGGATCTGGCCGCCGGGTCATGCTGCCATCAGGAAAGATGAGACAGAATGAAACCCTCTCTGAGCAGCTGTGGACAACAGTTGGGAAATGCACAGCCCTCCAAATCTTGGTGGACAGGAGTCCCCATCCCTGTCAAGATAGTTCTCTAGATGGCACCAAGTTCCTGTGCTCCCTGGCCCACTGAACTCTGTCTCAAGAAAGTTCACCAACATGGAGCCCCATGGATCGATTCTACAAAGCTGAAACAAAAAGTTCCAAAGAAGGAGAACCTTTATCGGCATTGGATTCACCAGCCTCCCCTCCTGCCATGCAAGCCCACTGCTGGAGGCTCCCAGAGTTTACTGACTGGTGGAAGCTTGTGTCCCTGCCTTGAGGTCCTGGTTTCTCTTCCTTGCTTTTGGCTGAACTTTTGCAGCCTGTGCTCTACAAATGCAGTAGGCCTTACAGTGTCAGAAATGGTGGGAAAACCTCCTCGCAGAATGGAACACTATGGGGCTGTTTCACTCACTGCCTTCCTGGATAGCCCACCAGAGATCAGTAAAACTCTGTTACAACCCAGCAGGGGCAAACTTACAGAGCTCCTCAGGTCAAGTGCAAGCGAAAACATGAGTGTCTGCTACGGAAGACTGGGGGCCAGCGACACAAACAGCAGCTGGAGGGGCTCTGCAGGTTTATAAAAGCACACGGCAAATTAAGCTGTCTGGCTTAGAGTGGAAATCCCTCCGGAATAACCTAATAATAGTAGGCCTCAAAGAAGAGAGCGTGCTGCCAATGTTTGTAGCAGATAAGCCGAGAGGGGTCTTGAAACTACTGGGTGGGTGCGCCCTAGAAACTGCTTCCCGTCTCCATTTCTTGAGATCCAACCCACCCACTAGCGATGCTCATAAAATCCCTATACTCTAAAGGGGGCGTTGAAATGAGCATGCAAAAATGGTGCCTTGCATTTGGGTATCTGAAGAGAAATGCATGATGCTCTTTTTGAACAATTCAAAAGGCACGGTGGAAATGCGCCGCATCTCTGCACTGGCAAGGAGATGGCCATGTAATTGTGACACTGTCTGCCACAGGCTTTGCTTTCCCACAGTCTTCAGTGCTCAACACGATGGAGGCTTCCACCTTCGAGGCAGCTCCAGAAGCAGATTTTCTTGGAGAAATCAATCCAATGTTCCTACAGGTTTATTCTACCTACTTCTCTTGTACTTTGTATAGCACAGCCCTTGAATGAAGGTTGTTGATCCGGCCATATGATGGCAATATGGAAGCAATGCCACAGAAAAGGGGTATGAAGTTTAAGTTGATGAAAGTTTTATATTTTCATCTATATGAGGTTAAGAAGGCCTTATTAAAGGTACCTTAATGCTTATTATTGTTAATAATATTGTTTGTATCTTCAAGAAAGGCAAAGAAGAAGAACCTGGGAACTGCAGACCAGTCAGTCTGACATCAATCCTTGGGAACATTTGGTGCAGATTATAAAGTAGTCATTCTGCAAACACCTTGAAAGCAATGCCGCAATTACTAGAAGCCAACATGGTTTTCCCAAGAACAAATCCTACCAGACTAATCTGATTTCATTTTCTAAAAGAGGCACAGAGTGTAATGTTATTTTTATTCTCCCTTAAATTACCATTTGTCAATGTGTTTTTGGTACATTGAGGGTACAATCCTGTGGCAAGTAGATGCTGTCTGGCCGGCCATAGAAATAGGAAGAGTCCCTGCTTCAAGCTTGGAAAAGCTTTCTGAGGCTGCAGCAAGGGAACCATCTTTGAAGGTCCCCTCCTCTTTCCACTCAGGGCCTGAGGCCCTCAAGGTGGTCAGGACTGGAAGTGGGGAGAAAAAGGAAGGGGTGAGGCACCACTGGCTCCAGCCCAATCCACATAGTGCCTCAGCACCCCCCCCCCACACACACACCTATCCCACAAGACTGGGGAAAGCATTTAGGTGGCCCAAGTCAGCCATCAAAACGTTTTGCGGCATTTCTCACTTCCATGCTTGTCCCACGTTTGATTGAATGTTCTGCAATGAAGGACTCCCGTCGCTGGATCATGCCCACACATGCAGTCAAACAAGTTTGCTGCCCTTCATAATGATTGACTGTAACCATGAAATGCTAATATGTGTTGCCATTTTCTGATCCACTTCTTTCCTTAGTTACAGCATCAATATCCAGGTCGGTTAGAGGCTTGGATACACCCAAAAAGTGCAAAGAGGTACTTATGAAACGTAAGAGGCTGAAAACTGATACTTCCTTCTTTACAGAAACATAAGAGGCTGAAAACTGATGCTTCCTTCTTTACAGAAAACCCATCTGTTCACTAAGAATACAAACAGGCTCCATAAGGACTGAGTGGGTGGATGCTAGAAACTTTATCCACAAGTGAACCCCAGTCTTGGTGTTACACCCAGTGGCCAGCAAGGAAGGAGGAATTTCTTGTCCTCACCCTTAAGACTTCTGTGTTGACACTGGCTCTGCATGACCCTAACTTAAATGCTTCCTTGATGATTCATGGCTGCTTTTGCCACCTGTCTTCTTTGGACTGCAAGCAAATCATCATGAGAGGAGACTTTTTTGCTTCTGGATCCAACCCTAGATAGGAATAACCCCCAGATACCAAGTATCCCCCATGCTGTGCTCCATCCTCAAAGCACGTGTTGTGGGACAGTATCTGGTAGGCACGTTGCAAGTATTGAATCCCAGTCAGTAAACAATCCCTTCATATCAGCCCATGAAAGCTTCTTGTTTAATCTTTTCTGCATGTCAAGGCCTGCAACTGGTTTCTCAGATCATGCTCTGGTTCAGTAAACTGCACTATAAGCCGTCAACTCTGTGGAGACTGAATGTCTCCCTTGTGAATTTGCAAGAGCTCAGAATCCAAGGGCCTCAGCGCTGGTGGATTATTTTGTCCTCAATGCCGTGTCCACAACCTCACGTTCGAATAAGAAGGATTCCTGTGAGGCATTTCTGCCTGGCAGAATCAAAGCCTATGCCTCCAGTAAGACAGGTGAGAGACAACATCAGGAAAATAAGCTCCAAGAGAAGATGAAATCATTGTGAGCCCATTTTGCAGCTCGCCCTTTCCCTGAGCTGCACACCAAACTGCAATGTCCCAGATAGGTTCTTGATATGCTACTGTTACATAAAGCAGTTTTATTTAATTTGCTTGTACCAGCAGTACTGGGAACGTGCTCAGTAAAATCTGTTTTATTCTGAGGCTTGTGAAGCAGGCAGGGCCTCTGAGGCAGAGGCAGTGGAGGTTTTCTTGCCCACCTAAAAGTTTTGTAAGTCAGCTTCAGGATGTGAGATGGGAGGCAGCATTTAGGCCTAAGCCTCAGGCAGCAAAATGCCCAGGGTGGGCCTGTTTTTTGTTACCGAAATGCTTGCTGTTATGACTGTTGCCACTAAGTGGCATCCATGTTCTAATATTTCTTTTAAAGAGGGTGTATTAGGGGATGTATGGGGATTTTGCTAATATTTGAAAGATTAATGAAAATACCCTTTTTCCAACCCCAGATGCAAGAACAAACATTGCTACAAACGCTGGAAAAGGTTCATACATTCTCAAGGTTCTGACTGTGTTTCAGAATGTGTCCTTTTGGGAAAAAATGCACGCAATATTGCACATTTGTCAACCTTTTCATGCTTTAATCAGTGGTGTGTATGGGAGAGGGGGTCCTCATTTGGATGCACTTGGATTTCCAAGCATTTGGATGCTTGGAAAAATGTGTATTTTTCTTGATCAAAAGGGCATACACTTACTGTTTCAGGATGGGGTGGAGGCATGCTTACACCAGCAAGCAAGAAGGAAGCAAAACAAACATCACACCAGAGGAGAGCTTTAACAAGCTCAGAAATCACTTTTTTGCAAATCTCCATTTTTCATTCATTCTCTCTCCTCCCCCCCTTCCTTCCTTCCTTCCTTCCTTCCTTTGATTGACTGGAAGTACTAGTACTTAAGTAGTACTTAAGTCGTCATCTACAAATGCCCACAGGGGATAGTTCCCCACCCATTGATCTTAATTCACTCCATCTCAGCTGTGGGGGAAAGGATAAACTAAAAATAAATGGGGAGGGGCCAAATTGCAGGATAGAGGTGATGCATGTGATAAGAAGTAACCACCTGCCTCCTCCCAGTTGATTCTCCCCTGCAAGTATCTTTCCTGCCCCTGCCACCTCTTTCATTTCCGCTGACATAGGGGTGGGGGGAACCTGTGTCAGGGATTTAACCTTGTGATTGTGCAAAGGCAGGAAAAGTTCAGTGGCTACGCTCTTAATGTTACAGGAAAGTTGAATGACCCAGATGGGAGGACTGATAGCAGGAATAATCCACATTCCTGGTGCATTAGCTTTCCCTCTAGCACAGGATGTTCTCAAACAGGCAGCACTGCATTTTCCTCCAGAGGGCCTTGCTTTGATGTCAAATATCACGGGGGAACCATGGCCCATGGCCCTTACCCGCAGAGTATCTAGAGTTCTTGCTAGAGAGATTGGAGATAAGGTTGCCACCTGTCTGCTGCTCCCTTGCTCGGACAGGAGTCCTTGTCTTTAACAGCTGTGCAGCAGGCAGAATGTAAGGCATTCCCCATCGCCCTGCCATACCGGGAAAGCCACCGCCTATTAGGTTTCTGTCTGGCACACAGCTCTTGGAAAGTGCAGGAGCAGGTGGCAAGTTCAGGCTAATGTAGCTCCAACATGAAAGCAAAGAAACCATTTGACATTATCACAGAATCATAGAATGGTAGAGTTGGAAGGGGCCAGAGGGTCCAACCTGCTCAGTGCAGGACTCCAAGTTAAACCATCTCAGGTGGCTGTCCAGCTGCAACCTGAATGCCTCTAGTGTGGGAGAGCCCACAAACTCCTGGAGTTACTGGCTCCGTGACTGTACTGCTCCAACAGTCAGGAAGTTCTTCCTACTGTCCAGCCAGAACCTGCCTTCCTGCAACCAGTTATTCCGTGTCCTGCACTCTGGGATGAACAAGAAGAGAGCCTTAGTATTTGTCCATATTGAATTTATGTATGTATTTATTTATACTTATATGAACCTGAGGGTTCTCTGGGCAGCTTACAAGATTTGAAACCAGCATCTAAAAACACAATAAATACAACAGATAAAAACAATAAAACTAATAACACGTTAAACAAGGTGTTATAGAATAAAAGATCATGAGGAATTATGCTCAAAACACAAACCAAGTACAACCAAATAATTAAAAACAAAACCAACCAATTAAACAAATCATCAACAAATACAAATTAAATTAGCCAAATGCCTGTTGGAACACGGAAGTTTTTACCTGGAGCCTAAAAGAAAGCAAGGTTGGTGCCAGCCATATGTCCCTGGAAGTGAATTCCAAAGTCTGGGTATCATTGCAGAGAATGCCCCCCTCCTAGGCTTTCCCCCCAATCTCTCATGGAGAGAGGCTTTTCCCCAGGAACCCTGGTCCCAAGCCATGTAAGGCTTTATATGTCAGTGACAGCCCTTTGAATTGTTTTCAGCCCTCTTCATTCTGTTGTTTTCATCCTAGTGCTCTGACCTATCAAGACCACTCTGAATCTTTTTTAATTAATGTATTAATTAAAACAAAGAAATAAACTACCCAGTTTGGTGTCATCTGAATTGTTGATCAGTGTTCCTTGCACTCCCTCATACAAATCACTCATAAAAATGTTGAAGAACACTGGGCCCAAGACTGAAACCTTCAGCACCACACTTGTTACTTCTTTCCACTTTGAGAAGGTGCCACTGAACGTTTTGAGTCCAATTCTGCAGCCATTTGTGGATCCATCTGATGGTTGTGATCAGGAGATCACAGGGTGCTTTGTCAAAAGCTCTGCTGGAGCCAAGTTATATTAAGTCCACAGCATTCCCACAAGGAGGTTACCCAATCAAAAAGGGAAATCAGTATAGTCTGGCAGGATTTGCTCTCAAGGAATGCATGTTGGCTTCTAGCAAACTCTGCATTGCCATCAAGGTGTTGGCAGACTGACTGCTTTATAATCTGCCCCAGATTTTTCTCGGGGATTAACTGGTATTAGACAATGGGACTGGGAGTTCTTTTGCCAGCTCCTTTATGACACTTGGGTGCAGTTCATTGGGCCCTAGAGATTTGGAGTCATTCAATCCAGTCTGATGGTCTTTAAACTCATTCAGCCCAGTTAGATGATCATAGCAAGTCCTGCTTTTGATAGAGGGGTTGCCTTTGGCAAGATCCCCAACAGACACACCCCTGCCCCAGTGACAAGAAGCAGCAGACGGAGCAGTGGCACCACTCTGTCTTGCCTTCTCCTGGACAGTGGCATGGACCAGGCCCAGAGGGACCGGGCAGACAAATAGGCAGTGACTGCACAGCTAAGGAGAGGGGACCCTCTCAAGGTGACCACCTGCATGACAGCATCTTCCCCACGGGCCTCACTGCATCTGCATCCAATGCTGCCTCACCCTCCCTGTTGCCTTTATTGTTCCTCAAGCAGACCAGGTCGGGCACAGATTGCTTTCTGAGTGGAGCTGAGCAGTGCAGGCCTTTGTCTCTGCCATCAGCCAGAAGCTGAAGCAAAATCATGGCTCTACCTGACGCTATGGGCTGGCATACCAGGCTGGCATTCAGCTGCCCAGTAAGCTCTTTGCTCAGAAATAAATCCCATTTGCAGTGATAGAACCTGCACATTCTCATGCTTTGAAATAAGCATGAGAAATGAGGGGTGTGGAGAATTTATGGGGCATTTGGTTGCAGGAATCCTACATGGGGTGTTTGCTGGAACAAGATTTTGGAACCCCGGGAACTCTTTGAACATGAATCCCTGAAGTAGCTTTAAAAAGGAGGAAGGGCTGAGCAGTGTGCAGGTTTGCACAAGAGTTAATCTGTATGAGAAAAGGCCTCTGCGGGTCATTATGCAATTCCTAGTTAAAAACTGAGCTGCTTTGACCTTTCAAAGGGCACCTAATCGTTCCAGGTTCTCCTGTCCTATGTGCCTAGCCCTGCGTGATACTTGCCCGCTTGAAAACACCTCCACCTTCACTCCTGGGCCACTCCTGCCACTTTTCTTCCTCTTGTTATTTGGCTGCATCAAAAGGACCTGGCATGGCTGTCCCGGGATCTGATCCCCACTGGTGGAATAGCCTGACTCTCGCACTGCCATTTTGATTCCCCAGCAGCTGAAGCAGCGGCTCCGTTCACTGACTGTCTCCAACCCCAGCTTCCCCAGCTGGGTAAGCTACAGATGTTGGGCCTACAGCACTGGGAACCCTCAGCCAGTGTCCCTTTAGAAAGGGTTATTGACAGGGCAAGGAGTGGCTATTGACAGGGACACAGGGGTGTGGATGTCCCAGTAAAAAAAGCCTCCATTGTGCTTTCATAATGCCTTAGGAAGGGATTTTGTTTGTTTGTTTGAAACTTTTCTGTACTGACCCATTACAGATGTCTCGGGATGGTTTACAGCTCCATTAATAAAATAGAATAGGAATAGAAATAGAAATAAGAATAGGAGTGGTACAGCATCCGATATTAAGTGTTTGGGGGTTTGATGCAGGTCCCTTGCTACAGGTCCTTCTGAAACCAGAAAATCACATGATTTTCAGGAGATCACAGTAATTAGAGCAGTAATCTCAGAGCAGCATTCCCCAACCTCATGTGCTCCATGCGTGTTGGACAGCAACTTCCAGCATCCACAGACAGCGTTATCTCTTGAAATGGTGAGATATGTGGTTCAACACATTATTATTATTATTATTATTATTATTATTATTATTATTATTATTATAACATTTCTATGCCGCCCCTTGCCGAAACCTCGGGGCGGCTTACAACATGATAAAATACATTGAAATACAATAGTACATAATAAATTACCATTAAATATAACAATACAAAAGCACTGGGCTGGGAAAGGCTGCCTTCCCCCAGGGCAGAGCTTGCAGGATTTTCACCCAAACTGTGGCAGATTTTGCATAATGTTTGCCCTCAGCTAAGCACAGTGCAGCCCTGTGGTCACTCCGGAACCACATTCAGATCTGCAGCAAGGGACAAAAGGGAGAAGTGGGGGGGGGGGTGCAGCTGCAGGGCTTGCATGAGTTGCTGGCTGGGTTGTTTGCTCCTCCAATACTTTGGCCTGGTTTGCGTGCAGTGAGAAGTCATCATAGCGGAATTTCACTTGTGAGATTTCCTGTTGTGGTGGCACGTGCCATTTTGCTTATTTTTGGTGGGGGCGGGTCGTGGCTTGTTGTTACATGCAGACCCAGTGAGGAGGGTTGTTGGGGGTGCTTGAAAGGCCACCCAGAACCCATGGGCTGTTTTAGGGTTGGAGCTGGCTTGTCAGCCACCCCAACAAACCACGGATGCTGGATTTGCACAAAATGGGAACTACGTACACCACCATATCCTGAATATGCAGAATAGAAGCTTCTTGGGACAATTCACCCATGGCAGCTTCTTGTTATGTGTAAGTCAGATCTTGGTTTGGTAGAGTTGCCAGCCCCCAAGTGTTTTTGCTCCAGGTTCAGTGTGGGGGCATTTTTTTATTTTTTGGTTTGGTGCCAGAGGGTTTATCTTTTTTTTACTGACCTCAGCTCCAATTTGCCTTAGCAGTCCAGTCCCACCTGCCTTTGCCCCTTGCCCACCCAAATGTCCACTAAGTTTTAGTCCTTGGCAGATAGCGGCATGTTAGGCTCCAGCCTACGATAATTATCAAAACCTCTTCTTGACTCCAGCCATATTTGGAGCCATGTGCTGGCAACATAATGTTTAAACAGGCATGAGCAGTGGTGGCTTCCAAACAAATTCAAGGTTTTCTCCAAATTCAAGGTTTTTCTCCAAAAAACACAATGTCTGTGGCTTGCTGGGTTAATTATGTCAATTCAGCATATTTGTATAAGTTTATGTCACCGCCTTTATTCTGCTTCCAAAATCTAACTGCTGAAAGGTTTAAGGAATGAATGGCAATCAGGGCTTGTTTCGGAGAATAGCAAGATGTGAGACCCCTAAGATCAGCACACTGGGAATACTGGTGTAGTGGTGGGTTCTTCTTTGAAAGGTTAGAAAAACTATTGAGGGTGCTTTACAAATACTCTGGACTGGCAGAAAGATGAACAAATGGGTCCTAGATCAAATCTTTGCTTAACCTAGAAGCAAAAATGACAAGAAAAAGGCTGTCATACTTTGGACGTATCATGAAAAGGCAAAACTCCCTGAAGAAGACAACCATGCTAGGGAAAGTCAAAACCAGAAGATGGAAGGGAAGAGCAAATAAAGGTTGACTTCATAAAGGAAGCCACAACCTTGAATTCAGAACAAGCTAAGCCGGGATGTCATGGATAGAACCTACTGGAGGATGTGTTGGAGATCACCTGATGGCACATACCATCAGCAAATTGAGGGTGCAGCTCTCCATGTGTTTGGCCTGGGCTGGTAAGGAATGTGGAGATATCCAAGACTTTGTTCTCTCTCAACAGGCTCCATGAGTATGAAAGGACACTCAGTTGACACAAGTTAACTGGCAAGCCACAGAGTTTCAGTATCTACGATGCAAAGCTTGAATTTCGCTGGTATTGCATGTTTAATCTCATTTTAATTATACTCTTCTCCAATGCAAAGCTTAATCTGTATCTTGCTGGGGGAAATCATTGGAAATTTTGCCACTAAGTTCAGTATCTATGGCTGCAGCTAAGCCGGTCTCTTCTTCATTAGCTTTAAGGCTGCTGTAGCAAGTATATCCAATTATACTTGGAGAAGTTGTGGAAACTTTGTGCTGCTTCAAAGTGTCTTCTTCTTCTAAAGTTCAGTGTTTGTCTTAGAGTTCCTAGCATTTGAGAAGGTATTTACTGTCAGCACAGAGAAGTGCTGAAAGGTTTTGTTTGGGCAGAGGATGCCTGCCAATGTATTAATTTTTCCATTAGAAACATCCATCACTCCCAGGATACTTTAAGATGAGGCTTTTATTATTCAGTCAGCTTGCCTCATTCATGACATTTTAAGAGAGGTCCAGAGGAAATTTCCCACTTCTAACTTTTGTGTGTATTCCCCCAGCACCTTCTGTCCTTCTCCTTTCCACAAAAAAGAGATGTTTAAAAAAACAGAATAGCAGGACAGTATTTTCTGTTTGGTACTGCTAGGACCTTATCTGTCTGGAAGAACCCACAGAATCAGCCATTTGGCTGAGTTTTGCATTTGGTTCTTGCTTTCTCTGTTTTAATCAAAAAGGGTGTCTGTGAGTATGAATCTTTCTCAACCAATAAACCCCACTTTTTAAGGCAGCATTTCCTGGAACCTGTCTGTGCTTGAGCCAGTGTGGCGTAGTGGTTAAGAGCATGGGACTGGGACTCAGGCGATCTGGGTTCTAGTCCCCGCTCAGCCATGGAGCCAACTGGGTGACTTTGGGCCAGTCACAGACTCTCAGCCCAATCTACCCTCACAGGGTTGTTGTTGTGGGGATAAGATGGAGGAGGAGAATGATGTAAGCTGCCTTGAGCCCTTTGTAGGAAAAAGGCAGGATATAAATCAAAAAATAAAATAAATAAAAATAAATAAAAGTCAGAGGTGGGGAACCTGCCACCCTCCAGAGGTTGCTGGACTGCCATCATCCATGACCATTTGATGCTGATGGGATCCAGAGTCCAACAACATCAGCTTGAGGTTTAAAACCTTTCAGCTCAGTTGAAAGGCCTTGACCTGATATCACCATTTCAAACATTGTTGATTTCTGAAAGCAGAAGAAATCCAAACGAAAACAATAATACACTTATCAGCAATATTGTGATATACCTCAAGGTATATTAGTTAAATATCTACCAGGAATAGACTATTCATCCTTTGTAACTCCATCAATTAAATCTGGCTGTTGATACTGAAAGAATATTTGAAGCACAATCCAATGCATGTTTAGACAGGAGAGTGGCCTGCAAGGATAGGTGGGACATGTTGGGGGCTGTAGGCCCTTTTTGTCTGTCTGAACATGTATAGGGCTGCACCCTTAATTTTGCAAAAGTTTGTAAGGGTGCTATACAAACCGTGTTCCCCCCAAAATGAGACCAGGTCTTATATTAATTTTTGCTCCAAAAGACGCACTAGGGCTTACTTTCAGGTGATGTCTTATTTTTTCATGTACAACAATCTACATTTCATTTATTCATGTACAAAAATCTATATTTATTCAAATACAGTCATGTCATCTTCTGGAACATTATCATAACTCACCAAACCCCAGATTGTGTTGCAACAAACATACTAAATGCATCCGTCTGGCTGATGATCTTAATTGGGGATTATTTTTGGGGTAGGGCTTATATTACAAGCATCCTGAAAAATCACACTAGCACTTATTTTCCAGTTAGGTCTTAACTGTGGGGAAACAGGGTAGAAATATAGAAACAGAGTGAGCCTCCCAGGCCATCTAGTCTGACCCCCAGATCCAGCCGGCTCCACTCATGGCATGGCTACCATGTGCATGTCCAGCCTATCCTTGAACACACCCACCGATGTGGCTTCAACCACCACAGATGACCATGGACAGAATAAGATCCCTATTTCTGATATTCTGTATAAGAGTCTCTTCCTGAGTGAATCACAATCCACCAGAAATATGCTTTGATTTGTTTGCAATGCTCTGATTTCTTGGACCCTCATTCATGTATCTCTGCCAAGCACCTAATACATCTGAGGTCTCGACAAGAGAGAGATGTATGTGACTAGCAAGGATCCTGATGATTTTCTGGCTAGTTGCACAATAGGAAACTATTTTTTATTACTCTGAGTTTGCTCTGCATGTTCTCAATTGTAGGTCCCATCCACAGGTGACAAACCCCAGCATTTGCAAACATTATGCACAATTAGTTAAACAATTGTTCTTGTTTGCTCAGACTATTCCAAGACTCTTGCTTAGCTTAATTCATCATGTTTCATCCCTGACTGTCTACGTCTCCTGCCATGAGACATGTGCTTAATCATAGTGCTGTACTCCATCTCACTGACAGAAGAAACATGAGTCAGCACTTCAGGTCAGTGATGGAAAATCTAAATAAGCTGGGATGAGACACTCTATAGATGAACAAGACTCTTTTGTGTCTCTTCTGCTATTCTTTCAAGAAAAGAGAAGGAAAATATTCTTACTGCATTTTCTTATTTTTAAAGTAGAGACCAATACAGAAATACATTTTAGTAAAATGACTTACACTATATTTAACACACGTCTCCCATGTTTTCTAAAAAGATGCATAAATTAAGATTTGCTATTTTAATTTATTTTGTGCAAATGAAGTAAGTCTCTTAAAAGGTAAGTAATTTGTCAAGGGCAAAAACTGACTGAAAGCACTTGCTTATGTAGTGTATTTTGTCTAGTGAATGCAGCAACAGCATCGACTATTCAGAGCTACAGCCCAGCAGGGAACCCTCAAGGGGCCACTGCTTTTCATTGAATGTACCTCCCAGTCACAAGCAGTAAAAGCTGTGACTGTGCGATTGTCACAGTTGCTGTACGTGGACCTGCACTCAGACAACTGCTGGGAAGCTCCCATTGGTGCAGGATGCGCCATTCCCCTTGCAAAAGGTGTAAAAAGACAGGATCCTGCACATGCGGTGAGTAGTGTGGTAGTCGCATTAGTTGGCTTCTGGGCCCGTGTCTGTGTGCTGACTTGTCCTCAGCATTTTTCACCCTGATCTTCAGTGGAAAAAGGCTTTCAGGGCTATTTACAGAGATCAGCAATAAGATGGTCTTTTAATAAGGCAGTCCCTTCAAAAGGTAGACTTACAATCTAGGAGACATAGGAAAAAGTGGAAACGGGGAGGAAAGCCAAGTCAGTGGAGAGGAGGAAAGCAAGCTCCCTGTAGCTCAGGCTGAATTGCTTAAAACCAGGCTTAAGAATTAAACCTCAGACCTCTGATTAGCCAATGGAATGAAGCATCCATGTTCAGGGTCTAAGTTTAGGGGGAAACAAGGGTGAGCTGTTGGCTCTGTGCTGTGTTGGTGAGCTTCCCAAAAGCATATGACTGTCCACAGGTGGAAACAGAAAGCTGGGTGAGACATTCAGGAAGCCTGTCCTTATGTGCAGGGGGACTAAGCTCTGAGATACCATTCAAGGTAATGGAAAACTTTTAAGAGGAAAAACTTGTTCCCCTATCCTCCAGCTTTGCTTTGCTAATGCTGATAATATGTATGCTAAGTAACAAATACCCAGCTCTAAGCTATGTAAAAATCCTTTCACACCTATTTTCACCCTCAGAATCTTAACTACTTGCTATATATGAAATCAGGGTGGAAAGAATTTGACCCTCAGGCTTTTGCCCTCCTTCCCTTAGCAACATAGCAGTGAACATGCCTATGGCCCATTTTTTGAAATGTATCCTTTGCTTTCCCAGAGCTGTGGGAACAAGTTATCCTGATTGCCCCTATCCTGGACTTGTGGTTTTCCATATTCTGAAAGGTGTAAGCTAACAATGCTCAGGACCAGAAGCTTCTCCCCACTCTACTCCGTGTTAGAACTGAACTGCAGATTTTGAGATCCATTTTTGCTTTACAATTTTAACATCAAGTAAGGTTTGCACATATGAAAAATGCATCCCTGTAATTCATTTTCTCTCTCCACCAACACTCTCTCATGTTTCCTTGTGAGTTATGGGCAGGATGTGGCCGGGCAGCATGAATGCCGTGATTCCATACAAGGGCAGACACAGCTGCCAAATTGGTATTGCTTGAAGAATTCCACTTTCCAAGAAATAGCATTTTAAAAACTGTCTAGACCTCGTGCTGCAAAGAAAGTGCGTGGACAATGTGTAGAGAAATCCTTAACAGCCAGAGACTGAGTGCCTCTTCCCCATAACTAAATTATGTAGAATCAATGATACAAGAGGCAAATATTGCAGAATGAATTATAAAAAGGAGTTCAGCAAAACAGTATAACTTGTACTGTTAGTCAAATTCAACTTTCCATGTCATGGAAGTTCAATTCGCCACCCTTGCAGGATTTCCTGCATCTGTGTTGCCTTTGGCTGGACTCACACAATTCACTTTTCCTACTACAAACATCAGAACAAGATGCTGGTGCTAATTATCTCCTGGTGATCTCTTCTTGCTAACTGATTGAAAACACTAAGAATCTTTAGTAGATCCAATGACTTAGACACCTCCCAAGCACCGGTGATTCTGTACCTTTACAATATCAAATACACTGAAAGAATCAGCAGCACACCTATATAATCTTTGAGCCTGGCTGAATGTTCTTAGTTGTAGTAGAAATACAGAAATGCCAAGAAGGCTAGTTAATTAATGTCAGGGATCTTGAACTGACCCATCACAGCTGAGTGATCAAAAGTTACAACCACAGGTAAGTATGGGTGATGTAAACCCTCTCCCCACTGCTGTTTCAGACCCTGACCTACAACAATATTCTTAATTCTTTCCTGCCCTGCCCTTTCTTTTTGGCTATATATCTATCTTCTCTTTTCCTCTTGCTTGCCTGGACTTTCTTCTACCCTTTTGCAACCCCGACCCATGGAGGGAAATCCCAGTCCAGCAGCTAAAGACCAGAGTACTAAAGATTTTCCTAGACTTGGAGGGACATGGCTAGACCAGACTTTTGCAGACTCGAAAATATCAGTACATGGATGCCATTCATCTTGCAACTTTTACAAAAGGAGTGACATAACAGCAACTTTTTAATGGCAAATAGAACAACAGAAGCAAGGGGCAGCAGGGGCCTGGCTGAGGAGTGCAATTAAGAGATGAAAAACTCCAGTTACAAAACTACAACAAATATATGCCTGGAGTACGACTGCCTGGCAACAGTGACACACGCGCTGGTGACTTCCCAACTTGACTTCTGTAACGTGCTCTACGTGGGGCTACCCTTGAAGATGGTCCGGATACTTCAATTGGTTCAAAATAGAGCTGCCAGGCTGCTGACGGGGACTGGGCATTATGTTCACATGACTCCAGTCCTCCGTCAGCTTCACTGGCTTCCCATTGAAGTCCGGGCCCAATTCAAGGTGTTGGTGATGACCTATAAAGCCCTAAACAGCTTGGGTCCTGGTTACCTGAAGGAGCGCTTACGTCCATATATGCCCGGCCGCCCCTTGAGATCTGCAGGAGAGGCCCTTCTCTGGGAACCCTCCGTGAAGGAAATTAGGAGTGTGAGTACTCGGAGGAGGACTTTCTTTGCTGTGGCGCCCAATCTATGGAATGTGCTCCCCAGAGAGGTCCGCCTGGCGCTGTTGTTATTTGTTTTTCGGCGCCAGGCGAAGACCTTTTTATTCAAATGTTATTTTAATTGTTAATAGTATTTATTCATTTTATTCTTTGGCCAGGGCGACTTAATTTATATATTTATATTATTCTATTGAAGTTTATTTATGGTTGTGAGCCGCCTCAAGGCTTCGGTGAATGGGGCAGCATAGAAGTCTCCTAAATAAATAAATAAATAATATGCTGGAATTTAGACTTTTTTTTACAGGAGGCTCCTGGCAATCAGGCAGAGGAACTTATGTTGGCTCCTTTTTATTCAGAACCTGCCACAAGGGAAGTATGTGTGTGGTTGCTAAAAGTCTTGAGGTATAGTAACCTTTAGGGCCTGTTAGGGAGGTTAGATTCAAGATTCTGTTGGTGTACCGTGCACCCTTCTGCCCAACAGACTCCCTGCCTGAGCTGATGGAGATCGTCTCGGACCTGGTGTTGAAGACTCCCAGGATGTTGGTCCTGGGGGACTTCAATCTCCATGCCGAGACGGTTCTAACCGGGGCAGCTCAGGACTTCATGGCCTCTATGGCGGCCATGGGGCTGTCTCAACATGTCATTGGCCCGACGCATGAACGTGGACACACTCTGGACCTGGTTTTCTCAACGGGGCAGGAAGAGGGTGATCTTAGGGTGAGGAATTTAAGTTTGACGCCCTTGTCATGGTCAGATCACTTCCTCATAAGGTTTGAGCTCGAGAGTGGCCTTTCTCTCTGTAAGGGTGCAGACCTGATTGTATTGGTCCGCCCCCGGAGCCGGATGGATCTTGATGGATTCCTGGAAGCTCTGGGGGATTTTCCGGTTGACAAGGCTGGTGATCCTGTCGATGCCCTTGTTGAACTGTGGAATGAGGAGATGACCAGGGCTATTGACACAATCGCTCCCAAGCATCTTCTCCCACCTGGCAGAGCCTGTTCATCTCCTTGGTATACAACTGAATTACGGGCGATGAAGCAGGTTGGGAGACGTCTAGAGCATAGGTGGAGATCACGGGGTGATTCTGATTGAACACACTTAAGAGCCCACTATCAGGCCTATGCTGTGGCGGTGAGGACGGCAAAGAAGAAATTCTTCTCTGTTTCCATTGTCTCCTCACAATGCCGTCTGGTGGGGCTCTTTCGGGTGGTGCAGGGGCTGGTACATCTGCGCCCAAAGAAAGATCTTGTGCCACCCTCGAAGGCCCGCTGTGGCAACTTTGCCAAGCATGTCAGGGAGAAAATCACTCAGATTCGCCACGAGCTTGACTCTACTATTGAACCAGATTCTACTGGGGAGATGCCATCGATGCCGTCAAGTCCACAATTAATGGATGAATTTCAGTTGTTGCGGCCTGATGATGTGGACAAGGTGCTTGGACAAGTACGCCCTACCACTTGCTTACTAGACCCATGCCCATCTTGGCTACTTAAGGAAGTCAAGGACTGGATTGGAACCTGGATCCTGGAGGTGGTCAACGCCTCTTTAAGAGACGGCCTCTTTAAAGGTGGTCAACGCCTCTTTAAAGGAGGTGGTAGTCTGGCCAGTCCTAAAGAAGGCATCCCTGGATTCAGAGGTGGCCGCCAATTATAGACCGGTGGCCAACATCCCGTTCCTGGGCAAGGTGCTAGAGCGGGTGGTGGCGGGACAACTCCAAGCACTCTTGGATGAAACTGATTATCTGGACCCATTTCAATCCGGCTTCAGACCCGGGTACGGCACTGAATCTGCCTTGGTCGCCCTGTATGATGACCTGTGCAGGGAGAGAAACAGGGGGAGTGCATCCCTGTTAGTTCTCCTGGACCTCTCAGCGGCTTTCGATACCATGGTATCAGACCATGGTATCCTTCTGAATAGGCTAGCGGGATTGGGAGTTGGAGGCACCGCGTGGCGGTGGTTCCGCTCCTATCTCAATGGCCGATTTCAGAAGGTGGTGCTGAGGGACTATGGCTCTGCGCCATGGCAGTTATGCCATGGAGTTCCGCAGGGGTCCATTTTGTCCCCTTTGCTATTTAACATCTACATGAAACCGCTGGGAGAGGTCATCAGGAGGTGTGGGCTGCGGAATCATCAGTACGCTGATGATACCCAGCTCTACCTCTCGTTTTCTACCAATCCAGGTGAGGCAGTGGCTGTGCTGAACTGGTGCCTGGCCAAGGTAATGGGCTGGATGAGGGCCAATAAACTGAAGCTCAATCCAGACAAGACGGAGGTCCTGTTGGTGGGTGGCTCGGGCTGCGGGATGGGGGACTTGGGCCTTGTCCTAAATGGGGTTGCGCTCCCTCTGAGGGACAGGGTTCACAGCTTAAGAGTGCTCCTGGACCCTGAGCTATCTCTAGAAGCTCAGGTGACGGCGGTGGCGAGGAGCGCCTTCCTTCAGCTTCAGCTGATACATCAGCTGCATCCCTTCCTGGAGAATGACTGCCTGGCAACAGTGACACACGCATTGGTGACTTCCCAATTAGATTTCTGTAACGCACTCTATGTGGGGCTGCCCTTGAAAACGGTCCGGATACTTCAGTTGGTGCAGAATATTGCTGCCCAGGTTGCTGACGGGGACTGGGCGTTGTTCTCATATAACCCCAGTTCTCCATCAGCTCCACTGGCTCCCTATTGAAGTCCGGGCCCAATTCAAGGTGTTGGTTATGACCTATAAAGCCCTAAACGGCTCGGGACCTGGATATCTACAGGAACGCTTGCATCCATATATGCCCTTCCACCCCTTGAGATCAGCAACAGATGCTCTTCTCCGGGAACCCTCTGTGAATGATATTAGGAGGGTGAGTACCCGGAGGAGGGCTTTCTCTGCGGTGGCGCCCCATCAATGGAATGCGCTCCCCAGAGAGGTCTGCCTGGTGCCGTCGTTATTTGGTTTTTGGCGCCAGGCTAAGACCTTTTTATTTAAAACTTATTTTAATTGTTAAATTATTTGTATTTATAGGATTTTAAATTTTTAGCCGAGATGCACCGGAGGTTTTTAAATATTTTTTTTGTTATATTTTTATTTATTTATGTTTTTTGTTTCTGTTGTGAGCTGCCCCGAGGCTTCGTTGCGATGGGGGTGGCATAAAAATGTTTTAAATAATAAATAAATAAGATATATACAGCACAATGAAGATCCAGGTGAACAATGCCTTCCTGTGGGCATTTCTGAGTGTGAATTCTGCAGCCCTGGGCAAGATGTGCACAAGAAAGCCTCTGTCGAGTAGAATTGGTCTTCATGAGAGGCCCAAATTCAATCTTGCACATAGGGCAGATGTTCTATGCACAGCTACGCTGGGGCTGTATCTGCGTGTGCAACAGAGGGAGGTCAGAAAATAGACTCCCCCATTGCAGGGCAAGTGTCACTAACAACAACAAATTATCCATGTGCAAAACAGAGCCAATCAGTAGAAGCATAAGCAGACTAAGTAGTAGTGTTTATTTTACAGTCACAGACGAGAATGCGCAACAAAAAGGTAAAATAGCAGTAGAAAAATTAAAACACAGTTAAAACAAGTGCAATTTATACATTTCCATCCAAGCGAGTGACCACTTTTTTTCTAATCTGCATTGCAGTCCTAAAAAAATTCAGCAACATTTCTGGTAACATAAGGAAAACATTCCGTTAACAATTGAGATACCAGGGTGGAAGAATCATTCCCATAAGGATCTGTTATTAAAGGTTTAATCAACTTCTCTCGGAATTCCCTATAAAAGCTGCAACATAAGAGAACGTGTTCCACTGTTTCTGCTGCTCCAGTACAAGAATTTACCCGCTCATTGACTGGGGTCTTATTAAATCAACCTTTTAAAAGTGCTGATGGAATCACATTAAAACGGGCAGGAGTCAATGCTCTTCTTAATCTGGAATAGTAAATGTGTACTGAGTAAATCCATCATTATAGCAATTATTGCAGTTAAGATGAAATAATGAGGACCTAGTTTTATTGGCAGCAGTTCTCCATTATTGAAGATCCAGATCTATTAATCATTGGACATCAAGAAACTGGGACTTCTCCGACCCATAGTTGCCCTGCACTTCTGCAGAGGAGCCTAGCTGATGTAGCTGCTTGTCCATTTCTCTCATCCATCAGGTAACATACATGCCTGAAAGCAGTAGAGACAGGTAGCTACCAGGCACTACTAGAGAATGTAAACATAGTCATTTTTTCAGTCCATGCCTTGCACTCAACAGATGGAATTCCTACTTCCAGATAAATGGCTGCATTGCACACACAAGGAGGAAGACCCAAAGCTTCCTAAGAAAAACAGACTGAACTTTTTCCATTTGCTGCTGTTTAGTTTGCTGATTCAATTGCTTGTCTACGTTGTTCAGACCAGGGCCCAGGGCTCTGCTGTTGGATTCCGAGATATTTCATATGGACAACTTGCTTACTGATGTTGCCATTTAAAGTCCATTTAAATTGCTTTCTAACTTTAGTGAACACCGGAACATTAGACTTATCATAATTAACCATGAGGCTATTCATGGAGTTCCTAATGCAGCTAGTAAATGATGTAACTCAGTTCTGGAAAATGGCACTAATACAGCATCATCAGCATACAGAAGTAAAGGTATCTTAGTATTACACAGTCTGGGAGCATGAGAATTGATGTTGCAGAAACAAAGAGCCAAATCACTTAAAGATAAATTAAAAAGGGGCCAAACCCTGTCTAACTCCACTTGTAACAGGGACTGGGTTAATACAGGAGTTGGCAACCCGTGGCTCTGGAGCCGCACATGGCTCTTGAATCCCTCTGCTGCAGTTCCGTTGCTCAAAACACACGCAGCCACGGCTGCCAATCTGCGACCCACGCCGATCTACTGAGCTTTTCCCCCCGATAGGCCAACCATGGATAAATCGAAGAAAAGTTTCTGAAGAAAACCGAACGTTTAATGGTACATGGGTAGATTAATTTGCTTTTACTGCTCACGAAATTATGGGGTTTGCTGTTTAATGCATGCAGTCCTTTAGCACTGACTTTGACTCTGCAGGAAGCTGTTCTCCTATTCAAAATATATGAAAGGAGTCCTACTAGATTATAATGTAAGATTAAAAATAAGTTTTCAGTGACTGAACAAGAGCTGCAGCTAAATCATAATGAAGATATACTGTAGATCTACTTTCTTGTTTTAAGAAGATTCTTATAAAAATTCCAGCAACATTATTACATTGGGAGAGGGATGTTTGTTCAGTATTTCACCAGACTATTATTGATATTTGTTGTATTGCAGAAACTCTACTTACTGTATGAAAGTATCAGTTAGTCCTTTTTTTATTCAGGTTGACAGCTGACTGCACCCTCCAGTACATGTGATAAAAGGATGAGGGCACACAGAAGCAGACAGCATTTTTGATTTGCTGCAGGTGGACAATTTAAGTTCGGCTTTTTATTTCATAAATACGAGGAGAACTCAAATAGACATTAAGTATTTTATTTGAAAGTAACCTTCAACCCAGCATCTTTTTTTTTGGAGTTCAAAATGTTTTTGTTGCATGCAGAAATAAAAATTTGTTTCCTCTGTAGTAGTTCATTGATTTTATAAATGAAACACACTAGTTTTTTATATATAGCATAAAGGTAAAAAACTATATATGCAGTGTTATCTTCATTTCAGTTGTCAAAAGGGCTTTGTGGCTCCTGGTGCTTTCTGTGGGAAACTGGTCCAAATGGCTCTTTGAGTGTTAAAGGTTGCCAACCCCTGGGTTAGTAGAAACTTGTCCCTGCAGACTACATCTGACTCAGCTGGAAGTCTGGTTGTACAAACACTTGAAAAGGAACAGTAAGTGCCTATCTGTGGAGCTATTACATAACTTAGACCACAACAGTTCCCTCGAAATCATATCAAAAGTTGATTTAAAGCAGGGGTCTCAAACTCGCGGCCCACGGGCCAATTGCCGGGACGGGCAGGGCACAGGGGAGAGGCCCTGCGGCCTTCAAAGTGCCGGCGGCGCCCAGGCCGGCTGTGGGATGAGCGGCCCACCCCCACCGCAGGGGTGGAATACTTGATGCGGCCCAGACTCACCCAGACTCTACTTCCAGCGGCCCCCAGGTAAGTTGAGTTTGAGACCCCTGATTTAAGGTCAATAAAGGCAGTGAATAGTTTCCACCAGAAACGGAGGTATACTTCTCTGCAAAGTGATTTAGCACAATGGTTTAAGGTTGACTGCCCCACTTTAAACCCAGTCTGTTCCTCACCTATTACACAATTTTATTTCATCCAGGTTAAAGGCTTATGCTTTGAGTACCTAGCATGAAGTTTCCTGATAAATGAAAGGTTGATAGGGGAATAACAGGCAGGGTTAGCTTTGTCACCTTTTTTTTAAAAATAGGAACTATTATTGTTTTATTCCAGATATCAGGAATCCTTCCAGAGTTATTAATATATGTAAAAAGGCTAACAATAGAGGCAGCCACCATCCTGGATTTGATTTTAGAAGATCAGGTGAAGCAGAATCTGAGCTAGGTGCTTTACCAGACTTAGGTCCGACAATCAAATCAATAACTGCACTAGGAGTAACAGTCTGCCATTCCAGAGTATCAGAAGACAAGCAAAAGCTATGCAAGAAAAGAATATTAGAATCCTGAAATATTGCAGAAAAATGTTTTTCCCACTCATGATTAGAAAGACAACAAGCAGGATATTCATATTGCTCTGATAAGACTCCCATTACAAGTTGCCAAAATAATTTATCATTCTTCTTTTGCGCAACACATAGTAACAAATTTCATATATCTCTTTAGCTCTTTTCTTTTGGTTATTAAAATCTTGTATTCTTGTTTCAAGTTGTAATATATCTCTGGTTAGACATTTGTCTCCATTATCTCAATATGCAGAATAAACCTACCTAATGTTATTCTTACACAATCGACACACATTATCAACACAGCTTTTGTTTCAGTAGTCTTTATTCCCAACAGGGGAACTATTAAGTAGGCTAAGTGTACTCCTTGCTGAGATTTTTTTTCTTTTGAAGAAAAATGGATCAGGCACCTGCAATTTGCAGCCTCCAAGTTCACTGCCAGTTTACAGATCTGTACAGGTAGAACATACTTAAGAGGAAAGAGGCTACAGTGCACAAGTCTGCTTAAATATTTTTCAAATGAGTATCATATCAGAACCATCTTATGTAAACAGGAGAAAATTCTATGGTGCAACTCTTGCTGTAAATGGGAGAAAAGCTGGATGCTTCAGTGCTCCCTCATAGTCAACGAGAAATCAGTGAAATAAAATGCTAGCATTGAGCTCTTTGTCTTATGTGCTATTTTCAAAGTTCATGGAATGTTTAATATCCGGGTGAGTAAAACCTCACACTTCCACTCTGAAATAATCCAGCAACAGCTGCGGCATGGACTTCTTCTGGCATCTTGGTTCTTTGAATAACAAATGTAGAATATTCAAAGGAAGAAAGTAAATCACAAAGTAAGGCAGGAACAAAATAAATGTATTTCAAGTACACCACAACACATATTGATTAAAAAAATACTTTATTTTGCTGTCAGTATAAAAAAATGAGACCATTGTTATAACATGTGTAGATATGGGCAACAATAGTGAACAGCAAAACAAATGAACAACCCCCCCCCCAAAAAAAAATCATCCATAGAATGCCAGAGGTATACTGTGCTGATTAATGGTAGAGGGTATTTGATAAACAGCAAACAAATGATTGTTTCCTCCTGGGATAATTAGCATTAGTCCTTAAGGTTAAAGACTCCTATGGGGATTTTGCAGCTTGCTGCAACAGAAACTCCTCCTTCCTTGTGCCACAATTAGATTCTCTTCCAATTGGACCTTGAGCCGTATGCAAGCATCAGCAGGGTTCCATAACACCAGAAATCTGAGGCCAGAGGGAAGAAGGCCATGCAGTGACTCTTTCCCATGCCAGCACTTATCTAGCCCTTGGGAAAAGAGATTCTGGCACAAGAACTGCTGATAGGGTGAGGTGGGGAACTGCCCCTTCGTGCTTCTTCAGACTGCAATTGCTTATTTATCATGGTTACCCACATTCAGGTTCTCCATCTGCTGTGATATTTATGCATCTTTGCTTCAATTGCTTAATTTATAAGGTAACAGAATTCAAATATTTTTGGTGTGGAACTTGGGTTGCTTGAGAACTGAACATGATGCCAACCTATAATGCAAAATGGAAATATTTCTGCCATTTACCTGCAGCTACTTACTCAGCAGTCTCTGCACAAGTTGGCTATTGATATAACAATTAAATACTCTGTAATCACAGTTATATTAATCATTTTTCCATAGCCTGATGTTTGGGACTACAGTACCCATCTTCCCTGATCATTAGCCATGCTGGCTATGGCTGACAGCAGTTGTGGGTCAAAACATCTAGGGGCCACAAGATTGGGGAAGGTTATACCAGCAGAGGGCCTTCCAAATCATTTCCCCTCCATGTTCTGTGCATGGAAAGCTGCACCTGTGGAATGACTGGGCACATCACATGAGACAAAAGCATTAACTTAGCCTAGCTGTGCATATGAAGGGCAAGGAGAGGGTGCACCATCTGTTACAAATAATCACACTACAAGGTTTAAAGAAGAACTGCAAGCAATGCCAGTACTTGCCTTCCCCAACCAGGTGTGTTGGACTGCAACTCCCAGGATGGCCATGGCTGGGAAAGTGGGTGTTACAATCTCCCACACCTTGGGGTAACAGGTTGAGGAAGGTGGGCTTACATTACACTTTCTAATTTGCTATTTTAGTACAATGAAATCAAGGAGTGGGCTTTTCAGTCTTGTTTCTGCACCCTAAAATAAATCCAGAAGGGGGGGCGCTAAGGAGCTGCAGTGTGGGCTTCTTCCACATGGACTTCTAAGGCTGCCAGTTACATGCAGGGAGGCTCACGTCACAGTGGCTCTCGTGCAACTAAAAGGTAATTTCGGAAGCCCCAATTTCTGCTAATCCAGGAATGGGAAACCTCCATTTCCTAACTGACCTGAACTTCTGAGTAACCATGTTTGGATAAACATTTCCCACCATCTGCCCCGGTGTAAGATAAAAGGGTTTCATGTACTCTTTCACAATTTAAAATGAAAGGTGAGTCAATTCTTAGTGAAGAAACCAGGGAGGGAAAGCAGCAGGGGATCAAAATATAAGAGTAGAAACGATTTTTCCTTAAGTAACCAGATTTTATTATTTAAGTCTTTAATGCTGTAACTTGTAAAGACAAAAATCAGCCCACAGCAAATATAAAGTAACTTACCAAATGTTGTTCTATGGAGGAGACTTCCTCGTCTCTTCCCAAACCTCACCCATGAACATACTTTAAGGCACTTTTGTCAAAAGTCTTTCAAGCTGAAAGCTAATACACCTCTCAGAGAGTGAAAAACGGTTTCTGTGACAATTTTTCCCTGATCTTCACATGCATCACACACATCCATACACACATATGCATACCAAAACTATTTATGATACCTAAGTTGCTTGCATAGAATGTCTGTAAACTACAAAGAATATTGTACTGTTCAGAACTCAGCTTACTCTAGGCTCAGAATAACAAAGCCCCAGTACTAGAGATAACCTGGTAGTTCCCGGATCTGGCCAGGCTTTTAAATGCCTCCTAATGTTCAAGGAGCCTAGAGACAGATGGTACGTAGCATTTTCCAAGGAGATAGGCAGTTTAGGAGAGAGATGGTATGTATGCTTTTTCCACCCCTGAATCTGGGAAGTGGGCTTTTGGGATGGGGTTACATTGCATCCCAAATCCAACAAGATCTTTTTGAACAGAGCTGATAATGGGGCCAAATAAATATGCACAAGCACTCCAGAAGGGAAGCTTCTTTCAAACAGCTTTAAACGTATTGACTGTCTCCAACTTTAACCTCTTTAACTGTCATAGAGGGCTTTCACATGTATTTTGCTCTGGAACCATTCAAAGCAAGAATAGCCTAACTTTCCAGAAGGACATTATTATTATTATTAATTATTATTATTTTGTTATTTGACAGTGGGCACTTCAGATTCTGTCAGAATGATAAAAACAGGTAATTTCAACAAAAGATTGGTAGTGGGGTCTTCTAATTGCTTAAGAAATTAGAAAACCGGATGCATTATAATATTATGGCACTATTCTGATTCATGCAACAGCAGAAGGGAAGCCCCTGGAAGCCAGGGATTGGAAACTGGACCCCAGACCACCCAAGGTTGCCCACTTCTGCAAGTGTTTGCATTCAAACATGGAATCTCCTGCCTCTGTAACTGAGCCATCTCAGAGAAAGTGCATTGACTGGATTGAGGTTCAGGTAAATACTGCATTCAAATACAAGCAGTGTAGCCTGGACATTCTTAAACAAGCTCCCCGTTCTTCGTTAATACTAATTCAATCCTCCTCAAGCAGGTGCCCATGAGATGTATTGGACTGTAACTCCCAGTACCCCAGACAGCATGGCCCACAATGAGAATTTTGGGGCCATTTTGGAGTCCAAAACATCTCCAGGGTGCTGGCTTAGGGAAGGTCATTTTAGTTAGCGTTAACAAAAAGATCTTGCCACTGACCTCTCAGGAAAGGCACATTCCAGCATTACTGCAGTCGTCTCCAAACATGTGATTACATTTTAAGGTGAGAGCAACAAATGTACCTCCATTCCAGATACTGGTTTCCAGACCCAGTAGAGAAAGCAAGCAGCTCAGTACATTTAAATAAATAGAAATATTGGATCCAATATGCATAGAAGACTAACAATCACACACACACATAAACACCAAAGAACTACCAGCTAAATAAAATGTGACACAGTCCTTTGCAAGCCTTCACCTCTTTGTTTTGTCAAATTGGAGTAAGACAAACAAATAGCAAGATCTTCCATTTGGGACAGCCAAGGTCTGTTTCAAAAGTTTTACCTGCAGAACAGAGGACTCCTTTCAACTCCTCTCCTGGCAAGGAGAGTGACTGCTCAGGAGATCTTACCAGAGAAATTAAGTCTTTAAAGAAGTTTTCTTCTCAATGGAACAGGGGCCATCTCATTTAAACAAAGCTGCAATTACTCAGCTTGAACATTTACTTTTCTACCTTGTGATAAAGGGAACTCAGAAAGTGCCAGAGGCAATGAAGGAAGGAGTGAGTCCAGAATCTGCACTGGTTTCTCAGCTACAGAATCCCACATCTGAGAAGTGCCTTCTGTACCACTGACTGAAAAATGCAAACATTCAGGGTTGCTCACTGCAGCCCAACTTTGGTGACAGCTGCCAGCTTTGGGGGAAGGCACTACGGTAGCAGTTCAAAGCATGGCCGGCAAGGAAGAGGCAATCCAAAGCATGGCCAGCAAAAAAGAGGCCAAGTGGGGAGGGCAGGTTCCTTCTTGCTCTACTGCCATTGGACTCAACAGCAAGGCTGTGGCAGATGGAATTTAGCATGCCTGTTTTTGCCCCTTCCTAAAGCCACAAATTGCCCTCTTGGCTTTCCTAATGGGAATGTGTGGGCAACGGATGTTGGATGATTGGGAGAATCTAAAAAGATTGTGGAGGAATCCAAAAGGGAGGAAACGGCCATAAACCCACACCCTTTAAAAGAAGGAGCAGGGGATGGCAAGCCCTGGGGTCAGAGCTGCCTGAAGGCTGAAATGGAGATTGTTGAGGAATACGGAAGCTGCTGTTCCTCAAGGCACTTGCTTATCATCAATGGAGAAACAGGGAAGGCAGAAGAAGGCTAAAGCTCTACATGAGCTTTGTGCAGGATGCAGGGAATGCTCTGAGAATCCCTGAAGCTATAAGCACAGCTAAAATTGAGTTGGTGTGGATCAGTTTCTTGGATGAAAACCCATGTAAAAGATAAAAATCATGCTTAAAAAAAAGAATTCTAATGGGGAAAAAAATCAAGATTTTGATGAGACAAGTGAAGAGAAAAAGGCCCGAGGCACAGCGAAAGAGGGTCGCAAGCAGACTGGGGAAAGGGTGGGCACTCCAACCATTTATACTATGCGGGGGTGGAGTTCCCGCCAAAAACTGTTAAAGGTATTAAATCTTCCCGGCAACAGGCACTGTGCTGGCATAGCACCCATGATGTGTGATGCACAGAGACCACAATGAATCACTTAGGTTTGCAAATATATGTGAAGGCAAGATCCAACCCTATACAGAAGCTATAACCGAAAGCAACAATAACACATGCTTGTGCTGCAGCTTCAATGTCAGCCTGTCAAAAGAACAGGCAAAGAACCTCACCATGATGGTTTGTATGAAGTAAAACCTTGTTTTAACATGACTTTGCCTGCAGCTTATATTAACAGTGTTAATGTGCTGCTTTATGGTGCAATTAGATTTTATATACCTTGCCCCACACTAACATTTTGTTACAATAAAACTCAGGAGCTCATTTCAAGTTTTACACACAACACTGCAAGAAAAAAACATTTTGTTGACCTTTGCACAATACTTAACACTTTACAATGGTAAACATATCCGATAAGACATTTTAAAAGCAAAGAGGGTGCATCACGAGCCCTGAATGCGCAAACGGTCTGCCATCCCATTGCAAGAAAGCATTTGATGCAAATAAACTGTGAAATGAAAGTCTACAACGTTCAGGATCTCATTTGGCTTTAAGAGGCTGCATTCACACATAAGGCAATCCAGAAAGAGCACTTCTGCCAGTTGGAAGGGTTTGGGGTTTTTTTGCAATGCCAAGAAGCAGGGGGTTCACTGAGCAATTGCACCTCAGCAATACAGCATTGGTTGCCAGTTCACCTGCTCTGCTATCATCTGTGGAGGCAGCTTTGCAGGCAGGCAGAAGAAAAAGATGACGAGTGCAGGGGTGGAATCCTACTCTGCTTCAGAAGGTGCTCCCATGCGGGGCCTCCAGCATGTTTAGTCAGTGCACTCAAAATCTGCATCTTGGCCCTGTCTCTATAACCTGTCCACTCCAAGGCTGCGCAGGGATGCCATTAGGCCCGTTCACATGACAAAGCAGATCCCCAGGGGTTATTTAACCTACAGTGAGGCTGCAGTGCGTGTGGCTGCCATTTTGAATTTGCTTATATGGGGTTCAACCCCATGCATAGCCCATGCTCTCTGGGTTTGCGCAGCACAACAACCCTGAATTTGCAGTGCAGAGCCCAGCTCAGCATGGCCCAAGGTGCCACAACAAGCCATTGTGCGTTGCCCAAACCTAGTTATTATGTACCCGTAGAAAATGGGCCCTGTTGGCTCAACAAATCCTCAGCCAGTCACACCTTATTTTTTGAGGCACTGCTTCCACGTGTTTCCAGTTGCATGGCAAGACTGCAAAGTAGCAGGGAAGGTCTTGGACAAAGGTCACTTCTGGTCATTCCCATCTGCAGGCAGCCCTCCTGAGCCTGGTGGAGCACTGCTTCGACAGCAAATGGTTGGACGCTCAATGGGCAGAGCCATGAAGTACGTCCATTTAGAAGAGGGATGCGGAAAGTGTCATATCACAAAATAACCATGACGGAAGGCCATTTGGTCCAGGACACTGAGTGAAGCCACCTGAACTGCAGCTTTCTCATAGTTGCCTATGCCAGCTGGGCTCATGGGGGTGGCAATCTAACAATGCCTAGACGGTGACTCGTTCCCCAGCCCAAGTATAGATTGGATGGAGCACCTGGAAGGGTCCTCTGGTGCCCATGAGCCCATTACATACATTCTGGCCCCAAGTCTCCCAGTGGTGGGCCTCACGACAGAGAGAAAGCATTGCATGATCTGGCCTGTATTGGGTGTATTCTTTGAACCTGGTGTTGCTCTGAATACCTAACCCAAGTGGGAGGCTGGAGAGAGCAAGCTGCATTCAAATAAATATGGTCCAAATTTTCACCACACACTTCCCCACCCCTGCTGCCCCCAGGGTGCACGTAAGCCCAAGATGATGAATGGGCTGAGGGCACTCCTAGGCACAACCAAGTGGACACCACCTGGCACTTAAGCTCTGAGCTTGAATATTTTTGCTATGCAAAGCTACTTTTTGAGCAAAGAGGCCTGAACAATTAAAATCCCCTCTGCCAGCAGAAAAGAATTTAAGGCAATTTTTCATTCTGATATGTATATTCCTTTTCTTTCTTTTTCTTTCCAGGAGAAATTATCTCTGTTGTTATTAGACAAAAATGAATGACCCTATCTACATGAAGGGGAGCTATAGACTGAAACATGTAAACTCGTACAACTTGTAGCAGCATTTTCCAGTCCTTCATTCTGTAACCACAGTGAATTTTCATAAATGTTGCCTATTTTGATTTTAAAATCCAAGTGGGGGAAGGAGAGAGGGGAATGACCTAAAACTGCAGAAGATGTCACAGTGGTGAAAGCAATGTTTTCCACATTGTCTGCTACTATTATTTAAAGAGAAGAGCATTGCAGTAGACACGGGGGCTTTGATCACCAGGAACTCTCGTTTGTGCCCCTTGGGGACAGACAGCAGCCTCACGACAGCATTTCCACAGAGCTCCCGTTTTTTTCTCTGGGGTTTGGACAGGAAATCTTCCCAGTGGATGGAGCACGTGTGTCCCCATCTTTCCCTGAAAATAGACATATTTGCTAACATCTCTGCTTATTTTCTAAACCTATAAAAACTGTACAGCAAAGTTCGGGATTAAAAGTCTCATTATCGCAGCCAACTGAAAGGCCTCGGAATGGCAAAAGAAGGCGTTCTTCTTCCATGGTGATTGTAAGAAAAACAGCAGGTATAAAAGGTTGACAGGATGAGTTGTCCCCAGCTAGGTGCGCCAAGTCCTCTGCCATGCTTCTGCCGCACTAGCTGTTTGGTGTTCCAATATCCACTGTGATTTTTGTATACAATCGGAATTTATCAGTTTTTACTACAGTATATGTCAGAGTGTTTAAACCATCGGACTTCATAGTCTCCCTTGTGTGAGCAATTTTGTTAAACCTGTAAAGATGAGAGAGATTTACAGCTGGGAAATACCAACTTGCAACCAGCATCTTACTTTGCATCTTTGTCAAGAGAATTTTGGTTAATTGCTTTCCGTGAGAATGAAACCAACATATTTTATAGTGAAATGTTCAAAGTCAAATATTTGATAGTCAAATGTTCTTCACAAAGCATGTGAAGACTCTGCTGGAACCACAGGCTGGCTAACAAAGAAATGATCACGGCAGCCCATCGTGGTTTGAATAAACCATGCTGGGTTGCACTGTGTGTTGGTGTCCATTTTGAATATTCAGCCTCCAGTGAGGGGCTGCCATGCTGTATTCTATCATCTGAACACAGGTGGCAGGGGTTGTTTGAGGGTTAAATGACCCTCAAATAATCTTACCCTGGGTTATCTGCAGATTGCTTAACTTGCACACAAGCCCCGCTGCCCAGGTTCAGATGACATGACAAACCATAAGAGTTCCCCACTGAGAGGTGAATTTTCAAAACGGCCACTGGCAAATGCCACAACTCATCATGGCTTAAATAAATAAGTTGTGGGTGGTTTCAGTCACTGTCTGAACACAGTCAGAATCTATGAGATAGATTGAAATGGCTCGTAGCTTAGCTTAAAGTTAGTGACAAAAGTTCAAGTTTCCTAGACCAATTCATTAGTAAAAATTAGTACCCAGAGTTAAAGAGGGCATAAATGAGCTCTTACATGTCCCTTCGGGGCAGCTGTGTTCCCTGCTCATGTGGATGCCTTATTCACATCTAAAAACATTCACTATCAGACAATTTAAGGGAAAGGGACACAAAATAGATAGACTGTAACTCTTTTGGAATGGTGTCCACAGAATGCAGAGCAAAAGACCAACCTCTGTGGATTAGGCTCATTTTTGCTGTCCCTCGAATGGCGGATCATTCGACATTTTCCAATGGTAGCATCTGGGCGGGAGATCCCCATGCCTTTGAAAACTAGCCTGCAAAGGCAAACAAATGGAGATGCTGTTATTACATAAATGCCATCTCTCTCATGCACACACACCTTTTAAAGCCACCTGAAAAGAACCATCTGGTTGCAAATAGGTTAGCAAATGGATTCATGGGAAAATGTGACAGTACCGCTACGGAATGTTTATATAGCGTTTGAAGTGTCTAAAGTACTTCCCGCAGCCATTAACTCAGCGAGTTATGCAATGTTGCTGCAGGTGAGGCTAATCATCTACAAAGTCCTGTGTCACATTCCTAATCGATCTGGGAATGGAATGGCTATTGCTAAGGGCAGGGCCTCAACATCAGTCACCCCACTAATTTGGAAACCAGTGAAAAGGGTGGGCAATGTGATTTTAGACTCCAGTCATAGAATCATCACTCCCAAATCACAAGAAATAATAGTTGGACTTTGCCCTGCATTTATCCTCTGAAGCACTTTGTTCCAGACATCATGCTTCAATTTCCCCCAACGATATTTGAAGAACACTTAATGCAAATCTTTGTTAAGACTTTAAGGCTTCGGGTTGCTTTCCTCTACCACAGCCCAATCCTGTGCTTGTAAACCAAACCCCTCACTTTCCCCATAGTCAGGAGATCCCAAAATCTTGGCATTATTATGTCAAAACTGCCTGGCCTTCCAAACAAGATGCAAGTCCCAAGGGCCAAGGAATAAACGTTTGTCAGCAGGCTGATGCAAGCGGCCGCTGCCAAAGGCTTGACCCTGACAGTGGGAAGTTGTACTTTTGTTTGTTCTCCACCTTGGATTGCTGTGCTAAGAGACAAGGAGCAATGACCCCCGCAGGTTGGAAAGCATCAGACTCCACTCCTGCATCTTCTGCCAGCTTGGTTTGATGGCAAGCCAGCAAGAAAAGGGAAACAGTACATGAGCAACATTCCCTGGCCGTTGCTGGATACAGGTCGCTGCAGGCTAGATCTGCAGGTCAGCTTGTAGCTGAACAACAAGCCAGACACTCTTTGCAAACGACATCCTGCACAAGCAAAACAGAAGGGAAAGCCAGGGCAATAGCCTAGACAATATGAGGAGTAGGTAAGGTAGCCAAGAGGAGTATAAAAATATCCATCAGGTACACAAGGCAGAGCAGAGCTTTTTTCCCTTTGTCCTTTTACTTGAACCCAGGGCCATCCCATGAAGCTGAAGGGTGGGAGATTCAGGAAAGAGGGAAGCCCCCCCCCCCACCCCCAGAGTCTGTGCTTGCAATTTGCAACTGCAAGCTGCGGTGATGTCACTACGCCAGCCCTGGAAAAGGGACCAAGCATTCCATAATTTGGCTTCGCTCCCTTGCTCGCTCCTTAGCAAGCGACCAGCAGAACAGATCAAAATGCAGCCATGAGAAAGAGGGAGGCTACTTAGCCTGTTCCCCCCAGTTCCTGACTGCAGTTGATAAGCAGGCAGAGTGTGTGCGCAAAAGGGGTGTGTGTGTGAGCGAGCCAAGGAAGCACGAGGGCAATGACTCGTCTGCACATCCTGTCCCAGCTGCTGGGAAGATACTTTGCTCTCTGCCTTTCTATTTGGGGGGAGGAGTTGAGGACCCACTGCTTTTTATAATTTTATTTTCTATAAAATAATTACTTCCCCCTCCGATCCCCACAGAAGCTGCTTTATACTGAGAACTTAGTCCATCTAGCTCAGTACTGTTGACACTGACTGGCAGCCACTCTCCAGGGTTTCAGGAATGATTTTTTCCAGCCCTCCCGTGAGATGCCACAAAGCAGGAGCTCTGCCCCTGAGCCAGTGGCTGGTGCAGTAGACCAATGTGGATTTAAAAAGGACTTGGGGTACTTCTGGGAGTTGGATGCATCCTCCAACCCTCTTCTTTGCACTCCTGATGTTAAAGTTATCTTTCATGCGTGAGTTTGCACTTTTGTAAAACCGGTCACTGATGGAGCAGAGAAATGTGGGGTCAAAGGATTTAATGCTCTGGTGCAGTTCCATGGGACAGAGATACCAACTCCTTGCTTTGAACACATGCTCTGGTTGACTCCATTCTCTGAAGCCTTCCTTGCCTGCCGTTCACTTCCCAGCCTCCGCTTTATCAACTGCCACTGAGTGCAAGCTTGTCTTACCGCAACTGAAGCCTGAATCTTACATTAATTGCAGAAAACAGGTTGCCCCAGCAACTAGCATTATGACTCAGTCATTATCTGTAACTGCATGGCAGCAGCCAAGATAACAGATCTTAAATAGCAGTGGCATATAATGCAGCACTTGCTTGTACCAACAGAAATAAAACTGTTCCATTCCGAGCTCTTCTACTTCTTTTCTAAAAATGCACAGCTCAGAAATAAGGAACTGAGAGGAGTTATCTTTAAATATGCAAGGTTGCTGTGTCCCAGCTCTGCACAGAATAGGCTTACACAGGTCCCACTCCATCTCAGTGCCAGAACATCCCAATAGCTGAATGGAAGGGCAAAGCTTCCACCTGATTTAGTAGCACAGGTGCTGCATCTCCAAAATGCCCATTAAAATTAAAATTAAAAGAGCCAGCAACATGCTGGACTTTCATGATACTGAAGGTTCCTTCCATCAAGGGTTCTAATTCGCTGCCACATTAGTGGGCTTTACACTTATAAGCTGCACTTTGGCAAAGCAGCAACTCTGGAAGACTCATTATATAATCAGGATGCTTATTGGGTTTGAGAATTTTTAAAAATACAGTCCCCCTCCCTCCCTCCCCCCCCCCTCTCTCTCTCTCTCTCACACACACACATACACAGAGGGAGGGAGGAATGGAACTAGAATGAGGAAGTGCCCATCATAAAACAGTATGGGTAGTCATTCTTCAGCAGATTTCTGTTTCCATATTTCCATGTGCCTGGGGGACTACTTGGCAATCCTTTACTGCACAGGGAGCACACCAGTAGCACAAACGGAATGACATTTTTTCAGTTTGCCATCACCATAATGGCAATTATTCCTCCACTTTTCTGGTTTTTAAATCAAATTAAAGATTGGTTCAGGACACACAGAATCTGAAAGCTAAAATGCTCCTTCCTTGGAAACAAAATATTTTGCGAAGGTGCCCATGTCTAGACTTGGATTCAAGCCCCACCTCTGCAGAGGGATGCATCCTGAATCAAGAAATGTTTTCCCAACTTGAAGCAAGAAACTTTCCCCAGGCAGTTACTCTCTCCCATCTGCCAGATAGCAAAGCTCAAGCACCACAGTGGTGGAAAAGAGGAAGCGGGCCCAGGGGGAGTGAGTCACCTTGGAAGAGGCAGAGTACTCCTACTCTGAGAAATTAGCCACGACTGATAAAGAAAAGTCCATTTTACAGAAAAAATACTTGTATTTTGAGAAACACACCTTTAACCAGAAACCCTGCTCACTGGAGGTGTGCAAAACAAGAATGAATTTGAATGGACTAGGCTCTCTTGTAGATAGTGCACTTAGAAATCACAGCGGAGAAGGCAGCCCTCCAAGCAAGTAGTACGTTCAAGGAAAACTCTCTCATGCAGGGCCTCTGCTGGTGGCTGTACTTTAGATGTGCCAGTCGCTTCTATCACTCCTGACTGAACAAAGGGACTAGCAGGCATTGCCTCCCCTGCCCCCTGGCTTGTTACACCTGAGCATGCAGTCTGTTTGGGGAGCAGTTCTCTGATCCAGCGAGTGCTCATAACCTCCAGCCTGAAAGGTCTGGGTGATCCCTAGACAAGAGCTCAGCACATCAGAAAACATGGAGGAAAACCCTGTGTCACCCGCTGGCACTCAGATCAAGGGATGCCAGAAGGACACTGGAGGCCAAGCACTTTCTGGCCAAAGGCCTCCAAAAAGGAGCTTCCCTAGACAGCAAAGACATCTTGAAGCACAAGTGCCTTACCTGTTATAAATGTCGTCATCTTCACCACCCCAGCCCCAATAATTATTGGGAAACCCATTGATTTTTTGGAATTGCTCCTTGCTTAAAGCAGACACGCCTCCAAAATACTGATTGTAAGGTAAGCTGAAAGAGAGAAAGGCAAGTGGTTAATCTGTTTCCACTACCTTGGGAAAGTATGGATTGCACTTCTGGTCATTTTTTAAAAAGTATTAATAATTGCATTGAAAAGAATATGTAAGGACAGCTATATAAATATCTGCTTCCACACACAGGACCAGCTGTTATTTTCTCTATCAGAATTACAGAAGAACTCAAAAGTTACTGGCACTTGCTTTTTCCTAGCAATTAACAATTCTTAAAACGTCACTTTGCAGATCATCTTTTCCGCAAATAGTAACAGCTTATTTGCTTTACCCAAACCTGTCCCTAGTGAAGCTGCGTAACTTGCAGTCGTTCAGTTCAGTGGTAATCAGAAACCATGCTCTTACCAGCTACATATTGTGGCAAGACCTGGGCTGGCGCAGGCACTCCTCCCATCTCGGAGGAGGAGAGAGGATGGGTGAGGCTAGAATCCCCAGTGCTCACCAGATTAATTTCACACAATGCTGTCGGAGAGTGCCTCAGATACTTTGTCATGCTTCAGTACTGGGCATACCAAATGGGCAGATTAGTAAAGGGACCTGACAGCTTTTCTTACTCTGGAAGGCTTGTCCTACTCTTTCACCCACAAGATGTTTCTTTTCAGATGTTTAGAGTTGTCCTATTTCCTGTTGGATTTGGTACATACTCTCCCAGCCATGGCCAAATAGTTGCCATCCTGAGCTATGAAGCATTACATACAAGGGGCATGGTTTTTTAATATGTGGGGGGGCATGCATAAGCATGCACCCACAGATCCATGTATATATAGGAGGTATGGGAGCATGGTGACCAATGTCTGATTTGATTTTCTAAAAATACAATATGGCGCATGCCTCAAGAGCTGCAAATAAATTAGCTAGGAAATTAAAGTATAGGATATATTTATTTGAGCAGTTTCAAGCACTTTTTAGGCTATGCCTTCCCAAAAGAACATGGAAACAAGTGATCCCATCAGGACAGGTGTCCGGAATTACCCTGTGAAGTGGCTCTGCAAACATGAACTACTGTAATCGGTCAAGGGCAGGCTAGAAGAGGCCACGGCTTTAAGGACTTCCTAAATGCTACTTCAGGCACCCAGACCGCCGAGGGATGTTAGATATCCTTGGAATAGGGTACCCCAAGTGCAGTGGGGTCATGCCCTCCACTGGGCAGGCTCTCCTGAGTACAAGCACATATGATTAATCCAGCCATGACATTAACAAATGCAGTAGACTTCCCCCTGCTACCTCAGTTGTTGTGGAAGGCGACCTGGTCCAGGGGGGAGCCCTCAGTCCGGGCACAGGGCCCCGCCAGACATAGAAAAGGCTCTCCCCAACCCTCCACTAACTTCCATGTGTAGAAGATAACAAAAATGACAAGTGGGGGTGGAGTTAAGACGCTTGTCCTCACTCATCTTCTCTCAGAAAGTGCTGACATGGAATCAGAAGGCTACTTGCTCCAGGACATGATTTTGTGCTGAGTTCAGAGAAATGACAGCAACTGAGCTCTTACCGAAATCCAAACTTATCCATAGACACGGAGAGGTGCCTGGGTTGACTGTAACACTTGTAGGTATTTCTGTCATCCATCGGGATTAGGTCGACATCACTAAATACAAAGCAGTCATAGTCGTATTCTTTTAGAGCTTCTGTGAAGCCTACGTTCAGAAGCTTTGCGCGATTAAATGTTGCTTCTCCATCCTAATGTAAGAAAAAGAAGAGCTGTTACATTCCCCAAGAGAAGGCATTCCACATTTTGGTCTGTTACAGGCTTGGTCCTCCACAAGCAACAGCATACACATGTTGGGAAAATTCATACAAGCCCACTGCTGACCAGTTTCCCCTAGTGTTCATTTCAGCGTAACATTAGCAAGATTGCTTTAACCCCAAGAGCATTATGAATTTGAGATCACAATCCCTGCTTATTTTGTCTTCTGCGCAGACTTCTCTGGAAGAGGCTGCAAGTCTCAATTGCCACCTTTCCATCAGCAGACAAAGACATTTCTAGTCAACCAAGCAGGCGAGCCAGTAGGGTTGGATGCAGCTTTCTTTCTGTTATTACTGTGGTTTTAGTTTGTTTTATCACAGTTTTATCATTGTTTCGATAAAGTTTTCTAAGCTGCTGTTTTTATTGGAATAAAGGTAGGGTACAAATTAAGGGTGCAGTCCTATGCATGTTTAGAGAGAAACTGGTCCTACAAATCCCAGCATTCCCCTGCCAGCCTGGCTGGGGAATGCTGGGAGTTTTAAGACCTTTTTTGTCTAAACATGTGTACAGTTGTGCTCCAAATAAATAGGAATCTCACATTGCTCTTCTTTGTGGTCACTTTCCCCATCAGTATCCCTGTATAAGTGCTATCTCTTCATGTTCCTCAACCCCTGAATGTTTCTGAATTTTCAGAGCAAACTGGACTGGTCAGATGCAGCACAATTACACACCTACAATCCAGTTAATTTCAGCACACCCTGACAACGTGGAAATAAAAGAACAAAGCTTTCAAATTATTTTGGAGAACTCTTAGCTGCATTTATGGAAGGCAAAATCAGCTTCAGAATGAAGCAAGGAATTCTGAAATGTTTTTAGGTATGCTCTTAAAATATTACTTCCTTATTACAGGGTTTGACGCACTGTGACTGTAACAGGAGGGGCCAAGGTCAAATCGTTGCACAAAAGTCATACAAGTGGTTTAATCGTGACATTAAGCAAACAAGTATGCAGCTACCACTTGGTTCTTTTGTTCTTCCTTCCTCCTGTGTTTGGTTTCCCAGAGAACACACCTGGCTGAAGGTCACCTAGTGACCTGAGGAGTTTCAGCTGATCTCCTTTAGCCTTCCTTGGCTGCCTGAACTGCTTTCGCTCCCTCCTTTGGCCAACATTATGGGAAAGCCAGAATCAGGTTGATGGCAAGGCACTGGAAGCTCACACAGTGCTTGCCAAGAAGAGCCCCTGGTGGAGAGCCACCACTGGATGTAATACAGAAGGTGGATGTGATGACTTCCTCTGAGGAAGTGGTAGCCAATGTGTGGTGCCCAAGTCCTACAGAAGAGTTTAGTCCCGCTGTTTGGGTGCTGGGGTGGTGGAGAGCAGATACTGAGGGCAAGCTGGAGCCTTCCAGATAGCAATACTGAACCTGTTTGGTAGTTCTGGCTATTACTGCTAAATTTGGATGTATTAAAGGTGTTTCTTCAACTGCAATGCAGAATCAATGGAATTATTTGGACTGCTGATTCAGTGCTGAGGGAAGATCTGCTATTCTTAGTTTAAATTTCAGTAAGAGTAGCTACCACAGAGTGGGGAATCCTTCACGGATGTGTCCCAGATTTTGGGGTCAGATCCTCAGGACCAGCTAGCGTTCCAATAGATCCCGTGCTCAAATGGACACAGGAGCCTTTGCTTTGTTTGTCACTCCTAATCTCACCCAGAGGTATGACCTTGGTGGAGAAAATAAGCAAGAAGGCCAACGGGGCTTTGCTAGAACAGGATAGGACAGAAGAGGGTGCTGAATGATGAGAGCTGCATAATCTTCACAGAATCCACAGCCGTTTCCAACAGTAGAAAGAGTAAAAGTTATTTGACAGGAACTTTAGCAGCACTCTAACGCTGCCCTATTCTGCTGTTATTTTAGTAAGTAAATAGTTACTAGAAACAATGGACTGCCAATAGTTTCCAGAATTCTAAATTGTAATCTTAGCTTTTGCCAAGGTTGAAATATAATGACGCTCTTCATAACTTTGGCAAGACTTCCACAATACTTAAATCAGCACAATTAAAAAGTATCCATGCCAGTTTAACTAGAATAGAGAACATGGATGGAACCACATGTTTCTCTTACTCTGATTAACCCTTCAGGCAAACCCTTTTCCGTGAATATAGAGCAATACATGAACAAACAGTGGGAAAAGAATTCCAAGATGAGACAGATGTTGTCTTGAGCAGGGACTTCAAGATGCAGATGTTTATTAGGAGATTAACATACTTTAACATGCATTTCAAGCAACAGTTCAAAATTCTTTCCTTTTGGAAAAGTCCAAACCAGAATAACTTTCAGAAATGATGCTAAACTATCATTCAGGGTTAAGCAGAAATTATTTTATTCATTCATTATTTTATGTCCTGCTGTTTTCCCCTTCCTTCAAAGGAACTCAAGGAGGCTTACGTAATTCTTACATAACAGTATTCTCACAACAACCCTGTGAGGCAGGCTGGGCTTAGAATCTGTGCCTGGCTCAAAGTCACCCAGTGAGCTGCATGACTGAGCAGGGACTAGAACCCGGATCGCCTGAGACCATCCTGCACTCTTCACCAGAACACCACACTGGCTCTCAGTGTGGATGGATTATTTATTTGCCACATTACGGACTATATAGTATGTAAATTAATGGATTATTAAGTTACCACATCTTTATCTTCCTCTTTCTACAAGGAAATGAGTATCACTACATGAAGGCATCTCTTTTTCGCTCCACAGCTTCCCCCTTGAGGTAGGCCAGGCAGAGAAGCAATGAACTGCTCACAAGGTCAGTTCAGAGCTTCTCAGCTCTATCTATCATCCATTTTAGCACAGTAACTGTCTCTCTCTCACACACATATTTCTATATAACTGCTACTTGTCTAAAAAAATCTATATTCTCCTCTGAAATGGTTACTAGCCTAAGACTCTGGAAAAGGGAAAGACAGACATTAAATCGACTCACACGGACAAGTGAAAACTTGCTGGAAATTGCACCCAGCAAGGCGATTCCCTTGGGAATTCTCCCCACATGCTGCAGGGAAAATTCCTCCATACCCGACAGACAAGCAGGCCCAGTGTGGGGTGTCCCTCCCCTCCCTCCCCTCAGGGCACCTGCAGTAACTCAGATCCTCCCTTAGCTGTGGAAGCCATTTCAGGTTGGGGACAGCTTGGCTTAAAAAAAAAATCCAAGCACAAGGGGATCTATCTGGGAGGTGCCTCCCCAGGGAAGCCCCCAGTGGTACCTTGGAGAGGACCACCTATGCTTGCCCTCTAGTTTTTGCCTGATACCGAGTTTGACTGGGTGTGCTCAATATCAGAGGTGGTGGTTTTTTAACCTGAGCTGTCATTTGCACTAAGGCAACCAGGCTCTTTGGTGCCACTGGGAGGGGTTTGCGGAGTGTGGCAGGAATAGACTGGTGTCCCATTGTCCAAACCTGGTGGGTGCCCACACCAGCCAGCCCCTCCCCATCTGCGTGGTCAGACCATGACAGGGAGAACCCTGCTTCCTCTCTTTCACAGCATGCCCCCCCATTCCTTTGGGGGCAGGTCCATTGCTGCAGGTGTCCCCCAAATGTTGACACTGCCTCCCTGCTGCTAGCACCCAAAACTTGGGGAACCCCCTGCGGGAAACTAGCCTGTCCCTTTAAATGCCAATCCTCACCCAGATAACCAGGTGCACAGGATTCTGTCCAGTTTGTCCACTTCTCAAGAGCAATCGACTCAGGGTAAATGGCAACATTGAGGGGATACTTCGGACTTCCCAGCACCCCCCTCCCAAACCAAGGGATTCTGCATGGAAGGGGAATGGGATTAAAGGGCTATCCCTTAAACAGCATCTGTGTTGTGTCTGTGCCAATCTGGAACACTGCACCCCACTTCTAACTATTTTTCAAGGTTTTTTTTTTAAATTTAGGGAGGAAAGCATCCTTTGCACCAGAATCTTTGGTGCTGCACACGTGGCCCTGGACTAGCCTTGCTTTCCCTGGTCATACAAATGACACTCTATTTCATTATCTGACACCGCACTGCACCCACCTGCACAGAGAGTTTCACACAAAACAAGTCCACGAGATGAGTAGCCCTATGGCATCCACCTCAACTCCTCACCCCACCAAAGATCCCAGTGCCAGACCAAATGCAGCAACCCCAAGTCCTCGCTTCCCTCACATTCTCACTACCTCACACTCAGCCCATCACAGATCCAATTTGCACATACATCAGTGTGCATGCAGTCAGATCAAACAGATAAGTGGCTAGTGTGTCCTAGGCAAAAATAAAACTACCAACAACATTGTAAACAATTCATGCCAGTGATCAGGTTACCTAATCATTTGGTATTGACAATTTCCTGCTGCAAGAAAGAAGGATTCTCAGGATTTCTCTTGTTTAAAAAGGCTGAAGGGATTAGCATTCCTTCTTTCTCATTTTAGCTTTTCCATGACAATCCTACATGATTGTTAACATTTACAAATGCCTCAATCCCTTCTGCATATTAGGGAGGGAGAGGAATCATGCTGCCACCCCAGCTTCAAAAATCAAGCTAAATGTGCAATCTAGCACAGAGTTAAAAAATAAAAATAAAGAAGGGTCTTTAGTCCAGAACTGCTTGGAGGCATTTGGGTAAAGGGCTAACTTCTGCTTGTTTGCCACTTTAAATAGTACCAGAGTGTCCTAAGTTAAAAGTTGTACAGTGGGAGACTGCAGATCTTTCTCCCCAAATCAAGGTAACCTGCTAAAACAAAAGAGTTAACCAAATGGCACAGAGTATTGTTGAGGTCCCTGCTAGCCAGGTGACTTACAGACCCACTAAACCAAGTGCCAATGAGTGTCAGGTAGAGATTCGTTCAGTTTCTTTATTTAGCTGAGCAAAGCAACCGGGTGTCCACTCTACACACGCAGGCAGGAACACACCACGCAATTCACCAACTCATCCTTTTTATACCTTTTTCCTTAATCTCGCCCCCATTGTTCCCTCACCCAATCCCCTCTCAGGGCCTGCTTGACTCTTGCATGTCTGACCTCATGCATGTCTGACCTCATGTGATCACTGAATGCCAGACCTTGTGTAGGGGGTCTTCTTCTTCACAATATGTCTTACTTTATCAACATTCTTTTGCCTTCCCTTTTTCCTCTCCAAAGCAAGCAGTTTTACAAAAAAGCAAATCGCATCAGTTAAGCTAATCAAGCTCCTTCAGTATGGAGGAACTTGGAAGTTCGAGGGGCATGTGGTATTTGCCAAGAGAGGTAACCCTGTGACTCCTCATCTCCCCGCAATGTGTGGGTTCATGCAAGAAAACATGTGAAATGACAGTAGTCTGAAAGCAGCAGCTTCTTTGGCAAAACCGAGCTCGATGGATGGAATATTTTGATTGGGATGAGGCATGCGGGGGAGGGGGGATTGCCCAGGTACAAATTACCACAATCTACACACAAGGAAAAGGAATGAAGAGATCAGTTGCCATGCCAGGAGAGTCTTAGTGATGTGCGGGGGGGGGGGGAGTAAGTACAAGCTGTAGCACAGATTACCTTTCATGCATACAAGCCCCAGTGCAGCCAAGTCTGTCCTGGAACAGCCATGCAAATAGTGCTGCAGCTTCCTCACAGCTGGGTAGTGTTGGAGTTGTCCTCATAAAAGTTACAGTTTTATATTCTGGAATTCAGAAATCTTTGCCACCTTTCCTTCCCCACCCCCACAAAAATGCAGGGTTTTTTTCATTCAGGTTCCTTTTACAGGAAAAGGAGCAGAGCCCCAGGTTATGCAAATACATACTGTTTCACATGCACCCTTGCCAGCTGCTTCTCCCTGGCTATCTAAAACACCCAACTGGTTTACCCTTTTGTCTGTATGGAATTTCCTAATTCAGACTGTAAAGGGCAATCACTGAAACCTATTAAACTCTGTAACTTTTGATTGTGCTAGTGTTAATCTCTTCTTCAAGTCATATGTTTTACAGATTTTTTCTGTATTGTCCGTGTGCTTCCATATTGTTCTTGTATATCATCCATTCAAAGTCTCCTTCTGCCTCCCTACAATGCCTACATGACACCAACTCTGTAAAACGCTCTGTGTGCGCGTTGCTCCTTTGTAATCAGCTTAAAAGTGGCTACCCCTCAGGACTGCTGTAATTTAGGAATATCTGCTTGCTGTAAATAAACTGTCGAATGCTTGGCTGTGATTGCTCCCGTTTGGATCTAGACATACATTCTTTGAAGGTCTGAAATCCTGACAGTAGCGAAGAAGTGAGCCAGAAAATCGTTAGCTCAAGCACAAACTCATTAGGTGGCCTTCAGGAAACCAGAGCTGCTCATAACAGACAGAGAGTATGAATTTGAAACATAAATGTGGATTATTACTGGCTGTGCCTCAATATTACCTTTTAAGAAGGTATAAGTGTGTGTGGCAAGCCCAGTTTGCGGAGTAAGTTCCACAACGTATTTTCCTAGTTAATTCCTTCTTTAAATGAACTATACTAGCTTCAACTTCCCTCCAGTGGAATAAATATATAGGAAAAGTTCCAGGAAGGAATTAGAAGCCAAGTGCCTCAGACCAAAGATTAAAATATGAAAGCTTTTCATATGTTAACCAAGATAATAAGCTTTCACTTTCAGCCTCTTCCATACTTAAAGTTCAAAGCTTCAGAACATTGACATTTTCTCTTTTTACTTAAAAACCCACTGACAAAGAAGCAATGTTACATTCTCGGCAAAGAGCGAGCTTGGGTAAGTCCAAGGTCAAGTGTACTTTTAGAAAAACAAGCTTCACTGGAATGCCTATTAAAAGGCCGAAGAGGTGGTCTTTCCTATTAAGAGGTGGTCTTTCCCAGCTGGTTTGCCACAGCTTATTATCTGCCCTTTCAGCAGCTAAGGTCCTCTCCTCTTCCCTTCATTTCCCAGTCAGCTGCTCCTGGTGACCCAGTACCTGGCCCACCATTTCCCCCACACCTTTAGCAGTGTCCCACCAAATCCCAAATTGGCCACACACTCAGAAGTGCTCAGTGAGACTCCCTCCCAAGTAACCATACATGGAGTCATGCCCTGGGTTTATCCCACAGAACTCAATGGGGGCTGCTGGGAACTGTCTTGGCTCCAGAATGCATTTCTAGATTATGCTGGACTGAGACAGAACCCATGAGTGTGCATTATGAGATTAATAGGCGTTCTATTGGTGAACTTTTTCTGGAAATGTTGTGCAATCACGGAGATCAGCACAAGAAATTCCTGCTGGCACAGGAAACTGAAGATCTGGAGCAGGTTCCATGATGCAGATCTTTTCTTGGCATGTGGAGGACGGGCTGAGAGACAGGAATGCAACCATGAGATCAGATCAAACCATGTTCGTTGTAGGGTGTACGTGGCGGGATTGCCTGGACAGGGCTAGCATACCAGAATTAAGATCCTTCTGGTTCTCTCAAATCTCTGTGAATGGCACAGACCCAACCCAATTTAAAGCCCTGCATTTGGGGGTTTTGTACCATAGTCAGTTTATGTGATAATGGAAAGATTTGGTCTACATACGGGATGCACAGTTCTGTATCATGGAGGACACAAACAATCATACAATGAGATCTTAACTATATTGTAGGGCACAAAACCAGTAATTTCCCCCAAAAGATATAACTTGTGTTTCTCAGTAAATCCAACTATGTAAAGGAAAAGATCTCTTCTGAGCTACTAGTGGATTCAAATAATACAAAATTTCTGGTAAGCAACTGGTATATGCTGTTGTTAAAAATAAGACATTTTGCAGTTTTCAGAAGGGATCAGAGAGAGGATTGGGGCACTACAACTCGCGAACAGAGAAGGAAGGGATCTGGGGTAATGTAATTTCTACTTTGAGATTTTGCAAAGTTAAAAAAACTCATTAATATCCAGTTTCACTGATATCTGACACCCCCCACAACTGTTGCATTTATAGCCTGATGCGGGACAGTTGTCACAGCTGTGCAGCAGTATATGTAAATCTGAACATACAATTTCAGTGTTGCATTATACAAAACTCTGGAGAATCAATTGATCAGACTGACAGGATTGGTTGTTTCCTATCTCGCACTTCTGAAGTGATGCTACTAACTTAAAGGAATGCTCAAGATACTTATTAAGAGTTATAATACTACATTTACAATGGGAAGAAAGCAGTGGCCCTTCATAGATCAGAGTGTATAACGATCTGGAATATTGTGTGGGAGGAAAGCCCACTGAACTGAATAGGATATATTCTGAGTAAACATGAACAGGTTTGCACTATACATGGGGAACCAAACTAAACAGTAAAGAAACAGTCACTGACTTATGGTTGCAATCTTTCACAATACATTTCAAGGTCATATTTTTCCCGCAGTGATAGAATCTTCTTTGTGCCATCGCCCTTTATGCATGCAAATTTCCTCCTTTCTAAATAAAAATGGAACACAATAAGCACATTTAACTTATGCAAGATGGGCAGATTTGCATAATGTATACAGGTGGTTGTTGAATTCACTTTATCATAGGACAGTTTAAATTCCCTGAATTCAGTTCTTGTTAATTACAGTGCTGCGTTCACACTGCTGCATAAGCTGGAGAACTTGCTTGCTAGTTGCTCATGCCCAATTCCTGCCGTGCACCTGAGCCAGCTTCAGCCGCAATCAAATACAGAAATCAAAACAGGAAATAGATTTTTGATTTCTAGGTCCAGAGAAGTCAACTGGTTGAGAACAGGGCTGCACGATTAGTATCTCGTGCCAGTTCCCAAGCTCATACAACATCAATCTTGTATGAACTACATTGGTTACCAGTTGAAGCTTGGGCCCAATTTAAAGTGCTTGTTTGAACATATAAAGCTCTAAATAGCTTAGGACCTGACTACCTGAAGGACCATCTTCTTCAGTATATGCCTACCCAATCATTAAGATCTGGGCAAGAAGCCCTTCTGAATGAGCCATCCCTCAAGGAGGTGCCAAATAGAAGAAGGGCTTTTCAGTGGCTGCCCCCCTCCTGTGGAATGGCCTCCTCAAAGGAGTTCACCTAGCACCAACTCTGCTTTCGCTTCAGCACCAGGCAAAAACATACCTCTTCTCTGCCCATTTTAACAATTTTAATAATTGATTTTAATAATTGTTTTAGATGCATATTTTGTTATTTTAGTAAATTTGGTTGTCCGTCTCACCTGAACATGTTTTTGAATCATTCTAGTTAAATTATTATTATCAATTTGTTATTTATATTTTAAAGATGGTTTTAATGTTGTTGTCTAGTTGTAATTTTGCCACCGAGAGAATCCATCAGAGCTAAATGGTGACATAAATAAATAGACAAGTTTAGCTTTTAAACTAAGAGGCCAATCACAAATAAACAAACAGAGTTTGCCACAGCATTGTAAATGATTGAGAAAAATGAGGCAAAAGATTTAAAGAAGACCAATCTTTTTCCTAACTTGTTTCTAAGGGAAGAAGCTTTAAGGCACCTATTTCTTGCTTGGGCCTTTTCCTTAGGAAGGAAAAACATTCTAAAATATTATCCAAATCTGACACTGCATTGTCTCCTCACCAAGAAGTAACAGAGCCCACGGCTTGCAAAGCAGACACAATGCCTGCTTTGTGTTGCAGAATCACATGTATCTGCATTATGACTTATCTCAAATTGGGAATGCCTTCTAGATGGCTCAGATAAAAATTCTGCTTGAGCAGATCCATCCACCCTATGAACTACATGCTGAAAGGAAACTAACTCTCTGTTCAGCAAGATGCAAATATGTAGAGCAACAGGTAAGAACTGAAATCAACTAAGCAAAATGGCATTTGCACGTGTACATCTTTGTTCCATTTTCATGCTCTTTTGCAGTACATCGCAATGGCTGCAGTATATTAAAGCATATCCTACTAGCCCAGTGGTTTTCAGATGTCTAGTCTTTGAGAAGCCCTTTCTTCATTGACTCATCTGCTGTGGATCGCAGTGTGGAACTCCCCTGCACTGCAGAAGATGCAGCGGTACCAGCTCAGCTCCCTGGAGTCCCATCCATGCCCAGGTGGCTCTTAACAGTGCCCCCTGTACACAGCAGAATGTCTCTAAGGATTCCCTAGAGCTATGCATCGTAGGAGTAGATCAACAGTTGGGGAGAAGCCCTCTCTCCGGAAAGACTGAGTTGCTACTGCAGACCTTCCCATGAGGAACCCCTGATAAGCATCCCAAGGACTCCTGTTACCCCCCTCTCACCAGCTGGAGGTAATGAGTTTCACACACAGGTCGCTAATAGGAGAGACCGGGTTGGGCGACTGCAGGAGCAGCTGCTATTGGATTGCCTTTTGCACCGACTGAGCAGATAATCTCAGAGCTGCGGAACAATAACCCACAACTTCAGGCAGGGCTGTGAACCATGACCTCCGCCGAGCATTTACATGGCGCTGAGGAGTGCGGCAAAGATGCTTGCCTCTTTGTTTACCACCATTCCCCACGGCCCCTCCTCTCCCAGCCGCAGCAATCATAGGCCTCGGAGCCCCAGATGGAAGAAGAGCCATTGGAGAAGCAAAATGCAAGAGGAAAGGAGTACGTGGGTGGAGAGTTAAGTCTCCTTTCCTCTCTTCTTGCTCATTCTCTCCAAGTTGTGCTCCCTGCTGTGGTTTCAATGCTTGGCTGAGATCTACTTCTCGAAGCCTAGTTTGCCATGGAATGGCTAGCTTGGCTGTCGGTCAGAGGATTCGGTGAAACCTATATTCTTGGAGAAGAAGGGTGCATTTGGAACCTCTGTGCATTGCCAGAAAATTCAATAGGCCAATGGTATCTACTATGTAGCCAGGGTATCGTTCATACAGCCCACTGATGTCATAGTAAAAATGACTGCCTAGAGTTGTGGAGGATCTTGGGAGGGGTAAGGAACTAAGGAAAATTATTTTCCTTCCTTTACCTCAGGCTTAATATGGGGGCAAAAAAAGAATTTGGCAAGGAAACTCTTAGAAAATATTCGCCTTCAGTACAAACCACGAAATTATGTCCAATCAGGAAATTTCTAAACTCTCAGTGCTTCTAATCTCAGATAAACTTCCTTTTTGTCTAACAAACAAATGTTCAGCTTCCTCCTGTATTTACCAATGGCAGGAGTCTTTTTAGGCCTGTGAAGGAGGAGAGAGATAATTTTATAAATCATGGGCAGTGCAAATCAAATGCAGCTGCCTCTAACCTTCCAAAATCAGAGGATTTCAGGCATAATGATGATGAGGACAGAAGGGGCATGGAAACAAAGATCATACTTCTCCCGCTCTGCAAAAGACTTAGCTAATTTTGGCCGTCTGTTTTGTGCTTGCTCACAAGGAGGAGAGGCTCACTGGGGTGCACCTTATCTTGGCCTCATTCTTCCACACCCCACCATCCCAGAAACCCGCCCCGCTTGACTAACACTGGCACCAGGGTTGGTCTCGCATCCTCAGAGCCGCAGCCAATGTGGAAAGGAGTGCGCCAGCCACAGGGCTGGAGCCAGTAGCCTCTGGTGAGACTTCCAGCTCCAACCCCAGAAAGCATATGCAAGGTCAGAGTTGCGACCTTTGGCTGCTGAACAGGATTTCAACGCTCCAGGCTTGCACCCTAAACTGATACACAAACTGACAAAAATATATGTTTGGATATTTTGAAGTGTCGCAGTTTGCAGCTCCATCTGAAATGCTGAATATATTTGTAATTGGCTTGAATACTGTTTCTCTGTAAACAAACCAAAGAGTTATATTTTACATATTAGCTTCTAAGTTATGCATAACAGGATGGATCCAAGGTTTCCTTCCTTTCCAGAATGGTTGTTTTTGGTTCCAACCCAGTGTGATTCATGTTCTTAAAGCAGTAAATAAAATTTAGGCTTTTTAAGTCAATACTGTCCCAAACAGTATTTCCCCTCAGACTTCATTCCCAGACAACAAGAAAGAGACACCCATCTCCATTTCTTTTCCTCAACTCTTCCGGTTTCAAATATTTTCTAAATTGCCTTTGAAGAAAGGTGTTCCACAGCTAGTTCTTCATGACTGTACAAAACAGCCACGTTTACAATTATTGTATTAACAGAACTGGAGAACATTCAGAGCACCTTCCGCATGATGTTCCTGAATTAGGCAGCTTCAAACTAATTACTATTTGGTTCAGAAGGCCAGCTGGGCGTCTGCCGTAAGCAGCAGCTGTAGGTTTCTGTCAAGTTTGAGCAGGGAAAAAAACAACCCTGTTGATTCTACTAAGTCAGTCAGTCTCACACAGAGCTCACTTCTCCAAGGCTGCAACATGTCAAACAGCTGGTGCTCATTAATTATCTGGCACAAATATTCTCTAAGAAGAATTAAGAGCATAAGACTGGTGTTGCAAGCTTAGCAGGTTCAAATCCGACTTGGCTGTGGTTCCTTCCCTGAGCCTGACAGAGCTCACAAATTAAGAGGCTCCCTGCCCTGTCCCATTTTGCAGAAGAGAGTTCATGTCCTCATTAATTAAATCTTTCAAATATGATCAGATTAGGAAGTTGTGACAGCAGATGCAGATTTCATAAAGTAATGAGGCCACTGAAAGTAGCCGCTCTATTATTTTTAGAGGGGCTGCTTCCTGGTTTGCCCTCTGTGTTCCAGGGCTTTTCGGAGTCGCCAAAAGCATATTGGTGGCTGCCCAGTAAGGCTTGCTGGGTTTGCTCTAGAACATGCACAGCTTTGCGGTGTGCCCAGCATCCATAATAAAACCCCTGCAACATCCCCCTGCTGTTTCCACACAGATGCCCCCGTCAGCCCCCCAGTCACACAGAAGCACCCTATGCATGCACGCACGCACACCAAGATACACATAGGCACATGCCTCCCTTCTCCTCCTCAGTGCAAGTACTTACCCCTTTTCAGGTTCTTCCCACATCCACGCAGCCCCCATCCATTCAGGCATACAAGCAGACTACCCCCAGCTTGCTCACGACTGGGCTCCACAGGCTTTCTGCAGACCTCTCTGGCTCAAGCTGGCTTCCTGTTGCCCTTCCTAGCCCCTCCCACTGCTTCCTGGAGCTTCCTCACCTCCAGCTTGGCCAAAGTCCCTGGGAGCTTTCCCAATCCCCCCTCCTTTTGCTTGCCGGGTGGGGGCACTGCAGAAAAAAACACAGAGCCGCAGTCCCCATGGCCTTCATTTTATAAGAATCTTACTGTGGTTCAAAGGGAGCCATGGGAAATGAAGGTGGCGGCAGCTGCAGGCCCTCAGTTGGCCTTCGGGTGAACCTAGCTGGCCTCAAGAACGTGCGTTCAGTAAAAATTTGGGATGTATAAAGCAACACAAGGGTCCCAAGAAAGGGGTCTGGGGGAACATGGATGTCTGAGAGCAGCAGTCTGTTAAAGTGAGTAAGCCAACTTGCATGCTACAAAAATGGACAATTTGCATCCTGGCTTTTCCAGTCACACCAACCCAGACAGACTGTACAGCCCCTACATATTCTCACTTTGCCCCCCCACCCCCATTTCAGCACAGTGTTCAAGCTAACCCATTTCAGAGGCCCCAAAGGTCAATGGTGAGAAAGCAAAGGTTTCATGTGTGAATTTGCACTGCACTGACAGTTAAGAGATGGGACATTACCATTGAAGCCGTAGGATCACCAGTATTCCTTCCTGTCTTTTTTTTTCCTATGGGATGCAGAGTATAGAAGGTGCGAACGGAGTAAGAATCACCCACACAGAAATTCTCCTTGCTTCAGTGACTGCTTTGCTATAGGACAGGTTTAATAAGAAAAAGGTAAGATTTCCCCCCTAGAAGGAAGAAGAAGAAAATAAAAGAGAAGGAAGGATGGATGCAAAGGGGGGATACACAAGGGGGCAGGGGGAGAGAAAATCAATTGTCAAGAAAGCAAAGAAATAAGAACGTCTTAGCAGGCTTTAAAAACTCCTCACATACCAATCCTTCCAAGAAAAATACCATGTGGATCATTAGTGTCATTGCTGGGATGCAACATACTTAACTGGTCAAAGTGATACTGCCCAGAATTGCAGAAAACACATAGAAGACATTCTGCTTTAATGAAGTTAATCAAGCTGAATGCTTCATTGACAATTTAGTTCATGACGCTGGATAGATTTTACGTGGCTTTGCACCACAGTGGAAGAAGCTACAGCATAATTATGCTCTGCGTGCACCTTGCTTGTGTGTGCTTAGCATTAGCCATTATTCTCTTTTTTTCTTCCTAAGTATATAATTTTATTCTGCAGAGAATCCCATGAGAACCCAGAACCCAAAACAAACCCACTGAAGACCATTGAACTGATTTCAGAATAATGTGTATTTGAGATCAAGCTGCCAGTATTCCTGTGAAAACATGGATTGCTATATGAACAGCTCCATGGAGGGACATAAACCTGTTTTTGAGTGAAAGAAGAAAACAATTACATCCTAAGCTGCTGAAGGGAACAGCAGAAATTAAAAAGGACAAGGTAGAACTTTGATTCCTCAAAGACTCCACCAAAGATTTGCCATCTTGTTCATACAAGACTAGTCAGAAGCATTCACAAAGCCCACTCCGAGATGACACGTCCAATGCTTCTCAAGCCGATGTAGATGGCAAAGTGCAACACTACACACAAGGAGAAATGAGCAACACTTTGATTCCCTATCTGTATGGACTGGCATGTGCCTTGAAAACCTAGCCCCACCCTGTCAAAATCTGGAGCACTGACTTCATCCCAAGGATTTGAGCTTGAGCGTTGAGGGCTCTGTGACACAGCCGGTCTGGATCAGACATTTCCTGGCAAGTCCGTTGCCAAGAAAGCATGTCTCATCCCTGAGCCCTGACAAATGAAGCAAATGGAAACATGTCAGGAAGCCATATTCAATGGGCTATTCTGCAATTGCCAGGAGGATTGCGGGCCCATTGTTCTGGGAGTGGACTAGGAAAATATGCACGGCCTTTTAAAAATGTAACTGTGAAGGGTCCATCTTACTTTCATCAAGGAGAAGAGAAACTGTGCTATTGCTCGGCAGAATAATTTCAGAAATTCTTGGGTGAGATCCAAATCAAAAAAGGTTGTCTAATCGGCTAGGACAACCCACAATGTACAGAATTTAGAATGACTAGTTCCTTCTTGGGAAACAGATATAACTAAGCCTGGGAGAGTTGCATCATGAAGCAATGCACAGCCTATAAAACTGGTACATGCAATCATTGCCTTGATGGCTCATGATTTTTTCCCTTCTGCATCTTGCTATTCCTCGCTAGGCAAGAGGCATTTCCTTTTGCGAAGCTCAGGAAGACATGAACAGATAAGCAGGCATAGGAAATCAAACTCGGCAAGATCATGGTGGCCCTTGAACTTTGCACAACCGGGAAGCACAGCTAAAGTTTTCAGCATGTGGTGCCAAAGTATTCACCCCCTACCAGAAGAAGGGACAGACTTGAAGCTTAGCAAATTTGCTATGAATTGTGGCAGCATTCTGTGTTACAGCTGTTCAGTCCGTGCAAGGAAACTAGCAGTCTATTCTGATACGACTCAAGGTTCAGACGCCACAGGGCTTGAACACCTAGCCCTTGAGCTCAGGACTAAGTGACCTGGGCAACCACCCAGGGCTGCTGTTTAAAGAAGGGATGTGCAGGTATGAGAGGCTCAGGGACACCAGAGAGTTAATCTGGTGCCCCTGCCTGAGATAACGTGCCTGCCATCCTTGTGTCCACAGTTGCTTTTGGAGGCTGCCAGCTTCTCTCTGTGGGCTGGCCTTCTGCCTGCTTCCCTGTCCCCCAAGCAAGCAGCTTGCCCCTCAGCCTAAACAAAGGACCTGAAGACATTTCCCTACACCATGAAAAGTCAGGGGGGAAAGATCTCCTTATTAGGGAGCTCCTTCCAGTATTTTGCTATTAGAATGGTAAGCTAGTCCATCAGCGGGATGAACTGAAACACCCCAGCACGTGCAACGATCAGAAAAAAAGAAAAATAAAGAGTTCAAAAAGATGCATTTTGGGAACTGAAACCATAGCTCCAAAGAAATATTGTAAATGTGTTTGCCACATTGTTTTATTATTCCATTGCATGTATATTCTGCTTTTTTTCCTCTAGCAAAGAACCCAAGGTGTCTTGCATAGTTCTCCTCCACTCCATTTTATCCCCACCACAACAGTCCTGGCAAGTGGGTTGGACTGAGAGTAAGTGAGTGGGCCAAAGCCACTTAGTGAGCTTCATGGCTGGGTGGGAACTAGAACCCAGATCTCGCAGGTCCCCAGTCCAGCACTAACAGCACCACACCACACTGGTTCTCCAGAAGAAACCCTCATTAGCCAATGCTATTCTTTGCATAATGTATAACCACATTATACACTTGCTACAGGATTTTGTATTCTTTTAACAGCAGGAAAAGTCTATTGCTTTCTTGTTTCAGATAGGGTTAACTAAGGTTATATCCCTAACTGACAAGGAACAAAACTATCCTTTTCATACTTTTCTTAGAATCTGTTTATATAACTCTTCTGTTCATATAGGACACACCTTTTCATATTTTTCTTCAGAAAATGTTTATATAACTCTACTGATCATGTAAGACACGTTGCTCTCTGTCTTCTGAGCTTGACAGGGGAGTTACCAATTCCCAATCTTAGGTAAGTTAGAATTTTGCTTATCACCTATTGAGTTTCCAAGATAAAACAGAAATTCACAGGCATGAGAGCCAGCTTATCAGAGGAAGAATTTTTATAACATTAAGAACTGGAACTGATTAAAGGAAGACATGCCTCCACCAGTATGCTGTGCTGCCTGCCCTAAATATTGTAGGTTCAAATGTTGACAACTAGATTACAGAGAAGGCTCCAGAGAATTGAGATGATTTAGATTGATTTAGATGATTTAGAATTCTTCACTCAAAAACATCCTGCCTAGACAGCTGATTTCTGACTTTTAGAGGGTTGGCAACTATGAGTGAATGGCATTTGAGTTGCTGAACACAGATGGAGAATGATTTTATGTAATTTGGGGTTATTTTATGTAATTTAGCTGCTTGTTTGATAGTGCAATTTTTATATTGTATTATATACATTTTAAAAATAAAATAGTAATCAAACATAATTGGTTTTGTTAACCAGCATGCAAAGCAAGAGTCTTTTGCATCACTGTAAAGAAACATCCCATTTCACCATTATTTAGTACTACGTTGCTTCTCTAGTGACTCCAAAAAAAGGCCAAATCTATGTCTGAAAGAAACCTTCCAGCATGCACAGATCCCTTGCACACATGCAGCTTGCAGATCAGAATCAGACAATCTCTTACCTGGTTAATTACATAAACACCATAATCGAGTTGCTGTCTTTGAAGAATCGGATGGAGGTAATACAGCCAGTATTTCAAGTGTTCATCTCGTTTCCTGAACGGGATGATAATGGCCACTTTCTGCAGTGCTTTGCAGTCCTTTGGAGTGTAGCGGCCTCCATCTCTGACTTCTGGGTTGTTGGCCTCCACAGTCTTCAAATTTACAGGCTGGGAAAACTCCACATGCAAGGCGCCAACTGGGTGGAAGAGCAAGAGAAAGCAGGACATTATTGCTTTGTTAAGCAGAGCTCCAGTCTAGAAAAGTCTCCTTAGACAGTGGTAGGAGCCAGTGATGTAGTTAGGGATACATTTAGGAATGGTATTGTATGAGAAGCGTTAATTTGATAATTCAGAAATGGCAGACTGGGGTCATAAAGGTTTCATTTCCTAGCAATGTGTGGATACAGCCACATGACACATGTTATGCTCAGCTGCACCTGACTTTTTTCCCCAGAACATTTTATTTAAACTTCTATCTCCTTTTACATTTTTTTCCCAATGGCATCTCTGGTAAAACTGTAACACAGGTAGGAAATATGTTATAATTTCTATTGGATCATACATGGACACAGCTGCTTGTCTAGAAAGATATTCCAGATTAAAATGCTTGGGTCTTTTAAAAATTCCCCATCAGTGGCCCAATGGTCTAGATGCTCCATGATGGAGCTGTTGTCCTGCCAGATCTCTTGTAACATCCAGGTACACAGGCTAGAATTCCTTCCTAGCAGATGCAGTCTATGAGCAATAAAAGATAATTCTTCCCATTGCAAATCTGTTTTTCCTATCTCGGGCTGCAAAAGCTCTAACAGTCCATTCTACCAGGTCCGCATTACCTTTGTGAAGGCCAGCATGGCACACTGGTTAGAGTGTTGAACTGGAGACCTGGGAGATCCAGGTTCTAGTCCCCACTTGGCCATGAAGCTTACCGGGTGACTTTGTGCCAGTCCCTCACTCTCAGCCTAACCTACATCACAGGGTTGTTGTCATGATAAAATGGAATGGATGAAGCCTGCGTAAAATGCCTCAGGTTCCTCACAAGAGGAAAAAAAGCAGGATGTAGTAATAACAACAACAACAAATTATTGTTGGGAACATCAGTTTGGGAGAATCCTCACCACCACCACCAGCAATAACCCTCTCTGCTGATTTTGCATGGATGAAAATGGGTCTTTTTCTTTTAAAATGTGCCAGCCCAAAAGACCTTTGCTGATCTTTGGAATATCTCTTTAAAAGTATCGAATGTAGGAGGGACAGAGAGCAAACTTTCTGAATTCTTTTGATACTGCCTATCCAACTCCACCCTCATTCCTTGGCTTTAATCTTAATAAGGCACCTGAATTTGGAGTTTAACTGTATACTTTTGATCACCCCAGGATTTTAACCCTGCATGCCACTTTGCTTGCTCTGCTTTGCCCAAGGACTCTGCTCAGGGCATTTGCTGGCAGTTTCCCCCATGACTAAAAACCTGCAGACTTAGGAGTTCCCGATTTACTTGCACGTCCACATGCATGTGCATGCAAACACACACAGCATTTGTTTAACAGAACTGTGTGAGAAATCAGGAAGGCTGGCCCACCCTGCAGTCGGTCCTTCACATTTCTTTTAAAAAAAGTTGTGGTTTTCCAACCTCTCCAATTCTGGGGATTGGTATTAAGATGGTAAACAGGTTCTTGGGTTAGCATTAGAACAGGACACAGAAGGGCATCCATTATGAAATATAAATTGCAAATGGTAAGCATGGTTTCCTACAAGCATGCAATTTCTCTCCGATGTCCATCTGTGTCCATGTGAGATCAAGCATGCATCGGACAACTGCAGCCGGCAGGTTTCAGAATTCATCTTACCATTTGCCAGGATAACAGAGGTGATTGAAATAGCCCAAAGCTGGTGGAATTCCCAAAGGTGGTCTGGTGGCCACCCATCCTGGTTCGAACAGGCAGCTTACCAAGTAGTGACACATAGGCCATGATAAGCTATTGCTTGATATAGGCATCTGCTTTCCGCCTTTGCTCCTCCTCCTCCTAATGCATGAGGCTTGGCCAAACTGGGCTACCAGCTGTTGGATAAGCTGGATTTAAACTACCAGGCTTTTAAAAGGACCTCTTGGGAAGACTTAGATAAAGGGTTTTCTTTCATGCTTTAGGGTTTAAGGGAAAATCTCTTCAGCAGGCATAGACAGAAGGTTGAATGCAGCACGGCGGCTTAATTTTTCAGGGTAGGCCCAGTCTCTTGTGGTACACTAATATGCCTCAGTACACAATTTGGGGATTACTACTGTAAGTGATAAGCTGATTGGGGCTTGGGATCTTTAAAACATTCCTTCGTTCATTTTTGCACATCAGACAATAGCACTAAGCCACTATTATCTCCATATTACAGATGACAGTGCTGAGGTAGAGAGAATAGCGAGAGGCTTTGGTCACAGTGCATGTCTGTGGCAAAAGGAAAGTATGAATTCAGGACTCAATGGTATACCAGCTCATTTGCTTATGCTACGTTTACCCTGAGGTTCCATAGACATCTCTTTTTCTTCTCCCTCATCTCCATTTCTGACATATCACACATTATTAGATAAGGAAATCTAAACTGAAAAGGGAGTTTTGGATGTAGAGAAACCTGCAAAGAGCAAAGGGAACTGCAACAAATAAGATGATCTTGTTTTTCAACTCCTTCTTCCTGTCAAAACCCTAACGTTTTGGCCCAAACAACACTTTATGATAGGCACACACAAAGCAAATCCCAAAGAAGCTACAGCTCTGGACATCTTGCAGCCCTCCAGATGTTCTGGCCTGCAGCTCCAGTAAGCCCAAGCCAGGAAAGAAAATGGTGAGGAACAGTGGCAATTCTGGGCCAAAACATCTGGAGTACCAGAAGTTCTCCACCTACACTAAAGCAACACTGAAATCAATGAGGAGCCTCTTACCAGTGAACACAAGATAAGCCTGAAAAATTATCTTGAAACAGTGTGTGCATTATATCCAGTGAACTTTTGTCTCTGTTATAAAGCCTCAGACCACCAGAGTCTCAAATGGTTGGTTAGAAACACATCTGGATTGCTGTTAACTCTGATTAACGGCAGTGTACTTGGGATCTTGACCCACATTTAAAGGTGGCTTAAGGCCAAATATGAAAGCAAGAGGGTAAAGGCAGAAGTAGCTGCCCCCGTGACAAGATGCTTTAGCTCATGTTATATGTTCCATGCCTGCACCAGTCCTTCATAATCCACAACCTTGTAAACAGCCCCTCACATCAGCACATCTCCAAACAGTCAGTCAGAGAAGCTTTTCTAAATCAGAATTTGAGTCATTTTCTCCACTCCCCTCCTTCTAGGGGTTGATGTGCCACAAGCGACTAATGCAGATAACTCTGTGCAGATGTGCACAGAGCAACAGTTCTATGACCGTATTTTCAAAGCCGGATCTACCATTCAAAGAAACTAGTATTCTGTCTGCTGCATATTGTGAAGTGTGTGAAGCAGCGATCTTGAAGAGGAGGAGGCCTGGCTGACACCTTTCTGGGAACCCTGTTTTGCCTTGCATTCTTTCATGGAAGAAAAGGGTGCATGTGTGTGAATGTAACAAATGTATAAATAAAAGACATCTTGGCATGATAACTTGTCCCTGTGTTGCACAAACCTCAGCGCAGCAACTAACCCATAGCTGTTTCTGAAACATTAGGTGGGAATCATCTTGGCAACTGTCATTTTCAGATGTTGGCTTTGCTTGTTTATCCGTAGGAACTAACCACATGCAAAACAAAACCTCTTTTTGGTTTAGTTTACCCACTGAAACTAGGCACCTCCTAAAACTTCTGTATTAAAATTCTGAAGCAAAATGAATCACCAACACAACAGCTGGCAATGCTTTGTCAAGTTTCAGACACCTCACACATGGGCACATGTGTGTGTGCACACGCACACACTCCAATCATCTTTCCAAATGGCATTCATGGCTCAGGATACTTGGAACGCACTCACGTAGCAGGAGGCACCAGAAAGTCTGAGAAAAAGCAAATGTTATCCTTCCTAAGGAAAATTAAACACGCCAGGGGTAGATCTTTGTTTAAACATGGATTTCCCCTAACAATCATGTAAAAATGGCAGGGGGTAGAACTGAACTTGTGGATTTCCCATTTGAAGTATTGCACTAGGCTCTGTAGTCTGGTTTTGAAGAACGCCGACGCTTTAACAAGCTGCCTGCCAAAGTTGCTGGTACTTGCTAGGCACCCTTTGTCTGGTGGAGCTAGTTGTGTTGTCGGAAACAGACAGCAAGATCTGTTAGAGAAGAAATAACCTTCAAATAACCCATGGGCTGTGCTGCCCAGGTTCGGCATTTGTGTACTTCGCAAATTTAGCCAGGCATGGCTTGTTTAGGCCGCAAAAATAATGTGAACCAGATCCGTAAGCAGGAGAACCATGTTTAAACACACTAATGTGTGTCTAAATTGTATCTAAAGCAAACCTCGAGGGACAGCACATAACCTTCCATTTGGCTAAGGCACAAAATGCCGAAAGGTATGTGGCAAAGAATAAACAAAGTAATTAAAGGGCACCTGGGCTCCAAGCACACCCACACAGAGGAGGTGGCTGTCCTACCTCTGAGTTCCTTTGCTCTTTTGCTTTATCCTCCCTTGCCACCTTGCAGCTGGACTTCATGGGGGGGGGGGGAGGGCAATCCTGCCACCCCACTGTTTTCTCTGTGATTGGCTTGTTCAAGCATCCTGGGCACGCTTGCTCTTGCTCCTCCCTCTGAACACACCCACGGAAACCCAGTCACTGGGCGTATGGTTAGTTGGATTCTTCTCTAACAGAGCATCAACTTGGCATGATCAACACTGAAGCCGTGGCTTCTGAGCTTCTTCTTGTGATGGCTTTCTTCCACATCTTCTCTCCCTGTATTTTACTGGCTCATTTCCAAATCTAGAGTGAAATGTACACAGGAGTAAAATAGCCATTCCTAAATTATGTGGATTAGTTATAGGCCCCTGTAAGAGGCCCTGGCAGGGGCAGGAAAGAGAGAGAGCCAGGCAAAGCCTATTGTGAGCCGCCCCGAGGCTATGGCGAATGGGGCAGCATAGAAATTTTCTAAATAAATAAAAATAAATTTTCTAAATAAATAAAAATAAAGCCTATCGCATTATCTGAGGAGTGGGAGGAGAGCCAGAATGGGAAGCCCATGCCTGCTACTCATAATATGTGAGCTCAATAGGATTTGGCCCTTGGGTAAGCAAGTTGCAGCCCTTTTGGCTTTTCAGACTCAGTCCTGGTGATACGGCAGAAAAAGCTTCTACTGGCTGAAGCATAAAATATTGGATTGCTGGTAAACTTAGCTGGGTCTTATGACAGACATCCAGCAGTAAGGAATCTGTGCCAAAAATGAAATATAAATGTACTTTTCCCAAATATGGTACAAAACTCTGTGTTATGAATCATAACACTTAATTGCTGGGGACACTAAAAAACTACTTTGCAATATCAAATGCTCAGCCATTAGCAAAATACTAGGAAATTTCCAGGTATCAATGGGCTTCACTTATTCACAGGGAATCCATACTCAGTGTTGGAAGCGAACAACTGGCAATGAGCTAGCCATGTAGCTATGAATAAGGGTTACCAGCCCAGCCTTATCACGACCCAGCAGCCGTTTTGACTTCTTTAGCAGACACAAAACACCACACAAATAACAGCTTTGCTGGAAATGAAAATCCATCCCAGCAAAATGCAAGTCTAAGGTGAAAAAGACCGCATCACCTTCTTAATGTATGCTTCCACCGAAAGACAGTTGCTACAAATCCTTCCAGAAGTTACTTATTTAAAATGACTATACAATTGGCCACATCTTGGATGTTTCTTTCCTATCTCTGATAGTGGGAGTGCTAGAGAAATTTTCTGCTGCCCCAATTTGCAAGGTTTTATGTTTAGTAGTTGCCTTCAGCATTTCATTCTGATGGCTTTATTATAATTCTCCAATGGTCGCTTTATTATTGTATCGAAGGGGAGTTCGAACAATCCTTTCAGAAAAGAGATTCCTCAATGTATAAAATGTATACATGTGCCAGGCCAACTGCTGGAATAGCAATGGAGGAAGCCACAGAGAACTGCCTTAGCCCTGGAACAGATGTAACCCTAACCATGGTTGCAAAATAGGGCTCAGAAACTCCCACCTGACCCTCTTGTCACATGCAGGCTTTACACTCCCAGTTAAATTTCCTTTGAGAACATCTGAATCCGCACTAACTTCATCTCTATCCAAGAGGGTGCCCATCACCTCTTTCATGGGCTGGCCAAGTGTTAGTTTCTGGCCTTAGTGTCAGTTTCTTTCACGCTTGCTAGCTCCTCTTCCTGCTGCCCCTAGGCAGAAACTAGTCTCTGCAACTGAGATCTGTCTGAGCTTGCTAGCTGTAGTATCTGGTGAGCAGTGTCCACAAAGTTTAAGCTACAATAACCTTCCAGGTGCCACAAGGCACGGCTGCCCAGGGAGTGGCCAACCTCCAGCCATAGTTGCACTTCAAGTAGATCCACTGGGATGTAAGTGGACTGATTTGAATGGGTTTACTCAAAGTAGGGTTAACACTAGGGAAATCTAAAGGAGGTTCTCCTTTCTTATTTTAGGTTTGCAAGTGAAAATCTGACTGGGTTTTTCCATCTTCCAAAACATCATGGAATGTGCCGAATGTAGGGCTTCCCTCCCAATTTTGTACCTCACTAATAAAATGTAGCCTCTTGCTTTGCGTAGCCAAAATTTAGCCATTTACTTGGAAAAGTGCATGTATCAAAGAAACGCTAGGTTTATTCTAGAACAAATCTGATGTCTCTGCTGTTTCAGCCCCAAGTGTTGCCTTTACTAAACAATCATCACAGCTTTCTACAAGTTGCCCTGCACAGTGGGACTATTGATTTCCAGTTAAAAGGCCATCACAATCAAACACAGGTATTCCAGTGGGATTTGTTAGTTCAAAAGCAAACCTAGTTGACCCAAAGGGAAAATTAAACTAAGCAAACCTTTTTCCTACATAGTCTGCTCTCACAGCTGTCCTCCAGAGAAAAGAAAGGAATGGAAAATCCACCCTGAATAATTCAGGAGCATTATGTAATTCTTCTGACATTTGCCACTGTTTTAATTAAAACTCTTCTTTTAATTTATTGCAGAATGAATCCAGTTAAATTCAATTCACTGCAAAATAGTTGTCATCAACTCTATGTTCCTGCTTTTCTAAGGGGCAACATAAAAGTCTCAACGATGCATTTGTCAAGGTAATGGGAATGAGGGGAGAGAGGCATCGGCTGAAGGGTCCTACTGAACTAGCCGGCTTTTCTCATCTCCCCCACCGCTTAGGCCATTTCCCTCAAATCTTGCTTTGGGCATTTGTAGGAGCGAAACGGTGAGGTATCCATTCCTCAGCTGATTCTCCCTTGGCATTTTCAAAGCAACGGACCGTTCCTTTGCAGAAGCTCTTTATTCCCCCAAGGTACATCCAGCACGCACAATCAGCACAGCATGAGTCTCTGAACATGCCCAGAAAAGTTCACTGAACCCAATCAAGCGACTACTTTCAAGAACCCTCTTCTTGAGTACCCTGGGCCCCCTCCTTCTGGGAGGGGCCTTTGGGAGGCAGGCAAGCCAAGTCTTCCCTGCACGGTGCCCCTCTGGTTGGCTAGCCCTTCTCTCCCAACACCACGTCGTGGGATCGAGTCATACCAGGACTGCCTGGCTCCTGGAGCCCCAGTCTCACACCCCCTCCTGGCAGTTGTGCATCCTGGCTATTTCCAGAGACCGCCTGAAAACCTGGGAAGGGCTGCCTTGCGATAAGCCCCTCCGTTTCTCCCATCCAATGCATGGAGATGCTGGCTCCCAGGGCCCTTCCTCTGGCGAGTCCGAATCTGCCTGACCTTGGGACGTGCACCAAGAACAACTGCCCCATGTATTCTCAACACTTACAAAGAGAGAGATGGGGCTGGGAACTCCACATTCCCCACTTACCTATTCAGGTGCTCAGTCAGGGATGCAGAAAGAAGCTAAGCCTTGTGGCACCTCAAAGGCTAAGCAAGATATGACAACATACAATTGTGTGGTTCATTTCATCAGGGATGTGAAGCATTACAGAAAGCTTCTCACTTCTACACATATGGCAGGGGGTGGGGAAGAAACTATAAACAATGAGGCGGGAAGAAAATTCTTTGCAGAAACTACTGATGGGGACAATTACGTTAACAGTCATCACTGACACTGCTGGTCTTGCTGATAACAAGTGTGCTGGCACTGGCTAAGCCGAGTACCACGTGTAGCATGATAAAAACCATGTAGTGTGATGAAAACTGGTTGCTCTGATTAAAGCTCTGACAACAAAATGAAACAAGGGGCTTAATTTGAATTTGGCAATCTCTCCCTCTAATCTTCCTTTGAAATTCCTTTGATCCACAACAGCCAATTTAAGGTCTGCAATAGTTTCCTGTGAGGGTGAGGTGCCAAAGCGGTTCACACAGAGAACAAGGCAGAAATATGGAACGTTATACAAGCGGTTTCCTGTGTAATTGACACATCCCTTCACAAGCAGGAAAGCCAACAAGTAACCTTAAGCCGCTCAGTGGCATAATTAAAACCAGTGGAAGGCCCTCTCCAGTTTTATGCACATTGACCACGATCCAACAAGCCAGTATTATGAGAATAAATGGGGCTTCCTCTTTGCGAAAACCGGATTCACCAAATGCGGGCACTAGGCAAGCCAGTTAACATATATCATAGTCAGAGCATGAGTTGAAAATCCATGACCTGAAAATCCCTTACAAATTCAGGATGCTAGATCTTGGTCATTATGTGGAAGTGAATCCTCCTGAAACCAATGATTTCTGAACCAATGATTCCTGAAACTAATGGTTCCGACGTGCACATTAAAGGATTAGGTTGTAAACATCTTTCGAATCATCAGATTATGCATCTGCTCTTTTCTGGAATAACTTGGTTTGCATCATTCTATTCACATTCATTCAGTAAAACACTAACATTGCAATGTAAAGAAAGTGGTATTTCTCCCAGACTAGCGCATAATATCTCAGTAAAGCAGGTTTGACCACAACTCCTGCAAGCATCATGGTTGCGCACATGCCCTGACCTTACTGCCACCCACCTGAGATGGGATTCAACTACTGCTGGTCTTTGCTTTCCCTATGCAGTGTTTAGCACTTCATATTTTGGAGTAGATAAGAGATCATGGAGGTTGTGGATTCTCCAAGCGGCTCTACCCTACTATTGCTGATTAGGGGGATCGGGATAATTCCAGTGTGTTGATTTTCCCAAGGAATGTTTCAGGGACTACTTAGCTCCAAATAGAGCGCCAATAGTAAAGGGAGACTCCAACATCATGAATGACATTTCCAGTGTTAATTCTAGCAATGAGTAATAATTTCTATTTCTATGGCACTTTCTGCAAAGGGAAAAGCGAGAAACTGACCATGATATTTAAAAGGAAAGGGGGAAGACTGAGACATCCAGAAGCTGATTGACTTTATCTAAAAGCTGATCAACAATTCAAAGCATGCAAGTGTTCTGGATTTTACAGGTTAACAAAGGCAAATGTAAAATGACTCAGGAAATAGCTTTGCTGGAATTTCCGCCATTTCCAGAACAATTCAGGTCTCCGAATGGGACAGCCTAAAAAGTATGTCATATATCAAAGCAAGCCAAAATTTGTGACAAAGAAGGAATGTGTAGCTGTTAATATAGGACAAGTGTAACAAAAGAGGAGTGAGGGTTAAAACAGACTTTTAAGAAGTGCAGCACACAATATGGATGGTCCAGAACCAAAAACGTAAAGCACTGAGTATATTACAAAATCTAGAACTGAAACACCAGTGCTCATTTTCAGCACAAGTATGAACAAGTGAAGAAATAAAAGGGGGGGGGGTAGTGCATTTGAGCATATGCAGAGTGCTCTCACCAGCAGTTCCATTCCATCCGGAAAGAGGAAGATGGATTCAATCCAGTGCATTCAGCCATTAAATGCAGCTGAAGGAAATCAAAGACACAGCATCATTAAAGGTTCAGAGCTATTCTCGACTTCGCCAGGCATCAGTTCTTTTGAGGCAGGGACACAAGGGCTGGGTTTACGCGAGTCATAGCGGCTTCTTTTCCCTGAACAAGCTGGTCGCACACTGCACAATTTATGTAATTACCCTTACAGGTTGCTTTGCCATTCAAATCTAGCACTATGCATGGGCGGGAGGGAGGCGGTCCAAACCATCCCAGAACCTCACAAGCTTCTGGGATGCTTTGGGAACCATCTCTTCTATGCACCTTGCCTGAACCACATGGCACAGCAACCCAAACACCATGAGGAATAATTGGTAAATTGTGCAATGTGCAACCAGCCACCATTGCTTCCTTCCCCTGGTGATTATGTTAATTTGCTCAAAGACCATGATCAGACCATCTTATCTCAGCCTACCAAGCCATGATATGGGCCTTCTGACTGTACACGTAGTTGCACAAGTGACCCAACCTGGTGCCCTCTAGATGTTTAGCACTAAATTCCTAGCAGGCCTGATTAGTGTGACTAATTTTCCTTCCTTCCAGGATAGTGACTGGTCAGAGATAATGGGAGCTGCAGTCCAAAACACCTGAAGTGTAGCAGGATGAACAGGCATTTTTTCCTGATTCCAGAACCAGTCAATAAATTAAGCCAACTTCAAATAATGAGTTAATATCCTAGTTTGTGCCAAAGGATAGCCATCATTGTTTTCCTGTTCCGATGCATCAGGACATTTTCATTTAAAGGAAGGCTTCCTCATCTGTTTGTTTCCACCGTGAAGGGAGAACTGAAGAGGCTGTGTGTGGCCCATCCGTGGTCATCCGAGCTCTCACAAAGAAATGACTAGCTGTGCCCCTGGCGAACAGTTTATAAGCAGGTTTATGTCCCAGCACCTCGTTCCACAATTAAATACTATAACTATGTTGGGATCATTGCTAACTATTTAAAGAGCTGAAACCTTTCAATTCCAACCAATGTTTTGCAGTGAGGGGGCCCAGCTCCTGCAAGTTACAATCTGTTTTGAGAGTCATCTGAGTGTGAGGAAGAAGCGGAAGGGCAGAGGTGGGCAGGTGCATCAAGGCTCTCCAGTGAAGTTCTGCAAGCAGAGTAAGAACCAGCCCACCTTGGTAAAGGATGGAGACATTTCAGAATTGTGGTGAGGGGAGAAGATTGGGAAGGAGTTCCCTGACCCTTTCAGGAAATGACATGTGAAGCGAGCGGGTCAATGCCAAAGTGTCCCTCCACCCAGCCCTCAGGTAGCAGGAGCCAGCGTGAGGATGGAGTCGGAATCTTTTTGGAAAGTGAGGAAAGGAGAGGAAGCTCTTTGCAGGGGCGGATGCTTCTCTCAGAAAGAACACTGCATAGATTTATACCATTCTGTAACCTGTTAAGCTTTAATAGGAGGACTGTGTTTCTAAAGTTTTATCTGAGTCTGCTGCAGTGGAAAAGAGAGGGGAGAAAGACATACGACATGTTTTTTCAGACACATTTTTTAAAACAAACTGTTAAATAAAGATCCGCTTGCATATATGCAAGCTTGTTCGTTGCATCACTCAGCTGCTCTTAACACGAAACAGTAACTCAGCGTGTGTTTACAGACTAGCATTTGTTGGCTTGTTCAGAGGGAAACTGCATGCTATTTTCAGGCTCTGTAGGAAAAGTGTAGCCATAGAATATCACTTTTAAGAGAAATGCCACATTTCCCGTTGTAATACCAGCACACTCTTAGCATTGCATTGTGCCATTCTTTCCTAAGAAACATGATACACATAGAGGGAGCTGGAGGATACAGATTTTCCTTGTCGGGCCATCACTTTCTTTGGTAGTCCCATCCTTTGCCAGCCTGGTGCCCTTGAAAACAACAACTGCTGAACAACAACTCCTAGCAACCTCCAACCAGCCATGCCGACGGAGGATGCAGGGCATCTCCATCTGATACATCTGGAGGGTTGGGGGAGGCTGTTTTATATCATGTGTCCTTTCTCCATTTTCTTACATCACAGACATTTTTCCTGCATGGATGACACCCAAACTATTTTTCCTTTCCATCCTCTGGAAGGACTAAATCAAGGGTCTGGTTGCAGCAATAAATGCAGCCATGAAGGATCAAATTCTCCATCTGTGGACCCTCAGCAATGCATCTGTCATGAGCTCCTTCAAGTGGGCCAGGATGTATTCAGTCAGCCAGGTCTGGTTCACCTCAGATAACTTTGCTCTGCTTGGGGTGGAGTGCTGAACATAACATTCAGGTTTGATTACTGTAGCATGTCTTAAATGGGCTACCTTTGCAGAGGATTTAGACACTGCGGCTGGTAATCTGGCAGCTGCGTTCTGAACTTGGCCTGGGCACCACGATCCATCTTCCCACGTCTGTGCCATAGAAGCTGTGTGCATTTACACTCCATGCCATCTTCTTTTCATTCAGGTTTATTGTAAAGTTTCGACAAATAAAAATAATTCCAATCAAAAATGCTTTTCAAAATATGCAACACCCTTGATGGCTCTGGTCTAAAGTAGCTCCAAGGGGCACCTCTCTTCATATACCCTCTTTGGCTGCTTCCACTACCCAAGGTGGCTACGAGGGAGAGAGCCTTCTCACTCCAATTACAGCAAATTCCCCCAGAGAGGATTACCCACTTCATTATTTCGGTGCCAGGCAAACGGCTTTCATTTTTGCAAGCTTGTTGCAGGCTTTAAAAAGCTGCTCTATGGTACCTGACTCACTCACAAGTTGTTGCTTTACAATTATTTTATCCAAATCGTATTGATAATTGCTATGTATTGTAAACTTTACAGAAGAATAGGAGTGGATTCCATATTGCATTTCTGAAGTGCCCCACACATCACATTTCTCCAGGCTTTGCACAGATCCGTAACTTCATAATGATTTCATTACTGCCCATGGTAAAACTGCCAGCCCCTCTCCCCAGTTTTGCAGCAGGTTTTAATCAAACCAGCTTTGCAGGTTTTCAGCACACTTCAGGTTGTAGCAGGAGGAAACTGATTCCAAAAGTTGTGCATATGGATGGCCCTGGTGCCTCCAGAACACAAGAGCCCATTTTTCCATGACGTCTTTGGCTTAACTCCCTAGTTCAAACTGGAACAAAATCTAAAAAAAACCTGCAACTGAATGCACTCCTCACCATCAGTAGTCAACCAGGATTTTCCTTTTCCTACCTGCTTTTCCTCTCTCCCTCTGTCCAAATTTGAATTTACAAACTGAAAATGTTTTTAAACCACTTTTTGTCCTTGCAGCTACCAAGACAGTTTGCTACTATGAATAAAATAATACTAGCATAAAGGCAATGCAACAGTAAATGTTCAGCTCCTTGGAAGACAGATTCACCTCTTTTACTTAGCTAATTTACCGTATTTTTCGCTCTATAAGACTTACTTTTTTCCCCCTCAAAAGTAAGGGGAAATGTCTGTGCGTCTTATAGAGCGAATGTGTGCCCGAGCGTCCGGGATGCTGCCAGCCCACCTGCACCACGTAGCACCACCTGGCCCGCATGCGCTCGGTGCGCGCTGCTCTGCCCCCACCCTCCGGCGCGGGTGAGAGCTGTGCTGCTCAGGGGGAGCGGTGCGGAGGAGGAGCCACGGGCTTTAACCCGCCGGCCGCACAGAAAGACGGACTGCTCACCCCCACCGCCCGGGAAGACCTGCCACGGAGGAAGAGGAGCCGCGGGCTTTAACCCGCCAGCCGCACGGAGAGACTGACTGCTCACCCCCACCGCCCAGGAAGACCACCGCCGGCACGCTGCCGGCCCGGCTGCACCACGTGGCACCACCTGGCTGGCATGTGCTCGGTGCGCCCTGCTCCGCCCCCCTCCTCTGGCGCAGGTGAGAGCTGTTAATCACAGGTCGGTGTGTGTTTTCAAATGGCAACCCGTCTTTTAATGAAGCCCATGGGGAAGTGATGGGAAATGTTCCTGTGATTATCAGGAAGCTTTCCATGGATCCCTCCTCTAAAAACTAGGTGTGTCTTATGGTCAGGTGCGTCTTATAGAGCGAAAAATATGGTAGGTCACTTTGTAAGACATCCACAGACACTGAGAGTCCTACATACATGAAGAGTGAACAAATATGAGAACCACACAATGCATTTCTTCCCACAGCAATTCTGTGGTAACTTTTTACCTTCTTGGTTTTTTCTACCACCCATGGAAAAGAGGAATATAAATGTGCACAACACATACGAAGTTCTCCAACAGGAAGGAAGGAAGGAAGTCATAAGGGCCTGTACTAGATTAGATTAATGGTTCATCCAGGCAAGCACTCTGTTCACGTGGTAGCAAACCAGCTGCCCACAGGATCCCTCAAGCGGGATGGGTGCAAGGCCTTTGCCTGCCCAACTTCTCAGCAACTGGTGCCCAAAGGCATATGGCCACCAAATACGGGGGCCACACACAGCCAGCAAGGCTGGGAGCTGGGGTTATTCTCCTGCTCCAGGAATTTGCCCAATCCCCCTTTAAAGCCAAACAAATTGGTGTTCATCACCACTTCCCGTGGCAGCAAATTCCACATGTGCTGTGTGAAGAAGGACTTCCTTTTATCTATCCCAATTTCCCACCAGTCAGTTCCATAGGATGAGGTATTACTAGAATTACTATCTCTACACTGTGCATAATTTTAAACACTTTTATCATGTCTCCTCTTACTCATACTTTCTCTAAGTTAAACAATCTCAGTTGTTGTAACCATTCCTCATAGGGGAGTTGCTTCAATCATTCATCATTTTAGCTACCCTTTTAAAAAAACTTAATAATGTCCTTTTTTAGGTGCAGTGACCAGAACTGTATGCAATACTCTAAGTGTGTTTGCAGAACAGATTGTATAAGGGCAGTACAGTATTGGCAATTTTATTTTCAATTCCTTTCTCAATGATGTCTAACACAGAATTTGCCTTTTTCACAGCACCTGTTTTGTCAGTATTTTCTCCACAATCCCAAGAACTCTTTCATGGTCACTCACTGCTAACTCAGATCCCATCAGCCTAAACCTGAAGTTGGGATCTTTTGCTCAGATTGAACTGGATTTGCCATTTTGATGTCCACCTTGGAGAGATCCTTTTGGAGTGCCTCACAATCCCTTTTGTTTTTAGTCACCCCACATAGTTTGGAATCATCAGCAAACTTGACCACGACGCTGCTTAATCCTAATTCCAGATTATTTAATGAATAGGCTAAAATATGTTGTTCCTCGTACAGAACCCTGTGGGACCGTAGGGTCTACATTCCTCCATTGGGAGAAATTACCACTTATTCCCACTCTCTTTTGAAAGTTGAAGTAAACAGATTCTACCGCATCACTCCATCCATGTACTTATTGTCACTCTCAAATAACTTCAATTGTGAGACAGGGCTTACCCTTGTGTAATCCATATTGATTCTTTTGCAGCAGAGCTTGTCCCTCAATGTGCTGTCTGATTCTATCTTTAATAATGCTTTCAACCAATATACCCAGAACAGACGTTATGCTAACCAGCTGTAATTTCCTGGATTCCCACCAGAGTCCTTTTTAAAAACTGGTGTTACATTCTCCAGTCCTGTGATACAGAAGCTGGTCTTTGGGATATTTTACTATTTGGATGAGGTTGGCATTTTCAGACTTCAGCTTTTTAAGAAATCTAGAATGGGTACCATCTGGACCCAGTAATTTATTAACTTTTACTTGGTCAGTAAGGTTGAGAATTCAGTCTTTTGTCACTATACTATCTGCCTTGATTCCCCAGACTCCCATCCTGGACACATGAGCTCACAAGCAGGGATCTGCTCAGGTGTGAAGACAGATAAAAATAATTCATTTAGCTTCTCTGAAATCTCCTCATTCTCCTTTAAAGGTAAAGGTTTCCCCTTGACATGTCCAGTCATGTCTGACTCTAGGGGACAGTGCTCATCTGTTTCCTAGCCAAGGGAGCCAGCGTTTGTCCACAGACAGTCTCTGTGGTCATGTGGCCGACATGACTAAACACCGAGGTGCATGGAACACTGTTACCTTCCCACCAAAGTGGTACCTTTTTATCTACCTGAATTTGCATGCATTCTCCTTTAGTGTTCCTTGAATTCCATTCAGTGGTCCAACTATCTCTCTAGCTAGTTTCTTTCTTCTGATAAAGAATTCTTTACTTTTGGCCTTAATATTGATATCTCTCTATAAGCACTTCAAAGGCTGTCACTAAGAGGAAAGTCAAGATCTCTCCTCGCTGATAGAAGAGGTAGGAAACAGAATAATCAAGTCAAGTTGTGACAACCCAGATTCAGGCTGGACATCAGGAAAAGCTTCCTCACTGTCAGAGCAATAGTGGAACCAGCTGCCTAGAGAGGTGGTGGGCTCTCTCACACTAGCGACATTCCAAAAGAAACTGGACAGCCATCTGAGTGGGATGGTGTAACTTGGTGTCCTGCAACAGCAGGGGGTTGGACCCAATGTCCTTCCTGGCCCCTTCCAACTCTACTATTCTGTGACTGTATAAGATATGCTCCTTCCTTTACTTCTTTTCTTGTCACCAAAATCTCCCTTGTGCAATCTTGTGCTCCCTTTTGATTTCGGCAAGATTCCCATTTCTTGGAAGTCCCACAACACATTTTTTCCTGCCTAAAAGAGCACAGTATGGCTTTTTCGGGCTTGCTTTTTTTCTTTTTCTTTTAAGAGGTTTCTCCCAGCTCTTCCCCTTTTGCATTCGGTCCACCATCAGCCCACTCCCCAAAGCATGTGTCCCACTCTCCTGTAATATGTCCAGCTTTCAAAGCTGAATGTTTGGTCAAAGCCTCCTTAGCATTTGCTGAAAACACAGCACTATTTTGTACACACACCAGTTTTTGAAAGGACTGGATGCTGAACAGCCGACTGCTTTACCCCCGGGCAAAGGATACCCCCTCTCAGCAGGGATAATACCTCAGTGCTCGCCTTCCTATTATCCAGCTGGGGCACTTTGGCATAGCTCCTCAGAGGAAACAAAGAGGCGCTCTTGCATAGCTGTGCTTATGCAATAAAATTAATAGTCCACAAATCAAGGTCAGCCTAGAATGTGCCAGAATACAAAGGACTGAGAAGCACAGAAGAGGAAAAACAAAAGACACTGGGTTACTGAATCAAGGAGGCTTCCTGGCTTCTGCCATGAGGCATATGGTCAACAGCCTCCACTGTTTCACAACAGGAATATTACTCAGCTTATAAATATGGTGCCATTTGTAGCCAAATGCCCAAGGCCATGATTCCAGAAAAACCAGTAACCTCTGTATCTCCTAGTCATGGATGCTCCAACTAGCATGGCTCTGAGCAATCCCCACCTCCATCTCTCTCTCCCATCAGGGTGATTTAGGCTCCAGAACAAACCCAGATGGAAAAGGATCCAGGTACTTTGCTTCAGTCAGAAGGACTTGGATTTGGGCTGCTACTGTCTTCACCAAAATGGGTATGAAGCAAAGATCATGGATGTAGGTGATTCACCACACCCTCACACCCTCTAAGCACATTGTCCTCAGCCTGGAACTGAAGGGGAGGCTCAACTGAAATTGATTTCAAAGAGTTGGATTAGGCCTATCCAAAGGGCTGTACCAACTTGATGAGCAACTGTATTCTCAACAGGTCTTGCAAGGTCTCCAGGGAGTTGTTACAACGGATTTCCAAGTGTTCCACTGTTGCCACAGTGAGGCCAGTTTTCAGTAGCCCATTCGCTGCTCTGAAAAGCAATGCTGGATGGCTCCACAAGGATGCAATGGAAGGAGACAAATGTCCATGCATCACGACTACCACTCTAACATCATATACATCCTGAAATTTAAGCCAGCTGTTTCTCGTTGTCCAGCCTATACTGTAGCCCATATTATCACAGTAAACCAGGGAGCGAGCTTGATAATGTTGGAGAAGACACTGGAAAACAGCCATGTCATTAACCTGTTCCATTTTACCATTCCATACTGAGACAAGAGTTTTGAGAAGGGTACCAGCGGGGTCCACCAAATCCCATATGTCTCCGGGGTAGCCCCATGGGATCAGCCCATCATCCCTAAATAGAGGAACAGCTGCTGACCGTCTCAGCTCCTCTAGGAAGTGATCTGACCATGACAGCTGAGAACCCATTTAATTACAGACTTCCATTTGCATGCATGGTTAAAAACACTGGTTGCAAAGTATGTCCTGCAGAAGGTGCTGGAAGGATAACCCAATAAAACTTAGCATAGGATATGGTTACTACAAAAATGCAGCCGATGAAAGGGCATACAGATGGAGAAAATGAAGTAGGGTTCTGTCAGAGTCATGCAGGGTGCAGAAATAGGTTACTGATAAATATATTAAGAATGCAGCCTTATGAATGCTTAGTCCAAAAAGGCCTAAAACTCGCAATGTTCTCCAGCTGGCATGACTGGTTGTAGAATACCGAGTTATAAAACTTTTTTCTGTCGAAACATTCATACAATTGCTCTTTAAAAGGATTAGAGTACAGCCATAATAGCCTAATTCAAAATCTATGTTCCTAATCAGTATCTCCTAACATAATAAGTTGTCATTATGCAAAATAAGTTCAAAAAGTGAGATAAGGTGATTCTCCTTGATCAAATCAGGTCAGAACTTGCCTTGGAAGCAAAAATGACAAAACTGAAGCTGTTGTATTTCAGGCACATCATGAGAAGGCAAGGCTCAATGGACAAGACAACCATGTTAGAGGAAGTCAAAGGCCGAAGAAAAGGAGGAAGACCAACCAGGAGCTGGATGAGTTCCCTAAAGCCACAGCCCGGCACACACAAGAGCTGAGCAGGGCTGTCAAGGATGGGATATTGTGGAGGGCAGTTATTCATAATGTCGCCATAAGTACAAGACAACTTGATGGCACCCAAGAACAAGAAATAGTTCTCCTTCACACTTCCTCTACAAAGCACCCAGGATGCCAATTCCTTTCCACTCATTTGAACCAGTTTCTCCTTCCCACCATCTGGCTCTCACTGATACCTCCCCAGGCTCAACAAACTTCCATCCCCTGTTCCAAAACCAAAGGGGTGGGTCCCTAACCTAATCTGAAGTGACCAACCTAGAACATCCTCTTCCCTGGGGATTTGCAAAAGCTTGGCACCAAAGTGTACATGCCCTACAAAGGTCTCCAAGGAGGCCCCAACCCTCGTGCCACTACCTATTCTGGTTTCTAGCTCCTCTCCATAACCACTTGGTCTCCCATGCTACAACAGCTCCATGGTTCTAGGAGAAACAAGATGTTCCAGACTCTTCTGCCTTCAGAGACAATCCCACTGCTGCTACTGACATTTCACTTACCGTATATTTCGCTCTATAAGACGCACTTTTCCCCCCCTCAAAAGTAAGGGGAAATGTCTTATATAGCAAATGTGTGTGTGCCCGACGCACGGGATGCTGCCAGCCTGCCTGCACCACGTGGCACCACCTGGCCGGCATGCACTCGGCGCGCACTGCTCCACCCCACCCCCTCCGGAGCAGGTGAGAGCTGTGCCACTCAGGGGGAGCGGTGCAGAGGAGGAGGAGCCGCGGGCTTTAACCCGCCAGCCGCACGGAGAGACGGACTGCTCACCCCCACCGCCCGGGAAGACCTGCAGCTGCACCGCCCGGAAGACCACCGCCGGCACACTGCCGGCCCGGCTGCACCACACCTGGCCGGCACGTGCTTGGCGCGCCCTGCTCCACCCCCCTCCTCCAGCGCAGGTGAGAGCTGTTAATCACAGGTCGGTGTGTGTTTTCAAATGGCAACCCGTCTTTTAATGAAGCCCATGGGGAAGTGATGGGGAATGTGGCTGTGATTATCAGGAAGCTTTCCATGGATCCCTCCTCTAAAAACTAGGTGCGTCTTATGGTCAGGTGCGTCTTATAGAGCAAAAATACGGTACCTTTTTAACAGGACCAAGCTATTAGACAATGAGTGGATAACACAAAATGATTCTGAGCACATTTTTATGGAGATGCTAAAGCGCACTATGTCTAAATGAAGGAAGACTGTAATAAGATCAAGAAGCTAGAACACTTCCTGTATGAATGGAGGATTTCTAGATGGGGAGCAGGATAGGGGAGGAAACCAGGAGGAGGGAGCTATCTCTAGTTTTTTAAAGGACAAGTGGATCGGAGTGAGGAAGTGGCTAGGAGAATTCTCCCTCTCTCCTAATATTCATAAGTGATCACAACTTCTAGTGTATTTGACTGGAAGCAGATTCAGGGCAGACAACATAAAACTCTCCTTCAGACAACACTGCATAACCAATGTATGGAATTCACTACCACAAAATGTGGGACTGTACACGGTAGTTTTAAGGTAGGATAAGAGGAGCTTGTGGTCTACCAAGGCCGCTGGCCATGAGAGCAACGTGGAAGCTCAGAAGCAAGGCGACACCGAGCAGCAGAAGGGACCACAAGGAGAGACTCCTGGGCTGGGCTTGGTTTGGTAGGATGCTCACTGAACAGCCTGACCCTCAACTTCTGAACGTTCCATACTGTGTGCACTTAGCAGCCTGTGCCTATATTTAGTCGCTTCAACAACAGAAGGTCAAAACAACAAGTCCCAAGGCTGCATTTTAGTTACAGTGGGATCAGGTTCAACCGGCAGCAACTCACAACACGGCACAAGCTACTGACTCCTAGCTAACAGACGGAAGTTTGCATGGCCTTGAAAAAGCAGTAATTTCAATGATTGTATTTCAAGCCACTTTGAAACGAACAAGCCCAATACGGCAAACCTGGTGAGTCCCGTGACCTGCAGCACTGAACCAACTAACTTGATGGCCTCTGCCAGCGCTGGCATCCTGACCGAACTGAGCAGTGAAACATTGCCAGGAGACTGCGGCCCAATATTGCAAGGCAGCAAGAGGCTGACGATAGTTGAACAACTGGCTGGCTGCCTGCATAGCACAAGTGCATTTAGAAAGTGACTGTTGTTTTGCTGTTATTGTCAAGTCATCTCTGAAATACAGCAACTCTATGAATGAATGCCCAAAGTGTCCAGCCCTTGGCAGCCCCGTTCAACATTTAGAAGCTCAACTCTATGGCTTTCTTCATAGACTCTACCCATTTCCTAGCTGGACTTCCTCTTCTTCTTCTGCCGTTGAATTTCTTTAGTGTGATTGTTTTCTCCAGTGAGTCTTTCCTTCTCATGATTTGCCCAAAGTAGGACAGCTTCAGTTTTGTCATGTTTGCTTCCAGGAAAAGTTTTAGCTTGATATGCTCTAGGACTTGTTCGTCTCTCTGTTGGTCCATGATATTTGCAAAGCTCTCCTGCAGTGCCAGAGTTGAATTACATCAATTTTCTTCCTGTTGGCTTGTTTCCCAGCCCACCTTTCACACCCATACCCAGTGATTGAGAATACAATAATGTGGATGATCCTGGTCTTGGTCTGCAAGCTAAACAACCTTACACTATTTCCTTCTTGATGCTCTTCCAGGTCTTCTTCTAATTTCTTGGTTGCGCTCCCCCTTTGAATTGATGACTGAGCTGAGGTATGCAAAATCTTTCACAATTTCAATGTCTTCATCGTTGGCAGTAAAATTCCATAATTCTTCTGAAGTCAGGGTTTGTGTGTGTGTGCTAATGTTCTACTTCAGTCCTACTTTTGCCCTTCCTTCCATCACATTCATCAGGAGTAATTTCAAGTCATTGCTGCTTTCTGCCAGTAGCATGGGATCATGTGGATATACGGTGGTACCTTGGCTCACAAACGTAATTCATTCCAGGACTCCGGTCTTGACCCAAATTGGTCGTGAGCCAAGTTAAATTTCCCCATAATTTTCAAAGTAAATAAGGTTAATCTGTTCTGTAACTATTTTTTAAATCAGAAAAATGTGAAGCAAAGTGACAAGAACAAGAAAGATCGCAGCCATCTCCCCCTGCCACCAACCCGAGCACAAGCACGGCCATCTCCCCGCCCCCCTGGCACTCTGGGGGGGGGGGGGTGGAGAAACAGGCATGAACGCAGGTGTGCTGTGGGGGAGAGATGGGTGCGAACGCGGGTGCGCTTGGGGTGGGGGAGACGGGCACGATCGTGCTGTGGGGGGAGATGGCTGAGATCACAGTTGCACTCATGCAGGAAAGACAGGCGCAATCTTGGCCATCTCCCCCCCTCACCCGCCCCCAGCACAATCGCAGCCATCTCCCCACTTGGGGGAAATTTTTGTTCACGACCTGATTTGGTTGTGAACTGAGGCATTCGTGAGCTGAGGCACCACTGTACTAAACTAGTGATGTAGCTTCCACCAATTTTCACTCCTTCTTCCTCTGATTCTAATCTGGCTTTCCCTATGAGACAAACTGTTTACAGATTGAACAGACAGGGATCCTTGTCCGATGCCTTTGTCTATTGGAAGCCATTCTGTTCCCTAACAGAAGAGACTTGCTGATAACCGGTTATTACAGAAGTTCAACACAGTGCTGAAGGACACTCATTTCTTCCAGGGCCTTCCACAGCTTCTGGTCATCCACACAGTCAAAGACTTTGGCTGCAGCCTGCAAAGCACAGGCAGAACTAGTGAAATTCTTCAGTGTGCTCCAATAGCCAACATATTTGCAATATCATCTCAAGCCCCTCTTCCTTTTCAGAATCCAGCTTGAACATTAGCTATTTATTGCTCCATACAGGGTAATTTTCTTTGTTACAAGTACCTTGCGCAGGGGGAATCAGTGCAATGGTTCTGTAATTGCTGCTGTCTTTTGCATCTCTTTTCTTGGAGATTGGAGTGTATAGTGAACATTACCAGTTTGTGAGCCGTTGTTTTGTCATCCATATTTACTAGCATATTCTTGTTAGGATTTGGTCTGACTCTGTCTTTCCAGCTTGGAATAGTTCGACTGGTACCCCATCTATTGCAGGTACTTTATTTCTTCCAAGTGCTTTCAGAGCAGCTTTCATTTCACTTTCTAATTTGCGAGTTATTCCTCACAGGATTCCTCTTTGGAGGAATGTCATCTTTCTTCTCTTCTGCATGGTTTTTCCATATATACTTCTCCTTATTTATTTTATGCTAGGCAAATGGTATGTCCCCTTGTTGGTCTTTCAGCATTCCTAATCTAGGTTTGAATTTCCTTTTGATTTCTTGGATCTTATAATTTCCTCTAAAAAAGGATCTGTCTTAATTGGTAGGTCCTAAATAAAAACAAGCCAGTGAGCTGTCAGACATGCTGATGTTTAACAGTGTGCTTCTAAGACTAGAACCTTATACTCACTTACTTTGGTGTAATTATCATTCTAACCAAAGATATCTGCACCTGAAACAAATTCATAAGACTTCATGGTAATGCTGCCATCTTATACAGGGTAGCTTTTATCAAATTAAGTGAAATTTAGTTCTTAGTAGACATACATAAGATTGCACTAAATCTTTGTCATTCTAAATAAAGTCAAGGCTTTAAATATTTAACTACTCAGTTGATCACGACTCAGTTGATCACGTATTTCATCCCCTCACATGTGCAATCTTACCACTGTAGAACAAAGTGTGTTAGAGGAGAAACACACAAATATTTCTTCACAGCCCCCACAGCACAAGTATTTCCTTTTTAGAGCTGTTCCTCTTTAACAATAGCTCTAAAAGCAGCACTGTGGATATACTGTACACACACATAAAAATAAGGCTGCTGCTGTTATTTTCTAATTTGTGCTTTGGAAGTGTGCAAATGCACACTTGCAGATTTCTAATATATGTAGCCTTGCCAGGTCAATTTCAAAGGAAGTGACCAAGTGCAGCTGGTAACAGATTGATAGGGAGAAATTACACATTGGTTAATCTTTGCACAGTTGCTGACTGCCCATGGAAAATCACTGGTAAGGGGAGGGGGGAGTACAGGGTGACATGATCTCCCCCTTGGCAATGTATCATCCCGCTTTGCAATGAAAACCTCTTTTTCTCTTTTGTTCTGGCTATCCTCTGAGTCTGTACATTTCTACTTTCTCCCAAAACTCTGGGGGCTTTCTCCACATGAGGCTTTATCCTGCCATTTTACCGAGGATTCTGCCTCTATTTTCTCTGCAGTTCCTTTACACATGGATGTTTTTCTGAAGGTTTTCTTTCTCTTCCTTTCTATGTACTCCATTACACAACCACAAGGTGGCATTGGGGGAAAGCTGTGACATAACAGAGTTGCAAAAATACACAAACATCTCAGAGGCTGTTTTCAGGCAGCACAAGCCATGGTGGGTTGTTGTTGTTTTACCATTGTTGGTCTCTCATGTTCAGAAACAATGGTTTGTTCTATGGTTTCCCTCTACTACCATGTTGTCTGAACCACAGAGTCTTCTGGAAAGAGTGGCAACTGTAGGAACCACTCTAGCAACTTTAGCCTCAACGAGGAAGGGGCAAAGGGACAAATGAAGGGATGATGCATCTTTGGTTCAAATTTCAAGTGCAGTGGCTTATGGGATACATGCCAGCAGTGGAGGATGAAAACCACACTAAAGTAGAAACCACTTGACTGTTTGTTGGGTAAATCATGGTAAAATACCTCAAACCATAGTAACAATGCAGGGTTGCTATTCTGTTGCATGAACATAGCCATAGAGCCTTTTCCTGAAATTAGGAACTAATACCTGACTTTCTTTATTCGAAGAAAAGCTATGAAAATTACTTCAAAACATAAGAGAGGTCCTGGAGAATAATGAGGTTGTATCCAGCTCCTACAAACTACCACTGAGTGGAATTACATGCACACAATAATTGTTTAGTGAAGAGAAGGTCTAACTGCTCAGCAGAGTGCAATAGTGCATCCTGTTTCAAAATGTGGTTTTGACAGGGCAATGTGCATCTTTTGAAAAATATTCAGCTTTTTGTCAACCTACTTTCAAATTCAGCTGTGCCCAAAAATGGAGAGAAGGCTATGCACCCAGAGGACTGGATCATAAACTACCGATCCACGGAACAAGCCTCCATACACAGCTCCTGCTGTTTTGGGCTACATGGTATTTGTACAGAGCAACAGATAAGCAGTTCCTGTTTCAAAGGAATCAAAGGAAAACTGCTGAAGTCATAGCAGCATAAATGCAGAAGTGCTGGTCTTAAAGGCATTTCTGTTGACTCAGGATGCCAAAGAAGAAAGCTTAACATAGAATCCAGTATGCAACTTTTTTTAAGCAAAAAGGAAATGGAAAAGAACGTTGAAATAATGTTGCATTATTTTTGCAGATTTTTGTTATATTCAGTTTGGATGTTTACCATATGAAGCAGCTTTCTTCCATCAGCCTATCTAGGCTAGCATTGCTTGAGTTCCCAGAGAGAAATTGCTCAAGATTACGGGAAAAAGTCCTTCCCAGCCCTGTTATCTGAGATCCTTGAACTGGACAGACCAGAAGAAGGTTTTGTCTGGGTCCTTCTGCATGCAAAGCCATATAATTTTAGACTCTGGACATGAAGGATTTTTGAAGAGGGGACTCTTCCGATCTGAACTGCAGCACTCCTCTGCTCGTCACCCAAAATCTTTCCATGCACTGCTTCTACGTTCCTCGTCTTAGAGAAACCAAAACATTGTTTGCTGTCTCTGACAAATATATATCCACTGATGAATAGATGCAAATATAGATATATATTCTGAGCATATGTAATTTTGCATATTAGACTCACTGAAATCGTAGTCCCATCATGCCTATCAGTAGAAAATGCAGTTTGCTTCAGCTGCCACAGCGCTGAACATATTTATTGTTTTCATGGTTTTTCACATTTGCATTCCATTTTTCTTCCTCCTGTGAGGAATCCAAAGTAGCTGCATGGTCCTCCTCACAACAACCCTTTGAGGTAGCTTAGGCTAAAAGTGGGTGACTAGCCCAAAGCCACTCAGTGGCCTTCATGGCTGAACAGGGACAAGAACTCAGTTCCCCCATCATGGTCCCAATCCAACACTTTAACACTGCACCACACTGGCTCTTATTTGTTGGGAACTGGGACTCAGGAAACCTGGGTTCTAGTCCCCACCTGGCCATGGAGCCAACTGGATGACTTTGGACCAGTCACAGATTCTCAGCCCAACCTACTTCACAGGGTTGTTGTTGTGGGGGTCAGAGTGAGAGGAGCAGGAGGAGCAGGATGTAAGCTGCTTTGAGTTCTTTAGAAAATTGACAGAAACAGTGAGAGAGGTGGGATATAAATCTCAAATATAAAATAATACAATACAATAAATGTAATATATATGATGTAATGTGTAAGGAAAGATTAAAGTATTTCTATACTGCCCTTCATCTTATGTTACAAGGACAGTTTGCAAAATAAAAATTTTAAAATCCTGATGAATATCTGTAGCCACAAACATCCCAGTTCAGCCATCCCCTCTCTGAATAGGTTAAACACAGGACACACGGCCCCAGATCCTTCACCAGCTGCCGCTCTCAGAGTAGCAATACGTGGGCCAAAGTGCCACCGATAAGCTGCAGTCCCTTTTTAAGACACCCCATATCTGTTCACAACAATCTCTAGAATTTATTCATGTGAGAACTCAGGGAAGGGAAGGGAAGCCCTCCTTCACACCTCCCCCACCCCATGAGGTGAGGGGGAACTACAGAGGAAACAGGCGTTCTGAAAAAGGGTATTCTCAGTGGTTGCACCTCACCTTTGGAATTCCCTTCCAAAGGAGGTGCGACTGGCTCCCACATCATCTTGCTTTCGGCGCCAAGTTAAGACTTTTTAAATTTAGTATTTGTTTTAAGATTATGATTTATTGGTCTTGCTGCTGGTTTATTGTTTTATTGTCTTGTTAATTATACAGTGCTTATCTTCCTGTTGCATTTTATATAGCACTTTTTTGCACTATGTATTATGGTTTTAGCTATTATTCTTATCTATTTTTATTGTATTGTTATGATTGCGTTGTGAGCCACCCAGAGAGCCTTCTGGCTATGGGACAGCATAAAAATGCAATAAAGAAAACAAACAAACATGTCTACCCATGAGGAATGAGTTTGGTGAGTTTCTGTACCAGATAAGAGGGTATAGTATCGCACACTGAGTTCTGAACAGAAGACCAGAGCAAAACTGTAATAAAATATATCCCTTGATGCTGGATTCTCTGTGTGTGTGCATAGTAAGACAGAATAAAAAGATACAACAGGGCATAAATGGAAGATATGTAAAAAACAAATACCCCAAATCATTAGCAGCTGAATAAGTTCTACACTATCACTACTCCCAGGGTGGCTGATAAAATGCAAACACATTATTAAAATAATAAAATCATGTTCCAACAAATAAAGGGACAGAAGCAACAACAAGGTGCGCCTGTACATGTGTGTGTCAGATCCAGCCAAGTTTTTAAGAGCTACCATAGCAGCACTTTGGTTTTACCCTCTTGCTCCACAGTCAGGAAAAAGACTGGCAGAACGAAACACCAACTACTACTTCTAGGGAAAGGTCCAGCAACATGTAGTTCCAGTCAGAAGAGGTATTCCAAAGCAGTTTGTGAGAAGCCTCTGTACGTGTGTGTTGAAGCATGTACTTTTTTTTAAACTTCTCCTTTTAGAGATCATCTATTCCAACCACACTGCTATTGTTCGGCATCATTTAATGGAATATTAAGAAAATTGAGAGGAAAAGTAGTATCTCTGGGGATGCAATCCTATAGCTAATTCCCCCAATGAATTCAATGAGATTTACTTGTGAGTAGACATGTCGAGAACTGTGCTTTAAGAAAGAAAGGAAGATAGGTAAATGCACATAAGAAAAAATCCAAACCCAAGGAAATTTCTGAAAAGTGTATTTCAATCTGGATGATAGCTGGTAATTTTTCAAAACTATTGGCTAAAGGAAAGACTGTGGAAGAACCATTCTGGCCACACATACAATAACAAAAGAAAGATTAAATAGAAGACAGTAAAAGAAGCAGAATAAAGATTCTAGGATTCCTAGAATAGAACATGCATTAAAAGTACAATACTTGCTTGTCCTATTATTTCCAAGACTCCCAAAACTAATCCCAAAAACTCAGATAATTTTTCAGACTTCTTTTTATTCCAGCACCTCCTTCATACTAATTTTTTTTTCTGAATATGAAATTTCAAAAGCAGCTTAGGATATTGAATTCACACAAATCGTACAGTGCAACTCACCTGCCCCTAAGCAGTTTTTCGACTCCCAAGGAGAGTTAACAAACTGCTTTTTTAGCCAAAAGGTCCACAATGAAAGAAATTGCACCAAAAATGAAGTAATAGATGACACGGGACAAATCACAATTGTCAGAACCAGCGATGGTTTGTAACATACGCACAGACCTAGCTTTGCTTGGCCTGCATGCCTGGTGGTTCTCTGGCTTCAACAAACTGGACGCAAAGCGACCCCAGTGCAAGGGTGCGCAGGAATATTCTAGCAATGCACAGCCATGTGGCAACAGCCAGTCCACTTTTGGCTACATGCCAAAAAGGTTCCCTCAAACCGCTGGGCTAGAATCAGAAAATAGACTTGCAGAAGCACTGCTCCTCCTGCTCACAGTGTTCTGTGCCGAAGAGTTTTGTCCCTGTGAAAAACTCAAAAAGACAACCAGTGACTCTGCACCTCCAGTGGGTTACCAGGAATGTGCTTGTTGGGGAAAAGTTGCCCCAGTGGCCTCCACAGCAACGTGGCACATGCGATTCTCCCCTTCTCACACTGCACTACGTTGCCAAAAGCTGAACTTTTGCGGCAATTCAGTTACGCAGATCTACAGATATAAAAAGCTATTCCGGAAAGGGGGTGGAGATTTTTGAGCAAGAAAAGAGGGAGGCTGTAACAGAAAAGCACACGCTCAAAACAATAAAATCGACTACACACGGCCACTTAAAGTCCCACTGAATTCAACGGGTCTTGCCCGCGGGGACATGAGCATGCCATGCACGAACGTTTGGCAGAGTCCGAATGAACTCACTGGGGCTTATTCCCAAGAGTGCGCAAGGGAGAGCAACCACACAGACCGACCTGTTCATTTTACTCAGAGGAAACCCCGCTTGGTTCAGGGGTTCTCGCCTCCAAGTGCACCTAAGGGGGATCGGGGCCTTTGTTTACGATGCAGAATCTGCGCGGTTTCCCTTTCTTTATCACAAGGAGCACGGAAACCACTTCATCTGCCGCCTGCCTGGCTGCACACCCTCCTCTTGTCTACAAGAGGTACGTCTCCAAACGCGCGCTGCCCGTGTTTATTATTGGAAGGCGTTCCGCTACGCTCAATACAAAGGGAAAGCTTGGAAGTCAGGGAAAGTGAAGGCGAGAGGAAGCAACTTGAGGAGGGGCGGCGGTGTCCTGTTTGGGTTAGCGGCTTTCGAGAGAGAGAGAGAGAAGGGCCCGCGGGGCGACAGGAACAGGAAAGGGTGGAGGAAGAAAGTGGGCACCGCAGTGAGGAGGCGGGGAGGGCCGATGGGCGCACCGGGGTCAGGAAGAGGGTGGCGAGGAGCCCGGGGGATATGGGCCAGCCGCGTGGGTCCAGCGAAGGCGAGCGCTGGGGAGGCGCAAGGTCGCACCCCAGAGCGCATGGACAGCCTGGAGACGGCGTGGTGCGAGAGGCCGCCGGAGTCAGGCGCTTACCCAGCAGAGGGGAGGGGTCGGGGCAGTCAGCATCCAACTTGGAGGCGTTGGTGGGTCGCGCCGCGGGCTCCCGGCGGAAGGGGATCAGGCCCCGGAGCCGCGGCTCCGGGCTCCCCTGGAAGTTGACCGTGTTCCCCGATAGATAGTAGACGAAGACAACCAGGAGGTGGAGGACGCAGAAGCACACGAGGAAGCGGCAAGCCTTCTGCAGCCAGGTGCCGGGCAGCTCCTTCATCCTGTGCCGAGGTTCAGTGCGCCGATCGGGGCACCGGAGGGCGCATCATCGCTGCGCGCTTGGGCGGCAGGCCGGGGAAGCTGTGGGACCGCTAGCGACGCGCAGGGGCGCTCACCAGCGGCCGGCGGGGAAGGGGAAGGAGGGGAATCGTGATGTCAGCCTGTGGGGCTCCTCCTTCCCCCGTCGCTGCTGCTGCTGCTGCTGCTGCTGCTACGAGTGGGCTCCTCCTGCCGGAGGTAGTGCGGGCTGAGCATCTCCAAACTTGGCTCCGCCGCGCCCCCGGCGTGGCTCTTGGCAGGGGAGACCCCGCGCGCGCACCGGGCGCCGCCGTGAGGAGGGCGAGCGGGGCCACGCGCGGACTCTTCGCCGGCCACCCGGGGCGCGTGTGTTGGCCCCGCCGAGCTCAGCGGGACTAACTTCGGAGCGGGACTACCTTTGGAGCGGACCTGTGCAGGACTGCCCTGTGAGGCTGCGAGATGGCCTTGCCTTTCTAACCGAAGGGGCATCGCCACACTACAGAATGCTCTCCCAAGCAAACCGAAAACGCTGTTCGGGTGGGTAGGACGCACCACGGGGAGCACGAGCTACCAGTGTGGCAATACCCCTGCACTGGAGGAAGTTTAGACCAGTTTCAGATCACACCGAGTCATTTTCAACTTCTGCTAAACTAAAGGAGAAAACCCCAAATTTTAAAAATCTCGACCTTTAGTACCCGGGCAAGGAGGAAGTATAACTCGAGCAGTCAGGTCCCTGTAGTTGTGTCTTTGTGTGATGCGTATGTTGCTGATTCTAGCAATGGCAAGCTTACCCCTCTGGCGACGCTGTCCTCATTTGCACTCAAGCAGTGCTGCTAGAGAACCAGTAGGGCAGTGGCAAATTTAGAAGTCTGGGGTCCCTTCATGAGAAGCAGAGCCACATCTCGAAGCCACGCCCATCAAAGCCACGCCCCCACCATCTTCTATCCCCAAGGTTATGCGACCTATGATTATACCAAAAAAATGAGCTGTGTGACTTGGTGTTGAGTAACCAAGGCAAGATGAGAGTACCTCTTTTTGAGGTGAAATAATGACTGCCTCTAGAAGTTATTTCTTATTATGAATTGTTTTTTTAACATACATTTTACATTCATGCCAAAATGTATGCCAGTCCAAAACTCCCAGATGGAATTAATGTGGCTTATGTGGAATTAATAAGGCAGTTCCTTCCCACAGGCTTACTATCCAAAAACATGACATACAAGGGGAAAGGAACAGGGAGGGTAGAGGGAAAAAGGAAAATCAGATACTAATTACCCACACTTATTCAAATACATGTAGTTATAGTCTCCCAAGGGCAGTGGTCTGGGTTGACAATCACTGTTTGGTTTTGTTAAATTTCTGTGGCCTATGTGCATATGTGTGGGAGATCCTCCATGAGTCCAGAGTTTAGGGTTCCAGTTAATCAAATATTAATAATAAAATATCCAGTCATCCTTTATTGTGCTCTCATTGAATCAACACTGAATCATGCGTTAAGTAAGCTAACGGAAGTAAGAAGGACTTGATTAGTCTCTCGAGAGGCAGTGGGGGGGGCAGTGACCAGAGGGAGGGATCCAGTGATAACCCCCCAGGGCTCCATCCAAAATAAGTGGAGGTGCTCTGATCCCCCCAGGGGCCTCCTCCATTACACCCTTGTACAAGGCATACTAATTACCCACACCAGATGTTCGATCGCCTTTCCATCCCACAACCAGTTCAGTGCTCTCATCTGCTGACAAAGTCCTTCTGGCAGGTCAGATCTCTGGACAAGAGGACACAATCTGTACACAGAACATATCATAAGGAAAGCTGGATTAGGATCAGAGGAAGGCATGAAAACTGGCAGAAGAAACCTCACTAATTTAAGATATGCAGAAAACGCCGAATTACTGGCAGAAAGCAGCAGTGAATTGAAATGATTCCTAATGAACATGAAGGAAGAAAGTGCAAAAGCAGGACTGCAGTGGAACATTAGAACACAAAAATCCTGACTTCAAAAGAATTACAGCACTTTACTGCCAGGATGAAGACAGTGAAATTGTGAAAGTTTTTGCATACTTCAGTCATCAATTCAAAGGGGAAGTGCAACCAAGAAATTAGAAGAAGACCTGGAAGAGCATCAAGAAGGAACTAGTGTAAGGTCGTTTAGCTTGGAGACCAAGGCCAGAATCATCTACACTATTGCATTCTCAGTCACTGGGTATGGATGTGAAAGATGGGCTGGGAAACAAGCTGACAGGAAGAAAACTGATGCGTTTAAACCCTGCTGCTGGTGGAGAGCTTTGTGAGCTTTGGACTGACTGAAAGACAGGCCCTAGAGCAAATTGAGCCAGAATTTTCCCAGAAAGCAAAAATGACAAAACTAGAGCTGTCCTACTTTGGGCAAATCATGAGAAGGCAAGACTCACTGGAGAAAACAATCACACTAAAGAAATTCAACGGCAGAAGAAGAAGAGGAAGTCCAGCTAGGTAATGGGTAGAGTCTATGAAGAAAGCCATAGAGTTGAGCTTATAAAAGTTGAACGGGGCTGCCAAGGGCTGGACAGTTTGGGCATTCATTCATAGGGTTGCCATATGTAAGAGATGACTTGACAGCCCATAACAACAGCAAATATTTAGAAATCAGGGAGAATATTTGAGTCTCCCAGGTCAATGATGCTCATCTGAAAGCTGTCATTTTCCAAAAAAAGGAATGATAAAGGAAGATTCCAGCATGAAACAGTCAAATTATAATGCCCCACACCAAAAGAAAATTATTTTTTCATTTAGGGCTAGACTGAGACAATGGATTCTTCTTTAACTACAGGTCACAAATAGGATAGTGTTACCAAACTCAGCCAGTCAACAGCTAGGGCAAACCCAGGTGGACCCCAGACCCAAGCCAAAAGGAGCCTGAGACGAGACTTAGAGCCAAAGCCAGCTTTATTCTAGTAAAGGGAATGTCCCCTTCTGTCTCCCTTTATTAGAATAGTACTTCTATTCTAATAAAGGGAGACAGAAGGGGACATTCAGCCCAAAGCAGTGTCTCGAAAGTTGCACCCCAGCACATGCGTTTTATACCCTAGGTAACCAATTAGGTCACCTAATACACATCTAATACATCGATACATCAGTGTATGCACCCCCTCCCGTGCTGGAGAAAGAGTCCTTTCTTCTGTCAAGGACCAGACATTTCCCATGTCTATTTCTTATCTGCTCGAGATTCACACAGGCTTGCCATGTTCTTGCTCCCTGCACATTTGCAACTTTCATGGCGGCTAGAGCCAGTTTCCACCGCCCCTTTGATTACCGTATTCGAGGTCAGGCTAGCGTGTTAGCTGTGGGTTACACAAAGTTCATTTTGTTCCTATCTGCCCACCCTTCTGGGACAGTATAACTGTGGTGTTTTTGCTATGTGGCCTTCCTCTGGCCAACTACTTTTGGGGTGTTTTGGGGTGCTGCAATTGGCAACAATAGCAAAGTTAGAACCCATTACTGCCTCCATGAATGATCAGTTTGTGTATAGTAATTTTTACCTATTCAGTGTCTGTCAGTGGCTCTTAGCCTTGCTATCCGTGTGCCATCTCCTTTACCAGAGGTGGCACACCTGCATACAGCAGTAGCTGAGGGGCTGGGCAGGAGGTGGTCTTGCACCCATCCTCCCTGAGGGATCCTGTGAGCAGCTGGCTTGCCACCATGTCTACGGAGTGCTGGACTGGATGGAGTTTTGGCCTGATCCAAAACTTTAATCATGTTTGTACATTACTCATTGTTCCCGTTGCATTTTATAAATTGTTTACATTTTTTTCCACACCTATGTATGTATGCACTGCCAAATGAAGCTCACACTTCATGCATCTAATGTGAAGTCTAGTCCAGAAAAAAATGGCTATAATAAGACTGTTGATTTTTAAGGTGCTACACGGTTCAGTGCTTTTTCTGTACAAACTGTTCTTTTTCATGAGGAACTTGAAGGTAGGCTAGGCTTGGGGTGTTTTTCACAATCAGCTTTTAGAGAAAGATTAGCATGACTATTTGTTAAGGCTGCTTCCGTGCTTGTTGGTTCACACTCAGTTAAGAGGCTAGAGGTGTTCACCAAAAATGCTGTGAACCAGTTCACGTTTAAAGCAGCTTCCGTGTGTGAGTGCTGCAAGGACACACAGGGCTTTTGTGGTAGCACTTTCTGGAATCCAGCTGTGAGCAAGCACATGGATTGCCTCTGTTTGGAGGCACCTATTCTCACACGTGGCAACTCTGTGAGGGAAGCCCAGTTGCGAGTCCGGCAGCTGCCCCCAGATGTTCCTGACGTCCTTGCATGGCAGCCCCCTGCAAATGTGAATGCTTTTTAAGTGTAATTGTTATTTTATGGGGGTTCACGATAAAGTGCATGGAAGACCTATATAGAAGTTATGTCTACTACATAATAACAGAACTATTAAATGAGCACGAACCATGGTGGCAAAGTAATAACTATATTTTGTGGCTCGCAGATATTTCTGACTGTTGGAAATGCTGGTCCCAAGGTGGAGTCCTAGATTAGCTGTGTCATATTTTCCCTAGAGAAAATATGATTCATATTCAAATCATTCATTTGATTCATTCAAAATGCTTAATGCCATTCTATTTCTAACGGGCAAGCTTTTGGTACAGCTGAAATTCAGGAAGCAGGATTACTCATAGTAAAATGTGCTGAGAATTCATAAAAATAGAAGATGAGGTCAGTACAGGTTTTTAAATGACCGAACCTTATTTTCCAAGATGAACTGGCTCTTTGAAACCATGTCCAATTGATGCACCAGAAAGAAGTGACCAGCTAGTCTGGATTCCCCACTAGCTTCTAATAGGTTGCAGAGAAAGTGATGATGGAGTATCGTACCTTTAGATTTCATAAGACAAAAGAATGCATATTTTAGCTGTCCGTGAACTAAACAGCTAATGTAGTTGTGGCCAAGCAGCATTACATACAGAAAGGTTCCTTTAATAAAAAGTTTCTTTACGCAGAGTTTCTTCTTATGAAGAGGTGCCATTCTGCATAGAAGGACAGAAGAAGAGTGAAGGGCTTGGTGAGCATCTTGGGATAGGTCAAGAGCTTAGGGCCGCAAAGGGGCAGAGTTTGAGGTGGCCACACATTGGTGTAGGTGGTGGATGCTCTCAGAACGTGCTGCTAGAACTTGTTCTTGCTCTCAGGACAAAGACTGTTTTTCTGCATGGCTTCAAGAATAACATTATTATCTTTACTTTTTAGTGTATCCCCTGCACAGTCAGCTTTGCAGGCATGCTCCCTGTGAATCCCCGTTTGGATCCTCCTCATCATGACAACGTGATGTTACAGCTCACGTGACTCCTTTTCCTCTGTGGCCTGGGCTGCTGGGGATTCAAGCAAGGGAAGGATCAATTATTAGGCCTCCTGAGGGAGCCACCCAGGCATGCACCATCCTCCTGGGTGCTGGCTTTGCAAGTGAATTGTGAATTTTAAAGCAAGGGAGTGTAATTCCAGTGTCATATGCAACAAGACCAATGTACACCAGCCCGCTTCCCTGCCACTACAGTGCTCGGCCCACCAGCGTGGCGTATGTGGCCAGCCTTTGCACGGTGCCAGCCTCTGTTACGGGCATTTTACAGTCCTGTAGTATGAAATCTCTTTTTTTTTCTTTATTGCATTGTGACCGCAGTACTATTTCAGTGTGGCAAGACTGTGTGCTATTGCATCAGTACAAGAGATTTCCATTAGCAAAACTGGTGTGGATTCCTCCCTTTTCCACCTTTACCTTGAGTGGCATGGCTGAGAAAAGAGAAAAGAGGGGAGCAGTCTTCCCTTACTGACCAGCATCCAACAGGCTGGTATTCATATTAAAAATCAAAAGAAAAGCACCTGGGAGGAGACCTCAGTACACTGAGGGAAAAAGGGGAAAAATCTGTGAAAATAAATTTTATTTTTTGACTTTTCAGTTTATCTCATTCCTGCATCTGTTTGGGAATTGCATTTTATTTTTTAAAGTTTGCATGACAATGCATACATCTTTTAGGCTTATTTCTCCTAACTCACACAGAGTAAGCAATTTTGCCTAATATACATATTTTTGAAAACAAGCTTCCGTTATAGAAAGCCGTTTGAAAGATATTTGCACTGATATGAACATTTGTGTGCATACTTTTCCCTTAAGATGTACATTTCTGTACATGTTTCACTGGGGAATTGCATCACAAAATATGAAAGCCAACTGAACTTTGGTTTGTGAATAAGTTTGCAAATCTGTTGTTGGATGAGTTTGCATTAAAATGCAAACCAAACCAATTCTTTCCCATCCCTAAATAATCATAACATAGTTTATTATCAGGAACTAAACAATTTCAGGCCTTTTCTCTCTGGCTTGTGCTTCAGAGCTGAGGAACATGTACTCTCTTGCAAGAAGGATAGCCATTCTTCCTATTTCCTGTGTTCAGGCTGTGTACCATTCCCTCTGTAATCAAAGCAATGCCAGTAATACACAAGAGGGAAATACTGGATGGACTGGGGAACTCCAAGATATACCGACACACAATATCTCTTGAGGAAAAAAGGATGGGTTTGGCATACCCATTCTCCTTTTTAAGAGAAAAAAATTTGATGTTGTAAGCCGCCCTGAGGCCTCGGCAAGGGGCGGCATAGAAATGTTTTAATAAATAAATAAATAATAAAACAGTACTGCAACAGTTCAACGAATCTTTCTTCTAATAGCAAATCTTACCATTGACTACCTTTTGGAAACAAAATACTGATACTCAAAAATAAGAGCGTGCTTTTATTACATACATGGGCAAATGGCCAGGTACACAAAAGTGTTTTTGTTTGCAATTAAAATGGAAAATATCAGTTCCAGGACTTGCAGATCATTGATGGTGCTTGAGCTGGTGCAGAAATTAAAAATGATGGGTTTGTTTATAACCTGCCTTTTTTCTTGCAAGGAAGTCAAGGTGGTGTTAGATCTTGCATGGATCGAGACATATATATTGGCACATGCAAACTTGATGCACTCCTGGGCTTTTGTCTGCCATCTTTGTAAAGCAATATAGCTTTAAAATGGCAATGCAAAATAGTTGCCTGGTGTGGGAGGGAGAAAAGAACCACATTTATTTATTAGATTTATACCCCACTTTTTCTTGCACTGAACTCAAAGTGGTTTGTATCATTCTCTTCCTCCTCCTCCTCAGTCTTATCCTCACAACAACCCATTGAAGGCTGGGTTGGGCTGAGAGTCTGTGACTGGCCCAAAGCCACCCAGTTGGCTCCATGGCCAAGCAGGGACTAGAACCCGGATCACGTGAGTCCCAGTCCTACATTCTTAACCACGACACCACACTGTATCCAGATGCAGCCTTCCTATTCTCACCCCAACACATGTGCACTGTACTTGGAGGGGAAGTGCAGGGCTGGACGAACTTAAAGATCCAGGTTCTTCCTAGCATCTGCATTTGGCCACCTTACGGCAGCGGCAACACAGGGCCTGATGTGGACCTTGAGTCACCTGTATCTGAGACAAGGAAGCATTCACAGAAGGATTGTCCTCTGGGGCTTCCGATTTCTTCCCATGTCTTTTATTTACAAGGACAAACAAACAGCTTGCTGGCCACTGCTTCCTTCACAGGGTTGTGTTGCACCTAGCTGGAAAGATATACCCAAAGTAACTGATCTCTCTAGAGTTAACTAGCCATAAATAGCCTCTGTAGTTGACATCTTTGCAAATATATCTTAATTGGCTGTAGGAGTAAATAGGTCTGCCTGCCCCTAGTGGAAATGAAACTCGCAGATGACTGTTGTTTTGCTGTCATTCAGAGACAGACATTTTGGGCCATCCTGTGTTAACAGCTGCATGAGATGCAGTAATTCCAAGGCAAACCATTCACCATTATTTCATGTGGGCAAACGCTCTACTAGCTTAACTTCTACTTGTCAGAAAGCTGTGAATTTGTTTTATTTTAATTACAAAATTTTATATAGACCACTAAGGCAAAGCCTCATCCAGCTAAACTTTGTAAAAAAATGAAAAATTTGAGTATAAAATACAGTGAGCTAGGATAGATCCAGTGTAGGATAGCAGTTACAGTGTCAGGGTGGGACTTGGAGAATCCGCATTCTGGTCTTCAGGCCACAAGGCTTTATGATTCTCAGTCTAACTTACTTCACAAAACTGTTTCGAGGATAAAAGGTTTATGGCAATTGCTTTGGAACCTTGCAAGAAAAAGAGTGTGCTACAAATATAAATAAACATAAATACCATCAAGTATTTAAAACAGCAGCAACAATAAAAAAATATTATTAAAGACACAAGAAGGTTGTTGAAACTAGTGGCAACCCTAGATAAAGTATTATAGAACAGCACCTGGCATTATAAGGGTGGGGAGAAGCATTGCTGGCTTCAAATCTGATGTGCCAGGACAAGACGTGCTTGGTATGCCAAAGCAAGCATGGGTCTGTACAGGCATTCGGATGTGGTTTAGACGTGTGGCTGTAAACAAATGCTGAATTCTTTAATACATCTAGACATCAATTAATTACTGTTGCAAAGCACTCCAGGGGTGGGACAGAATGAACTTCCGTCATTTGAGAAAAAGCTGCTCCTCTTTATTTCCTACTTCAAAGTCTCTCCCTGCCTGCAGCAAGAAATCTGGGATTCGAGGATGGGCCCCCTCCGAGAGACTTGCAAAGAGTAGCAGCACCCTCTGCTGGGCTGGACTCGTCCCAACTGAGCTTGAGCTTATTTATCCTCTTTTGGTTTGCATCTAAAGTACATGCTGCACGTGGGAATCAGTATACTTTATTTCAGGGGTGGGAAACTTCTTCCAGGAGCTTCTTCCCTCACCATTGGCAATGTTGGATGGGGGTTGTAGGCTGAAGCAGCTGGAGGGCCACACGTTGCCCCCCTCCCACTTCAAGGAGATGGGGGTTGAGGAGAGAGAGGACGGGGTGATCCAGCACCTCACAGCACAGTCTCAGATCAGGGTGCCTTGCAGCTGGTATCTGAGGCAAAATGCAAAGCTGTCCCTCCAAGAAAGCCGGATCCATTTCTTCTCATGCCTGGCATTTGGACGTGGCCTCCATCTCTCTCTACAGCTTCCTGCACAGCTGCTGTTAACTGCTTACAGCTAAGCTTTGCCCTCCTTGAGCAGGAACCTCAAATCGCTCTTGGTTTCCACCTCTGTCTCTAGGACTTGAGTGGCAGTCATCTTGTCTCTTTCACCCTGCTTTGGTCCCGGCATTCCCAGGCTCTTAGAAGCTGCAATAAGGTACTTATTACTGTCCAGCAATGCAAAGACCTCCCAGGGTATACACATCTTCACCAAATGATGGAAGATGGTGAGGGAAGGAGCCTCTCAAACTTCACGGTGCCATAGTTGGGCTGCTGCAACTGAAAACTACCTTTCTCTTGTCCGTAGGAAGCATGCATCCACCATAGACCGAGATCACTGTTTGCAGGAGCATATTCTAGAAAACGAGCTGGATTATATAGGAGGAAATCTGAGGAATCTGGGACTCAAGCCAAGAGGTCTTAGGGCAGGGTTGGGGGACCTCCAATTTCCAGCCTGTAAAGCCTCCCCATCTGACCCACTGAGTGCCTGCCCCCTGTCTTGAGCCCTGTCTAGGACAGGCTCCACCAAGAAAATGTGAGAAGCAGTAGAAGACAGTCCTTTGGAGAGCCACAGCCCATGGGCCTGGAAGTGGTGCTTCCCAAGGGAACAGGTTTCTTTTCCCTGCTGTTCGGCTGTTTCCTGAGGAAGTGGGACTTGTGGGACCATGGAGAAGGGCCCCAGCAGCCTGATCGGTTTCTTAAGTCACCAGGCCAGGATGGTACTCACACTACAGTTCTTAAGAGCCCACATGTAAAATTTTAGATTGTCTGAAAAAATATGCAACATGTCCCTAAAATCAGCCTTTGTACCAGAGGAAAATGGTCAATGTAATGTCTTCTCCCCGTTTTTTGTCCCAAAAAAGGGAATCTAGGATTTAGAAAATACCAAACGTTTTTGCTTAATATCTATTCTGGGTAAACTATTGAAAAGATAATAGGCATATAGAGGGAGAAACCTTGCTGAAAAAATATCAACATGGCTTCTGCAAAGATAGTCTCCCTAACCTTTTAGAGAACTTTGAGAAAGTCAGCAAACAGGTGGATGAGACAATCCAGTAGATGCTGTTTACATGGAGTTCTAGAAGGCCTTTGATAAAGTCCCTTGCCAAAGACTTCTGAGCAGTTATTGAATAAAAAGGGAAATTTTCTTATGAATCAGTAACTGGCTACAGAACAGTTGGAGTAAATCAGAGAGAAGGAATAAATGGCAAATTTCCCAATGGAGAGATGTAGAGTCTCACAGGGTTCTGTGTTGGGACCAGTGCTTTTGAACTCATTCATAAATGATCTGAAATTAAGAGTAAGGTGAATGCTAATTACACCAATTTAGTAAGAGTGGTAAAAACAAGAAGAGACTGCTAAATGCTCCAGAGCGATCTGCCAAACTGGGGGAATGCACAGGCAAATAGCAAATGCACTTTAATGTAAACAAGTGTAAAGTGATACATGTCGGTGCAAAGAAGCCCAACTTTATGTATCTACTGATGGGATCTGAGCTTCTGCTGACTGTCCAATAAAGACATCTTGGGGTTATGAATATGTTGACCCAGTCTATAGCTGTAAAAGAGAAAAACTCCATGTTAGGTATAATTAGGAAAGGAACTGAAAACAAAGATGACACTATCATGCAGATGCGTGGTGCGGCCTCACTTAGGATACTGTGCGCAGTTCTGGTCACCACATTGTAAAAAGGAGAGGATATTGTACAGCTGAGAAAAGTGCAGAGAGAGCAGCTAAAATGATCAAGGGGCTACTAAGGAAGGTTACAACATCTGGGACTTAAAGGAGGTAAGAGGAGGCATGAGAGAGGTGTTCATGGTATAGAGAAAGTGGCTAAAGAGACATTTCCCCCTCTCTCATAATAGTGGAATCCAAGGTCATCCCATGAAGCTGATTGGTGGACAGATTCAGGATGGATAAAAGGAAGTACCTCTTCACACTGACATGGCTGAACAATGCAGTTCACTTCCGCAGGAGGTGGTGAGGATGTTTTTAAATGGAGATCAGACAAATTCCAAGAGGGTAAGGCTGCCAGTGACTACTAGTCCTGATGGCTACATGCTGCCACCAGCAGTATGCCTATGTACACCAGTTGTTGTCCTGCTTGTGGGTCTTCTGTGGGCAGCTGTTTGGCCACTGTGTGGACAGAAAGCTGGACTCAATGGACCTTGGTCTGATCCAGCTTGGCTCTTCTTCTGTCCTCTGTGCTATTCAGCATCTACAGGAAGCCACTGGGAGAAGTCATTCAGAGGTATGGGTTGCAGTGTCACCAATAAGCAGACGACGTGCAGCTCACATTCCCATCTAGTCACCCCAAGAAACTCGTGGAACTCTTGATTTGATGTCTGAAGGCAATTAAGGGTGCATGAGGGTGAAGAGGCTAAGCTCAATCCAGACAAAACAGGTGAGCTGAAGGTAGTGAAACTGACTAACCTGGCTGATGGTTTGTGTAGGGTTGGGATGAACTCTTGTGGAATCCATCCTTCTAGTATTTGTGGACTTCCTCTTGTGCTTGGCCTGGTATTGCAAAATGAGCAAGCCAAGAGGAAGACTGTGAACACTTGTGGAAAGAAGGTTGTGCAACAGGCAACCTTCTTCCGCATCACATGCAGCAGCAATTGTGCAGGCCTCCATTCCTGGTGAGCCCCGTGTGACCAACTTTCCTCCTTGTCAAGGGCAGCCATACAAACAGCTCCTACGCATGGCACAGAAGAAGGATGCTGCTAGCAGTCATATGGGGCTCCATTTCTTAGGTTCTTGCAAACATTTTCACACAAGGTTTGAGAGTTGTTTTTCAGCCTCTCTCCCAGGGTTTCCATGCATTGCTTTCAAGGTGTTTGCAGAATGACTGCTTTATAATTTGCTCCAGAATGTTCCCAAGGATTGATGTCAGACTGACTGGCCTGCAGTTCCCAGGTTGTTGTCCTTTTTCTTTCTTGAAGATGAGGACAACATTAGCTCTCCTCCAGTCATCTGGCACTTCCCCTGTCCTCCATGATGTCCCAAAGTTAATAGACAGTGGTTCTGCGAGTTCTATTGCCAGCTCCTTTGTGACTCCAGAGTGCAGTTCATTGGGCCCTGGAGACTTTGACTCATTCAGCCCTTTTAAATGATCCTTATCTATTTGCCTATAAATCTTGAGCTGCCATCCTGTTCCTTCACCTTGTATTTCTCCTTCATCAAGAAAGTAATAGATCCTCTTTAATAGATGACTGAGCCAAAGTAGGAATTGAGCGTGTCTGCCTTTTGTCATCTGTTATCAATTTACCACCCACACTGAGTAGTTGGACACCCATTTCGTTCCTCTGTCTTTTACTTTGGACATATCTGAAGAAGTCTTTTTGGCTGCTTTTAGCATCCCTCATTAGCCTCAGTTCATTCCTAGCATTAGCCTTCCTGATAATTTCCCTGCAATTCTGTCTTACTTGCCTGTATTCCCTCTGTAGCTTGGCCTTCCTTCCACTTCCTATGCATGTCCTTTTCTTGTTTTCAGATAAACTCTAAGCCTTTTGTGAAGCCACATAGGCTTCTTCTGTTCTACCCTTTTTCCTTGTTGGAATTGTTTGTAATTATGCCTTTAGAATTTCATTTTAAAAAAATCCCCATCCATCTTGGACTCCTTTTCTCATTTCCATAGGACTTATCATGGTTCTGAACTTATTAAAATTGACTTTCCTAAAATCCAGAGTACAGGTTTTGCTGCATTTGACTTCTGATTTTTTACAATCAAGAATTTAAGTATGGCACGGTCACTTTCCCCCAGAGTTCCCATAATTGCCACTTTGTTCACTAGGTCTCCCCTGCCATTTACTATCAAGTCAAGGATAGCCCTTCCTCTTGTTCCTTCCTCCACTTCCTGTTGGAGGTAGTTATCAGCAACACATGTCAGGAATCTCTTGGAAGGACTGTGTTAGGCAACATTTGTCTCCTAATATATATTGGGGAAACTGAAGTCCCCATAACCACAACAGGATGCCTCCTTGCAACACCAGCAATTTGCTTTTCAACAGTTTCTTCTTTGTCTTCTCCTTGACTAGGTGGTCAATAATAGATTTCAACCACTGTCCTCCTCTTATTCTTTGCTCCATTTATTTTAACCATTCACTTGTATTTCTGTGCAGAAATAAGTAATAGTGTGACTCTGCCTCCCTTTGTTCCTTCTGGTTTGGTTTGGTTTGGTTTGGTTTGGTTTGGTTTGGTTTGGTTTGGTTTGAAAAGGTATGTCCTTCAAGAGTTGAAATCCAGCCATGGGAGTCTTCCCACCAAGTTTAGGTTAAAGCTATCAGGTTGCATGTACCCTCTTGTATTAAGAGTTCAAATTCATGCTCTTTTTCCATACTCTGGGCACTAGTATAAACTGAAGACCACATGCTTTATACTCTAGCTTTTTTCCTACATTTTTGGAAGACTATTATTGGGTACTGTTAGAGCTGCTCTCTCTGTTGTGGTCCATAAGCCTTTTTCCGTGGTTACACCCATGTGTACGTCTCCCTTCCTTGTAGGATTCAGTTTAAAGCCCTCCTGATAAACTTATTCACTGCTGTGGCCAAACACATTCTTTCCAGTCCTTGTAAGCGGCAACCAATCCCTTGCCAGCAGTCCATCTTCTAGACCTGCGGTCCCAGAATCTAAATCTCTCATGTCACTTCCACCTTTGTGGCCAGGCACTCACTTGGAATATTTGTCTTTCCCTGTCTATTCCTCTTCCAAGAACTGGAAGGATTTTAGGGTCCCAAAGTTCTTGACTTTCCTCCCTAAACCTTCAAAGTCTGATGTGATTTCTTCAAAACTCTACTTGAGAATGCCATTTGTTCCCACATGTATAAGAAAGAAGGGATACATACCAGTGGGCTGTATGAGTCTCGGCAATCTTTCAGTTATATTGCTAATCTGTCCTCCAGGGAGACAGCGTACCTGATGAGTCCACAGGTCTTCCTGACATGCATGTGCTTCCATCCCATGCAACAGGGCATCCCCCACAATTAACACTCTTCTCTTCTTGCTCTTGCAAAGCTTGGTATTATTACCATTACTTGGCTGACCCTTAACCTCTTGTTCAGTCTTGCAGTTCTTCCACAGCAGGCTGCCCTCCAGTCTCATCCCCAAGTAACTGAAAGTGGTTCAAGAGTTCCACTACTTCCAGTGATGCAGAATGTCTTCCAGTTCTTCTGGACCAATAATTCTTTTCCAGGGAGCGCCCTCATTTTCCCTTCCCTCGGGATTTTCTTATTTCACCTCAGCTTGCTTTTGCAATTCTAGCTTCTGTACTACTCTTAGCTGTGGCTAAAAACTTCTTTGAATCTTCTTTGAATACCTGCTCACCTTTTCTTCTGAAAGGGCGACTAGTTTGCACTTGTGGCATGTGTAGGCCATGTTGCCCTCAGGAAGGAATACAAACATTACACAGACATTGCAGGTTGCTGCCACTGGGAAGTCTTTTCAGTCCATTCTTTCAGCTACCTTTTGGACTCTACCTTGTCAGACCCGTTGCAACAACCTTTGCTATCTCCTGCCTTCATTAAAGGCTAACAACACAATCCTACCAGTAGATGGGAGAGTGTTACAAGGAAGAAAACAAAGGAAGCGGGGGGGGGGGGGACTAAAAGGAAAAGAAGAAGAGAAAGAAAAAAATGTTAGGAAGTTCCTTCTCGACCTCCCCCACTGAACTCCACCGCCAAACTCCTGATTGCTCCTATCAATTGCTAATCCAACACTGTTGAAAAATAAATTTTGCAATGAAATATGGGTTTTGCAAGGATTAAAAAACAGAATAGAAGGGGCTTTTAAAACTTGCTTTGCCTAACCAATGTGATTTCCTGAACTAGCAGTGGTAACCCCACTTCCTGTACTGGGTGTAAGAAGCAAGTGACATGTTCTTTACTTATCATTAAGTATCCACAATGGTTGTTGGGTGGAGAGTGAGTCTCCTTTGCTCTCTGCTTCTCTGTGATGTGACCTGGACTGGTAAGCAACTTTTATATTCCTTCTACAGTATCTGCATAAGGGTATTTAGTGACATTAGGCACAAGCAGCATTATTCTCCTAAAGTCAAAAATTCTGTTAGGCATTGTGTAAGTGCTGCATTTTTACTTCTAAATCTGAAGGGAGGGTTCACAAATCCATCATTTAAGCAAGGAGCGGCTATGGCAAGCTGGCCTGGTAACAGCTGAATCAACTGCAGTTTGCATCTTAAAAAGACATGTTCAAGATACCACCTGTTCTTACTATCTCCATTCCTTTGCTTCTGCCAGCACCCTGCATCACACAAGTTTAGCAGGTAGAATTTCTTCTCACAGTATCTCCATGTAAGGAAAAGCTTCACCTGCTAAATAGCTGCCAGATTGTTCTTAAAGGACAGGGCAGAACACAAAATCTTTTCAGATTCTCTTTATATGGAGGATAAAAGGCAACTGTGTGCTACTTGATGAACTGGTATCACACCCTTTCTATTTCATTTTCCATTGAGAGGGGTGAAGGCAAGGAGAGGAGTTAAAAATAAGATTTGGTACGGCTTTAGGCATTAAAAAGTATATTTAAAATAACCAGCAATTTCAATTTTTTTTAAAGAGGGGCACTGAATACTGTTAACACTTGCAGTGAGACACCCACCAAATAGGGATGATGCAATGGAACCATGGCCTGCTGTGCCATTTAGCACTCTGGATGGTGAGACTTCCAGCAAAAGAGAAGAACACAGGAGACAAGCAACTGACCAACTGTTGGCCATTATGGGTGTGAACATAAAGCGTGATAAAGTGGTTTGAACATGCACTCACAACTCAGAGCAGAGACGTGTTCAAACAGCTTCCCCCGCAAACTGGTTCATGTGTGCTAACAGCCCAGCTGAGGCTAAACACCCCAGGGGTTGACTCCAGACCCCAAACTAGGGCTTGTCTCTCCCCTGGCTTGTCCTCGTGATAAACAACCAAAAACAGTGCCATTGCATTGTTTAGCTTCTCCTGGTAGGATGAATTAAGTGGAAGTGACTGAATCATGTGGACTAGCATGCTGGCTCATTCATGACAATCCAGGAATTTTAACTTAACAACTCCTTGCCACCTAAGCATGTACATAAATAGACATGCTGGTCCCATTCTTCTTACCCTATTTCAAGCTTATGTCCCTCCTGCTTTAGTATTTAGCATAGTTGAGGTTAGGCAACAATTTCAGTATTTATGTATTTATAGGTACTGAAAAAATAAGAAGTCAAATATGAAAGTTTATGGCATGTAGGAGTTTTGTTAGTGAGCTTTTGCAGGCCACATTAGGAGCTGCGTTACTCGATTTCTGTGGCCTTGCTCAACTGGTACTTTTAGCCAGCACCTGATGAATATGAATGTCTGAACCAGCCCAGGCTGGTTAAGAGACAAAAATGGCCTGCTTTTTGTACCATGAATTATTTCGACAGTACTTTCTAATGACAATCAACTAGGCTTGTCATTTTATCAGCTGCAGGATGCATGACCAGCTTATGCAGGCCACTATCTGACTCATCATTTAAAAACATAGCCTTTTCCGCTTGTGTACAATTTTGCAATGTCATTTTAACACTCTTTACAGAGTCTTGGGCAATTTCAGAATGGCATTAAACAACAGAAGGGTTTTCAACTGTGAAAGAAAGCAAGAAGCAATTGATTCTTCCTCTCATGGCATCGGTTTTGCATGCTCTGTTTGCTCATTCTAGATTCATCAGATAGCCATTTGTTTGCTAAACCAATAGGAAGGTAATAAGTGACATTTGTATCAGGAGTGTTTCAAACCAATGGGAAGCAAGCTAGCACCTTCTGGACCAAATTTGTCTGATAAAGAAGTTTTGTCTGGCCTTCCATTGCCCAACACATCTGAAAGCTACCAGGCTTAAGAAGCCTGGGGTGGACTAAACATGAACAACACAAAATTGGCAAAATTGTGCAAAATTGTGGCAAGATTGTGCAACAGTTTCATTAAGAGGAGAAAATGTTTTTCAAAATTAGGAAAGCAAGGAAGAGTCTCTACCTAAATGCTGCAATGTTTTGGGGGATTATATGCAATACAGAGGCAGTGTGATGACACGTGCCCAATAAATAAATATTAAGCACTTACATGGAAATGGTACTAGCTTACATTGACTACCCACAAGGACTTAGCCTGTAGGAAAAAATATATTTGAAGTTGGCTGTCTCTTTTCTTTTAATTGGAGTTGCACTTTTGGAAGAAAGAATGGGTCATAAATTAATTTTAACAGGATCTGGGAGGCAACTTCACTGGGGAGAATTAACTGGCTGGGGAATTACTGGCAATGATTGATCTTCTGGAGCTTAGATTCACCTCTCCCTTGTGCTCAGGACATGCCCTTGAACAAGTCACTTGTCTTTGCCTTCTGTAAAATTTAGTTCCAGCTGAAAAGTATTTAGTCAGATAAGTGGGCAGCATTCATAGAAGTATAGCTTTCAGATCATGTGAAATACTGGTTCCCCTCCATGCAGCACTAGTTATGCCCCATCTAGAGTACTGTGTCCACTTCTGGGCTCCACACATCAAGAAAGATGCAGACAAACTGGAAAAAGTGCAGAGGAGGGCAGCACAGAGGTCCAGGAACTGGAAACAAAGCCCTGTGAGGAGAGATTGAAAGAGCTGGTCATGTTGAGCCTGGAGAAGAGAACATTGAGGGGAGATATGATAACATCATTCAAGTACTTGCAAGGTTGTCACACTGAGGAGGGCCAGGATCTCTTCTCAATCATTGCAGACTGCAGGACATGGAATAGTAAGTTACAAGAAACCAGATTCTGACAAGACATCGGAAAATTTTTCCTGTTAGAGCAGGACAGCAATGGAACCAGTGACCAAGGGAGGTGGGGGACTATCGCACCCTGCAGGTATTCAAGACGCGATTGAACAGCCCTCTGTCAGGGATGCTTTAATTTGGGGTCCTGCATTGAGGAGGCAGTTGGACTTGATGGCATTATAGGCCCCTCCAATTTTTTTATGATTCGATGATTCTAAGTTCTTTGAAGTTAGTGTCTCAATTTCAGCTCTGACCTACTCAGTGTTTAGCTTTGGGCAAGTCACTTGTTGCCTCCATCTGGTCTATCACTCAGGACCAAACGGAGGGTTTGATCCAGGATCAACCTTATGCAGGAGGAAGGCAATGCAGGATTCTGTTCGTGGAAAGTCCTTTCACCCGATTTTGGAGGGTTCCCCCTCCCCCACACATATGACAGCTTTCTCCCTTCAGCAGGGTCTTCTGACTCAAAATAACATTTTCAAGGGGCTGAGGGGGCTGGCATAGGAAGGTGGCAGTGAAATAGTTCACTTTTTCCAGTGTACAGTTTTGTCCTAAATCAAAACCCAGTCCTGTGTCTTTATATTTAACATGCTGGTTTTTAAAAATTGCAGACAGCACCACTGGGGCGTGGGGTGGGGAACCGATAATTATTGTGCTTGCTGCAGGTATGGAGAGAAAATGTAATCCTTTCCTCTCTTCCCAGGGCTCCCCAGGAAAATCCCTCCTCTGAAGCATCTGTTTAGCTTGAGAGGAGATCCCTGACTTATGTAGAAAACCTGGACTTTAAAGACTTTAAAGATGCTTTAATATTGTGTCAGTCTTGGCCTCCGTTTCAAGCCCAGACCAACCATACAACACCAGGAAGGTTACACCTTCCTGTCATGTATTCCTAGCATCTTATGAGGCTTGTGAGATAAACCACCTCTGAACTTTCTATTGGATATCGCTGCTGAAAGCAGAGCCATCCATGCAGCTCGGATGAAGCAAGTGTGAGGAGCCCTGGGTGGATGAACCAAGGACAAGTGTGATGAACTTGCCCAGGTGGGTGGAGCTTATATGGTACCCCAACATTTGGGAAGCACCAGCCATCCCTCATCACAACAGCACATTGTATGGCTCCACTCTGTAGAAATAATCAGAGTCACGTGCAGAAGCTATATGAGACTTCATAGCTACTTCGTGAATTAAGCTTAAGAACTTACTGATACACAAGGGAATACATCTTGTGCAGTGCTGTATAACATATTTGCCCACAGGCTAAAGTTTCTAAAGTACTGCCCATTTGTGAATTGTTGTCTTTGTTCAGGTATAAAAGGCCAGTTGCCCAATTCAAATATTCAGCCTGGAGTTCCTGTCCATGTCAAGACCAATGACCCAGGGGTTCAGAAAGCTGCCAGGTTTGGTGTCTACAGATACAATAACAGTTCAAATGACATATTCCTATTCAAAGAATCTTGCATAAACAACGCCACAATACAGGTAAGAAATCATCCAGATGTTTGCAGCCACAAATGTGCAGTACATATTCTTTACAGCACAAGCAAAATCCCATTTGCTCATTTTATGCCAATGAAAGATGGTACATTCCTGCAAGAAAGGTCAAGCTACAGCCTCCAGTTGTATTATCATTCCGGTTCTAACATGAACGGTGGCAAAACAAGCACTTGCTTACAGTTTGGTTCAGCTGTTGTTGTTGTGTTGATGGCTAAACACTCCATGGGGAGGCCAGGTATTTCCAAGGTACGTGTAATTCCTTGAGATAAATCTGCAGCTGGAACTTTGCTCCAAAGCTCCGCAATATTGAGCTGGAGAGAGTTGCTTTTCAGAAAATTAGAGATGGTATGATAGTGATGCAGCAAAGCAACTTTTCGCCCCCCAGCCATGATGTTCTTGTTGCAGTGTTACAATCCTGTATATTATTTCAGTCGTGAAGAAGCGCATGGCTCGCATTAGTCTTGTCCCTCTGGCGCTACAATTTCATGCTTCTGTACTTCCCCCACTTTTTGACTTGTTGGAAAAAAACAAGCCAATACCTGTCTGCCGATCATGATGAAAACAAAATACTCTTGAGTATGTACAGTTCCATATTTTAAGCTTAACTACAGGCATAAAATGTAGTTTGGTTTTGCAGCCCTGATGCTGAACACATTTACTTCAGAAAAGAAACACTATTTGGCTGTGGAAAAGGATCATGCATTTTATAAATAAGAAGAAATTGAGGATCTGTAACTATATATACCCGCTTGCCCTAATAATCTGAGTATAAACAGGGAAAAAGAAACAAGAAAGACATGGGAACATGTACATGCTGGTCCTATTTGCTGCTGAGTGGAACTCTTACCCGCCTCCATGATGTCGATCCTTTTATCTGTCGTCAAAGAGATTTTACAGTTTTTACAAAGCCTGAGAACCGAGATAACCGTGTTTTCAATATACACATTACAGGCACCAATATGTCTGTCATATTACCCTTTGGAAAATCTTGTATTTGTTCCTGGATTCAATATTTACTAAGCGCCCTGCATTCTCTCCACTTTGTTCTTACTGTGGCCTGTTTAATGAAGTAGCAACTGCTTTTTCTAGGTAGTGAAAGGGCTGAAATACAGGCTTGATGTTGATATCCGCCGGACAGTGTGCAGGAAAAGGGTACAACCTGACTTGGACCAATGTGATTTCCAGAGAAACAAGAAACTGAGACAAGTAAAATGTGTTTGGATTTCTGGTTTTCTTACAATTCTGCATGTAATAGGATATATTGCACTGCCCTGATAGATGACTTTTCTGTGCCTGGCTTTATATTTGCCAATACGTACAATTTTACTTTTATTTTTAATAAAGTATACCTTTAGTTTTAATTAGTAACTCAAGCAAAAATCACAAAGTCCTGGAGCACCTTAAAGACTAATCAGATCATTTTGACCTAAGTTTCATGGACAAGAGTCCACTTCCTGAATTATTATTGTCAGTTATTGTTATTTACACAGTATAGAAAGGAGAATTGGTAAAGCCTGAAATACATAAGCAGAGTCTGAAACAATTTAATTAGATCTTAAATGTATGCAAAATAACTACAGTGACCAATACAAATCATATTTTGCATACTTTTAGGAAACAATACTATGCAGATTTATAGGAATTATAAGAAGTCCCATGATTCCAACGATTCCCCAGCCAGCATGTTGGGAGATGTAAGATTTCTTTCTATCTAAACCTGCATAGGAGGAATATTTATTTATTTTCTATACCACTAATTCTATTGCTTAAACTCTAGTTGTATTGTCCAACTGCATTTTGCATTTTGCAACCATCTGGTCCCACTTCATTATAGCTCGCTCGCTCGCTCTCTCTCTCTCTCTCATTCTGACACACACAGAGCCTACACTGAGGATAATAATGAATCCAGTAAAATGAATCTAGTCCACAGAAGTGTATCTCGTGATAAATGTGATAGCCTTTAAGATGCTGCAGGACTCTTCACTGTTTTTCCAGTGACAGATTAACATGGCTAGATCTCTGGAAATTATAACAAGGAATTTAGAACACGCACATGTGTAATGTAGAGATAGTGTTGCACAGAACAGGTTTCCAAAGTTTGGGAAATACTTTCCATATTGACCAGAGAACTCATGCATGCTACAAAGGCTCCTCTGCTGTGCTAGTGTGTCTGCTCTGCTGGTGCAGGATAGTGGCTGAGCCAGCTGCATCCTATATTGTCCTGTACAAGAAAGAAAGCACATCCCAGGATACAACACTCTCTCCCATGGCTGCACCTAGCAGGCGGACAGGCTGACTCGGCAAAGCTTGTCAGTCATGCCTGTCCTTCCCATTGTAGAATCCCTCTATGCTGTGAGCCGCCCCGAGGCTTCGGCAAGGGGCGGCATAGAAATGTTTTAATAAATAAATAAAAATAAAATAAGCTTCCAAGGATAAGCATCCTGCCCTTGATATCCCTGGATATAGTCTGAAAACCATACTGCCCTGAAGAATTGTGTCTAGCATGAGGATTGCTCATGCTGAGAAAAGCTCACCCAGTGTTAGTTGAGAGCATATTTCAGAACAGGAAGTAATATGAGTGCTTGACCTGACCATTTCAGAATGCAGGTCAGTTGTGGTGGTGATCACTTTTAATTTTCCCGGAAGTAAACACGCAAACCTCACACCAGAAAAATGACTTTAACAGTTCTTTCCAGCAGAGTCCCTGATGTGCTAATTTATTACATGCAAAGATATTGGGAACATTTAAAAACGCTACCTCCTATCTGCACTCTAAAGGAATTCAGTTCTACCTCCTCTGCCTCCCACTTAATTCTGAGTAATATCTAGAATGGCTTTGACGCTCCCTTCTCAAATTACCAGTACAGCCTGAGCTAACATGAGATGCCTGGTGTAAGGACACAGAGGAAGATTTAAAATGGCAGCCTGGAGGTGCTACGGTTAGGCAGGCCCATGGCCCTTTGGGACCATTGATGCTGAATGGGCCACAAAGGTGTCTTTGCTGAGTGCCTCTTCAGCACCGGAACTCACTCTGGTTGCTCCCATGTGGTTCGGACATCATCTTACCAAAGAGGCACAAATAGCCACTAAGTTCTGTTGCTTTTGAAAAGGGAAATGGATCTTCTTTTATGATACAAAATCTTTTTGTATAGGTGGGCTTTCCCCAGTTGGTATTGTATGGTGTAACTCGCTGGAGAACATACTCTAGCAAGAAAGCCAGGGTGTTGCAACAAACCATTTTTTCACACTGGGCATGAAGCTTATGCAGGACAGGAGTTACACATGTTATAGCAATTGTAGCCACATCTCCTTACATTAGGGTTACTCAAGAGGAAGCCAGAACAGTTGTTTTTTTTTTTTTTTTTGGAGAGATGTTCAAAATTGTGAAAAAGATAGGACACGTGGCAGTTTCCTGGGTTCCCACTTTGGTCTAATTTGGTGTCTCTCTCTCTTTCTCTCTCCCCACCCAGAAATTCAGATGCTATTTTGAAGTGTGGCTTATACCTTGGTTACAGAGAATTCAAGTTCCAGTCTCTCTCTGTCACTGACCTTCCCTCAAAAAAGGTTACGAGCTCAGATTTGTTCTCTATTAATTGTCCAAAGACCAATATCAATAAACACACTGGACTGTAAATAATTGTAGACTCTTTACTTTTATCTGGTGATCACTAACTAAATCTGGCCTCATTATGCTAGCATGTGTAATCCTGATTTCCTCACAAATTTTGTTATGGGTGAAATATAGACAAATGGGGTGGTTTAGGGGAGGAGGAGAATGTGAGATGCCCTAAATTTAGTGGGAACAGCCATGCCAGATTAGACAAAGGGCCTCACATACATACATATATGACATTTGTCATTCTGATGCCAATTCTTTCAGTTTGGAGAGATCTTCTGGAGCTGTTTGCTGTCCCATTTTATTTTAACAACCACAAATAACTTGGTGCCATCAACAATCTTGGCCTCCTCACTGCTTACCCCACCTCCAGATCATTTATGCATTAAAAAGCACTGGTACCAATACAGATTCTTGGGGAACTTCACTACTTCCATATCTCATGTGGCTTTATTCCCACTCTCTGCTTTTGGTTCTTTAATCAACTACTAATCCAAAGGAGAAGCTCTTCTCTTATCCCATAGGGGCTAAATTTTGACAAGAGTCTTTGTTGAGAGTCTCTGTCAAAAGGTTTTCGACAAAGTCTAAGTAAGCAATGTCTACTCAGTGGATCACATGTATCTGCATGCTTGTTGATACGTGCAAAGAACTCTAAAATGTTAAGACAGGATTTACCCTGGCAGGAACCTTGTTCTTCTGCAAGACTTCTGTGTGCTCAATAATTTTATCTTTAATAACACTTGCCACTAATTTATTTGGAACAGATGATAAACTGATTTCCCCCTGCATCCCTTTATAAAAAATTAGCCTTGGCCACTTTCCAATCTTCTGATTAAAAATAAAAAGTCTTAGGAACATGTGATATCATTAAAGTAGAAAATCAGCAATTTCACATCGGTGTTCTTTATGATCTCCTAGGCAAATACCATCCCCTCCTACTACTTTAGTAGAAAACTCCACCAGCTGCTCATCCCTGCCCGCATACTAGACCCTCGTAGTAGAAAGTTGCAATGCTCTGTATTATATTTTTGAAAGAGAAACTAAGCAAGTGTATTGGCAGGCCAGAAAGGACTCCCATTTACAGGTAAACCTGCAACAGAAACTATTAGCCCTTGCTACCGGATTCTGTACCATCCAAACATTTCACACATGAAAAGAAGCATGCTTATAATGGAAACCTGAAACAGAAAAGAATGGAAAATAGGGGTTAGTCAAGAGAATGAGAACATTCGAGGCTTCTCAAATGCTGATGTCAGATAATTCTCGAACTGAGCGCTGAAAGAAAAGTCTGGACGCGAGCTGCAAAAAACAAAGTTCCTGCAGACCAAAGCATTCAACCCCAGTTCCCCGGGTTGATTTCCCTCCTCTGAAGGGCACTGCCCGCTTGGCTGCGACTCTGCACTCCCGGCGCGATTACAGGGAAAGGGAAAGTCAAGCATGTCTTGAGCGACCATTCCTGGGAAAACGGGGCGTCTCGCTGCTTTAACGTAGCAGAGTCCATGGTGCAATTAGAGGCCGCGGAACAGAAACGGAGCACCAACCCAGCCCAGCCGTGGGAGACAGAGCAGCCCCATAGGTTCCGCCCCCAAAGCGCCTCGGGAGCAACATTTCCGAGCAGGCAGAGCACTGCCTTTGCATCTCCGCCCCCTCCCAGGCGTCCGTGGCTCCCTTCGCCGCCCGTCTGGCAGAGTGGCTGGCGGCGCGGCCAACCAGAGGCTGGAGAAGGGCTGCCGCCGGGCGAGGCGGGGCGAGGCCCCGGGGTGGCCCGCCCCCGGCTGCGTGCGCCTCGGGCGGCGAGCGCGGCGGCTCCTGGAGCGCCGGGCGAGGGGCGTGGGGAGGGCGGGATGCGGCTGCCGCGGCTTCGTGTCGCCACAGCCCTGCTCTTTCCTGCCCGGCGAGCCACCGCCATGGCGCAGCTCCGCGGCGCTTCCTCGTCCGCCGCGGCCTTCGACTACCTCGTGCTGGGGGGCGGCTCGGGCGGGCTGGCCAGTGCTCGGCGCGCGGCGGAGTTCGGCGCGCGGGTGGCCGTGGTCGAAAGAGGGCCGCTCGGGGGCACCTGCGTGAGTCGTGGGGCGCGGGCGGCGGCCGGCGGCGGGAGGGAGCGGCGCGCCTCCCTTTGCACGCTCCTTGAGGAGCGAGCGAGTCCTCTGGAAGGGCCTTGGACTTCATTTGGCAGGGAGGGACTCTGCGTTAGCCCGCCGCACCACCAGTAGCGCGGAGCCTGGTGGCACCTTAGGGCGCAATCCTATACCTCTTCAGTCAAATCCTGCAACTCAGCTTTCCGGAGCCAGCAGGAGGAAGAATGGAAAGTGTGTCGGCTGAACGCTGGGAGTTGTAGAACCCCTTTCTGTGTAAACGTGCAGACTTAAAAAAACTGACACATTTATGATAAAAGCTTTTGTGGATATTGCTTGCAACGTGAGATGGATAAATTCCACGCGATGAAGAGGCTAGCGTCCAGGAAACTTTATGCCAGGACAAATGTGTTAGTCTTTAAGCCCAGAAAAACACTGGTCCCCCCCCCTCCCCATGGACTGATGCTTCTTGATACTAATTTTGCTGCATAGGATGACCAAATGCAAAGGCTGTGATAGTAAGAGCAATAATCTGATTTTTACTGGCTTTCTGACATGAGTTACACCCTTCTTCTTGCCTCCCTCTTCCCGTTTGGGAGGAAGGAGAATAGAATGCGTACATGAGAGGGGTGCCAGCCTCTTATGTAGAAATGATGATTTGCATTTCAGGAAATGCTGTGCAGCTTTAGGATTCAGATAGGTTGAGAAAGAGACACTAAATAGCATTAATTTAGTCTTTCCTGGCAGCCGCTTTCTATTTCTTCCCCATGGTGGCTGAGAATGCTGGAAGTTTTAGATTTTTTTTCTGTTTAAACATGACTGCAATTGCACCCTAAATTTTGCATCTACTGAAAGCTGCTGTTCCATTATTGTTAGATGGGAACAAAAATGGTTTATTTCTTAGAGCTCTGTATCACCCTTTAACAAAAGTTCTCTGTTGTAAACACTTTCATTTAACAGAAAAGTTGCATTTCTTGGTGATACGGACTTGTCTATATTTAGGATTTTGGCTCTGAGGGCCTTTCGTGTGTGAATGACACCAGGTAGAGTTTGCCCTCACTGTAATGTCCTTTTACATTTTTCCATTGGAATGAATGGCAACTGTTAAACGTAGATGACAAAGTGAAGGGGAGGTGTCCATGTGGGGACTCTGCAAGGTTGGGAACTAAAGTTACTTCCCACAAATATTTTTGCTATGGAAAATATGGATGCAATTTAGTCTGCTTTTTAATGCATATTTATTTAAATTATGTTTATCCCACTGTTCAACCAAGTAGGCTTCTTTTATTTATTTATTTAGTAAACTTCTATGCTGCCCCATTCGCCAAAGCCTTGGGGCGGCTTACAACAATAAATACATATAATCTGGAGTAGTTTGCATATAATCAGTAAAATAAGACACTGTGGCTTGTAAACTAAAGACATGACATGAAAGGATAAAGGAATGAGAAGAGAAATGAAGGAGAAAATATTGCTCAACAGGACTGGTGGAATGAATGGCCTCATTTCCCAGTCATCCTGGGCCCTTTCTTTTCCCCTCTTACTTCTCTATAGCACTATCAGTGGGTATTGCACTTTATTAAGCCAAAAAAAAAAAGGGTCCCTGTTTTCAAGGAACTTGTAACCTTTATTTCAGCAATGGAGGCGACAAGAGTAGCAATTTAATAATCATGAATTATTTGTGTGTATTGCAGTATTTTGACTGTTTATTTCTTATGTAGCCAAAATTCTGGCAATAATAATAACTTGCTGTTATACAGAACAATAAAATGCAGTGCCAGACCTAAATTAATAATGCACAGAACTATTAATTCACAACAGAAGTGATTCTTGAACAGTTTGGGATCCAGTACTCAGACATCCTTACAACGTTTTAAGGTCGATGACTTATAATAACCATATTACAAGGAATTGTACTGTGCAGATAAGGGAGAAGATCAAGGCACTGACTTGCTTATGGGAGTCTTAAACTGAGCGATTCCCAGCTTAGATTAACTGCTATGTTATAACAGAACCTTAATAGTTTCACAGAAGAGGGAATTTGGGCATGTGCGTCTTGTCACACTAAGATGCCTTTTCTACAGAGCTATTAGAAGTACAGGATACTTCCTCTCAAGTGGTTTCTGTGTTTAGAACACTTGCTTGTAGTATACTTTTGTATATGGAGCAGGGAAGCCTTTTGGCCTGCTGCTGTCCAAGGGGCCGCCTCATAAAAAGTAGGTGAAATGCTTGCTAATGTTTTTTGTAGAAAGGCTGTTGTAGCTTTAAGATTTACCCAGCAGACAAAAGTTCAATGCAGTTTCTAATAATTGGTATGCCATGAAAAACATTGCCAGGCAGGTGTTAAAGGCAAGTGAGTCTTCCCTTCTGCCCTCCTTGGGTCATTTTGTTTGGGGATAAGAATAGGGCCATGGATAAGCTGCCCGGCTCAAAATTCCAGCATCATGTAATAGAGCATAAGTGCCATTTATTTACTTTATTGGTTTTTTTGTCCCGCTTTTTATCCGGTACATAAAATGGCTAATACACAATGGATCAACAAAACGTGAAAACATAGAATTCTGCACAAATGTAATGAAAAGATAAAACCACCTGTTAAATTAAAAGCAAAAAAGTAGCAACTAAAAGACTGAAATGCAACATTAAATGGACACCTTTTAAAGTCTTCCAGCAATTGCTAAAGTCTCAGAATTGGATTGATTATTTGTAAAGATTCTCTTTAAAGTGAAAGAAAGGAGCAGAGGACATCAACCAAAAGACACTCCCATTATTTAAAAATACTATTAATACACATTTTAACCAGATCTGAATATCTGTTTATTATATTTCATTTCCTGTCCTTTAGAAAACTCAGAAAGCTCAGACATTCAACAGTCCGCTATTTAGGTGCTAACCAAGTGGATACCTGCTTAGTTTAGTACTGAAGTGATGTGGCAATCTATCTTAATGAAAGCCGTTTTCCATTACCCCATCATGAACAGAAAAGGTACCTAGGATGAGGTTTTGCAGAGTGGAACTGGTTTGTTTCCTAAAATTCCAGGCACCAAAGCCGGAAAATAGGTTTTGGTTCTGCTCCAACAGTGTCCCCAGGTTTGCCCTTGGGGAATACTTGCAAATTATTTCTGTGGGGAAAACTAAGGCACTGTACTTGGGCACTGGGTGTTAAAGGACACCTTTTCCCTTCCAATCCTTTCACTAGACATCTAGGGCTTTTGCAGGCACGTTGTAGTGTCTCTCTGCTTTGTGCACAGTAAAGCAATGACCTGGAAAGATGCCTTGCAGTTGGCAGGATTTTCTTCACCCTATGCCAACACCTGTCTTGATAATGCACATTTTGATATTGTAATTAATAACAACGATCACTCCATCAAAGAAGCTTCTAATCTGTGCATGATTTGTAAATACTTGGTTTTCTTAGAAGTGCTAGTATTTGACATGGTTTATTCTTTTCATAGGTGAACGTTGGATGTGTACCCAAAAAGGTAAAGCAACAAAACAATCAAATCTTTTAACATGTTATATGTGGTGCTATGAATCAATCTTTTAAAAAAAACCTTGCTGCTATTATCGCTCAAGGAAGTGAAAACTGAGTGAGCCTAACTTGCTGGGAATCTACTAAGATTTTGTCTGAGGTTCATATGTGTGCCCCCAAATTGGTATATAAAACAAGTATTTTAAAAAGAGTTTTACCATTTAAGTTTGCCTTCCAGATAAGTACAAGGAAATTAACATACTGCCCCCCCCCCCCCACGCAAGCCTGCTTCCCTGTTTAACCTGTTACCTTGTGTCACAGCCAGAACATTTAACACTGTGCCGGCATGTTTCTTGCCCTGAAGGAATGGCTGCTAGTTCTTTTGGATGACTAATTTCAAGACTTTTTCATTCTGAGCCAAGTTACACTGCAGTGTACAGAACAAATGTTACTTATACCGGGTTGCAGCGGTGCTTTCTTTCTACAAGTACAAATTAACTACTCCCACCTACAGTTATCCTTACACGAGTGTCTAGTCCAGTCCTTTGATTTTGCTTGTGCAAGGTACTGCTCAAACTCTTCTGCAAATAATAAAAACTAGGCATTGCCAAACTCATTATGACTGAATTAGACTAGGTGTTGCTTTCACTTATTCTGAAAGCACTTATGGATCCAACTTGTTAAATGATATCATTTCTTGCCATTTACACACTAGCAAAATATTAAATATAATCCAGAACTAACACAAGCAACACATGGTGCAATGAAGTTGTAATGAGTTGTACAATCGCTTGCACAAATAGAATCAAAATATTGGATTGGATACTCGCACAAGAAAAAAGGTTACTCAGATGGTAGGGTTTGCAATAGAAACGAATGGAATGACACCGCTGGATACAGTTCATTATTTCTAAAATGTGCATTTTCCATTAACATGCCTGAACATGTCTAAAATGATACAAAACGCTACACTAAAGGCAAAAAAAATAACTTAGGATGGTAGAACCTCAGCCCCACTTCTGTTGATGGAAGAGGGGTTTTTAAACCTATTAACCTAGCAAATGTGTGGAATTGTTCTTGATAAAAATTCCTGTCACTAACAGAGGATGACTTGTACAAAGATTGTGCAAAGACTGTGCCTAACTTGATTTAGGCAAGTTAAATGAGAATGGTCAGTACAGCAGACCTTAATTTGTGCCTTGCAATTTTTTTTAAGTTTTCTAGGAACACTTGTGCCAGAAATGGGTGGCTTAAAATAGTTCAAAAGAAAAGTCCAGCAGATGCCACGTTCGAAGCCCCCAAGTGCTTCTCCTTGCTTAGGTCTTTTTCCCTTAAGGCACAGAACAACATTTTATAGCCCAGGGTTGAATTTAATATACAGGGTGTGGCTTGTTGGGGTGATGTTTATCATCTGCTGAGGAATGTGAAAGAGCTTGTGAAGCATTTGGCATAGTGTGATATATGTCTGGTGGGTTAGTTTGGTGGAGCAGAGGTTGTGTGTGCCGGATGGCCCAAACCACTGTCCCCAGGTTCAATCCTTACGCATGGCACCTCTTTCCCCATATAAAAGGATTTTACCCAGTTTGTTCTGCATAAGAGAGCTTTTCATTTTGGTTGTTTTTACATTAAATTAAACAGGTGATGTGGAATACTGCTGTCCATTCTGAATTTCTCCATGATCATGCGGATTATGGCTTTGAAATATCTGATGTAAAGTTTAAATGGCGGTAAGTGAGGTCAAAATCTGGAGTACCTGTGGTTTAAATAAGCAAGCACTCTCCAAATCTAAACACACATGATCAAATGTGCAATGCTAATAATATAACACTTAGTTTAAAACCTAATTGCCCTTTTACTGGTTGCATATATGATACCTTGAAGGGGCTGCACAGTTTGGCATAATGGAGCTGTTTGCCTGCATTTGAAGGGGATTTCACTTAGATGTTGCAGATGATTCAAAAGTCTAGTTTGTGTTTGTATCTTCATTCATAAGTTCTTGCAGGGACCCATCTCTTTTTATGGAGTAATCTGATTGGTCTAGGTTCACACATCATGATGGCAATTCATAGGTTATATAACCCAAGAATTGTCAAGGATGGGTGGCGCGTGCAAGCCAATCTCAATTAACAACCCAGGAAGACCCCACCCCATTCTTGCATTCTTTTGTGATGTGGAAATCCAGGACCTATGCGTGGTTTATGGGTTAGCAAGACAGTAAATTCAAATGGGAATTGAGCAGCTCATATACTACTTATCCCCACAACTCAGGAATTGCTGCTGTAATATGCGAACAAGGGTGATCAGGAAAAAAGTTTGTTTAAAAGCTGTATAGCTGGTGAAGAAGGCTAAATATTTATGTGATACTCATTCGCACATCAGGCTCTCCCTTCTGGTCATGGCACCATAGTGTATGGAGATAGGAATCTGTCACTTGTGCTGTGAGTTTTAGTGGTAGGTGCGCATCCTGTGAAAAGGACCCAACTGAAGAATTTCTGATGGGACACACACATTTAGATAGCCAGATTTCTGTGTAGTAAACATAGAAGTAAAATCCCAATCCTTTTCTTTCACTGCTTTAATGTTTACTTCTCGGAAACTCAACCATTTAAACACAAGGTTAACAATTTACCTAGCTCCAGATTTTAAACAGGGTTAAGCCTGACCAAATGCAGGAAATGCAGACCTGATGAATAGGATGCAGTCCGCTTGGAAATTCTTAGAGGCTTTTCTCACTGAAATGAACTGGAGATGGGCACAAGATGTATCTTTTGCATTGCAGCAGCAGAGCCAGCGGTGGAAAGAATCCTCCACAGCTAAAAAGTTAGTTTTTAGTCAATAGATTGACATGTATGAAGTTATTGCTTGGACCCTGCTTTGAGATTATGTTGCAATGCAAAATGGAAAATAAATTTCTTAAACAAAATTAAATAAATAACTAAAAACTGGATTTACTGTATTGTGCCTGACTTTTATAAGCTGCTCTCTCTGGATGTGTGAAATACCTTATTTTTATTGTGCGTTAAATCTGATATACACGATTCTGCAAATTTATTTGATTTTCTGTGTAGCATTTTCATCTAACCGAAGAGACTGCTGTGGGAGGGAGAGCATAAGGAAAGCTTTGTACAGGCAGAAGATTTAAGCTGGATCAACAGCTCTGGACTCACTTCTGCCAGTGCAATTGATCCAGCTTAAATCTGAATCCAAGCTAGTAAGTTGGGATAAAAAAGGAGGTGCAAGTTTTGAAGTATGGTATTAGTGGCAAGAGAGAGAGCTTTGTGACATAAAACTTATTTTATTACAGAATAATTAAAGAAAAGCGTGATGCTTACGTAAAACGACTGAATGGGATCTATCAAAATAATTTGAACAAGGTTTGTAAACTATCCTATTCTGCACCTCCACCAATTTAAACTCTTTCCTTCTGCTGTACATTTGGTAAATTTCACAGTGGGCTGGTTTGCTCCTCAGGGCAATGCTAGCATTTCTTTAAAGTATGGATGGTTGGGCATGAGCAAGAACAAATAGACAGACTGCCTCCCATGCTTGTCACTTCCACCTCCAGTAAACAATCTACAATTCCCTCACTGGTAGGTTGTTACTATGGTAACAGAACCTGGGGAATCTGGGTCATGGGTCCCCAACATGGTGCCCACAGGCTCTATGACACCCGCAGAGAATTCCAGCAGGGTCCAGATAGTTCACCAGTTCCTGTTTCCTTCCAAAATGTATTTTTAATAAACACTCTGAAAATGGTTAAGGCACCAGGTTCTGCTTGTTCCCGAAGCTGCTGCTGATCAGCTATGTGGTGATCATGAAGAGAAAGGAAGAGTTGCTTCCTAGCCACATAGACCTTTCTCCTTAGAATCTCTCAACTCTTACTAGTTGTCTTCCCACCCCTTTTCTTACTGTTCCCTAACTTTTTTTCCTCCCCTTCTAGTCCCAAGCCTTGCTGCCTTTCCCCCACTCACCCCTTACTGTGACCCTCCTTTCCCCACCTCCTGCTGTTCTCCTGACCCTTTCTTTACCTTGCTGTTTCTCCCCACTTTCATCTTGCTCTCCCCCCCGCCTGGCTATTTTTCCCTTTCTCCCAACTTTTACCACACTGTTTCTCTTGCTTTTAGCCTTCAGCTTTGCTGTGTCTCTTGTTACTTCCCCTTCCATAGCCTTGTGCTTTTTCTTCTCTCATCCATTTCTCACTCTTCCTTCTCCAGCCTTGCTCTTTTGTCCTTCTTTCTCAGCCTTTTCGCTCATTCTGTGCGTACATGTACAGACACACAGAAAGTACCTTAATGCATGGGGGCTCTGATGACAGAGGAGGAGATAGGAGCTCCAGGTGCAAAATGAAGTGGCTGAGTCTGGGGCAAGGTAAGGAATATATTTTCTCTTCTTTGTGCCTGAGGACATTTCCCTTTCCCTTTCCGGCTAGGGAAAGGTGTGCATGTGCAATTTTATTTAGATCTACTCAGAAGTAATTCCCACTAAGCTCTGTGTAAGCTTGCATATGATTGCAACTGAAAATGGGCATTCTATTGTGCTTCCTTGCATTTGAGTATGTGAATTGACTTTGGAGATCATGCCCTTCCTCTACTTGTATTCAGTTTCTTGAAGTAGTTATTTTCTTTTGACTAGCTGCCATTATATGACTAGCCACATCTTCCATGCGAACCATTTTGTGGTGGTGTCTTAAATTCCCATATGGGCCCAAAAAGTTAAAGACCCCTGTTCTGACCCCTGAAGACCCATTGTATGGGTTAACTCTGGGTTGTTTTGACACATAAATAACCCAGAGTTCCTGGGTTCAGATGACACAGTAAAAGCCTATGAATGGGGTTATTATAAATTGTTAATTAAAAGTGGAAGTGCCAAGTGTGACAGAACCCTTGCTCACCCCTGCTAGATTTCAATAATGCATGGCTTGAATAATGCACGAACTGCCGATAGGTCCAAACCAGGTCAGTTTAAAAAACAGGGTCGCATTCTTGCTTTGGAACAACCACTGTTGGTGTGCGGAAATTTCTATTCTTTTAGAGCAAATTGGTTTAAAAGTGACTCCCTGTTTAGAATTCAACATAATGCATGCAGGCAATCAGAAAAAATTCTTGTGGTGTTGCACTGTCCCTTCTATTAGGGAGCCTTCTCCTTCTGTACATTGTAAATTTGCAGTGATGCTGTACCATTTTGGCTGTCATTGTTTCTCTAAATAATTCTGAGAATTTTCTAGTTCCCCCCACCCCCCCAAAAAAAGTTCTACACTGCTATGAATTCCTTTTATTAGAAATTGCTAGTTCCTTTAAGGATTTTGGGAAGGTGGAATAATGAGTTAGTCTGCACTATAAGTATGTTCTTAGTTCTTGGTTTCATTTTAGGAACTCATCTAGGGTATTGATCAAATATATATGAATGAACAAAAATAGCTTACCTGTTTACATAGATCAGAGAAAGAATAGATGGGAGAAGGATGCAGGTACCAATCATGTAATTCTAGGACAAAAGAGTCAGCTATAATATGATCTGAAGCCTGTTCTTTATCTGGTGTATGACCGAATGCATTGATTGGACCTTCAATCTGAATTTGATTTCACTAGGCTCATATAGAAACCATTATTGGCCATGCAACATTCACATCTGATCAGGAACCCACACTTGAAGTTGGTGGTAAAAAATACACTGCACCCCACATCCTGATTGCTACTGGTGGGCAGCCTCTGGTTCCCAGTGAAAGTGAGATACCAGGTAAGACTTTAATTGGTGTGTTTGTCCTATTTTTAGAGAGGGTCTCTGCTGAAGGCGGAGTTGACAGTTCAGCTCACTGCTTTAGAATCATCAAAAGGCTCCATGCTATATTACTTCATTTGTAACTTCAGCCCTTGGCAAATGCAGTAGCTTCTGCTCTCGAGGCTTCCCAGCGTGAGGGCCAGCCTTAGTGTTTATAACTTAATGCTGGGCATGTGGAACAGATCAGGGATTCTGAAAATGTTGTCTTACTGATGGTCTCTGATGTTGAGGATTCCCAAGATGGCTGCTTTGCAGGACCTTAACGTATAGGCTGAGGCCATTGTATCTAGGGCAGCGCAGGACTTCCTGGCCAGAGATGAGCCTCAAGACCTCATTTGCACATCCTGGGCAGTTCCTTGATGTATATCTGAGTGGAGGGCAAAGAAGCAAGAGGCTTGATGGTTAGAATGTAGGTGGGGGAAAGCTCCTGCTGGAGGGCATCTTGTAAAGCCTGTTATGAAGCGTGCTCTGTGCTAGTGAGGGTAGCAAAGAAGCATTTCTTTGGAACGTCATGGCATCTTGACAGGATTGCACAGGTGAGCTTTTCCAGGAGATAAGGGTCTTGCTGCAACCTGGCCCAGAAGAGAAGGTTGGTTGCACCCTCCGTAGCACACTGCAGTAAGTTTGCGCAACTGGTTCAGCTGATGTTCTGAACCGGTGTTTGGACAGAGCAATGGACTGGATGAGGGGCAGTAAATTAAGACTCAGTACGGATAAGTCGGAGATGCCTGGTGTGGCTGGCTTCTTTGACTGATTGAGTGGCAATCAGTCTATTCTGGAACAGGTTATATACTCCCACCTAAAGGGGAGAGGAGGGGAGAGGCGAGGAGAGGCGAGGAGAGGAGAGGAGAGAGAGGCATGGCATGGTCCCCACTTTAAGGAGCTTACAACCTCAGGGCTTGCATGAATGAGCTTACTGTGGGAATGAAATAATCACATTCTAGACAGGACATGCAATTTTAGTCTCCAGATTGACTCTGAGGGAAACTTGTTTTTCCTGCTGGCAGCAGAAAATATGTGTGTACAGTGCTGACTGGCCCAACCTATCAAATATGTGTGTACAGTGCTGACTGGCCCACTTTCCCCTCTTCTTTGGGTAGGGCTGGACAGTGCAAATCACAAAGTCGCTTGCCTTGCTCAGAACAGAAAAGTGTTCAGCTGCTCCAGTCAATCACTCAATTGGGCTGCTTGACTAAAGCACAGTAGAGGAGCTATAATTCATACTTATTTTGTAACCAGGAACAGGTTGTTTGAGGAGCAAGAGGGTGGAGAGGCAGAGCATTTTCTCCAACAGAAATCTTCCAGAGCCATTCCTGTTTCCGTGTATGTTTGTATTTTGGTTTGAAAAGGAACCAAAAAGTGGGGCAGGAAAAAGAGAGGGAAGGGTAATGTGGATAAGTGGAAGCAAATGCTGTTGCATGTATATGTCGTTTGGGGACAGGGACTTCAAGGGGTTAGGCTAGGGATGATGAAGTTCTGACCTGTGAGCCAGACACCAGCTGTAGGAGTTCCCCATCCAACCCTTCCGCTCCTTTCCTGGGCCCTGCTCCCTCTCCCTGGGATGCAGGAGCTGGTTTCTTCAAACTGCAGCTGATCAGAGAGAAGAGCTGTTTCTCTGCTGTGTACCAGAAAAGGCACCCTTTCTCAGTGCTCTGTAGCAAAAAGCTCCCATCTTCAATCAGAGATAAAAGCTTTTCCCTCCCAGGGAAAGAGGGTGGGGCCTGGGCAGAAAGATGCTTCATTAGCCTAATCTGCTTCTTAGGTTTGTCCTTCATGGGCATACCCTGCTTGCTTGTGAGCAAACCTGCAGAGGCTTGCATTGTTTCAGAGCAAACATGATGCTTATGCTTGCTTCTCAGTAGGCACAAAGAGGCTTGGTCTTTGGTATGCTATGTGAAACTGAAGGGTTTTTCCATTGACTCTTTTCCCATATCGGAATGCGGTTCTTGGACCAAAGAGGGTTAGGCTAAAGGCACAGGTGTGCCAGATAGGTGGTGTCTGTCTGATTTGGGGAGTTGCTGATCCCCGTTTGTGTCATAATAGGCCTCCACTAAGCTGTGCTTGGCTTACTAGCCGGCCCCCGTTTGTGCTTGCCCAAGACTGTTCCTCTCTCCCACCTCTTCAGCTAAGAACAGAGTGTTTTGGGAAGAATCACAGATTTCTCTGGTTTGATTTGAGGCATGGTGGTAGTAGGGAAAAGTGGATACAACCGTGCCCTTCCTTCTTCCCTGACACGCATACACAGGGGGAGAAGCTGGGGTTTCTCTGGAGAGGAAAAGAAGCCAAGCTGGGGACTCCTGTCCTTTTATGGATCCTCTAGGCTACTAAGCATGAGAGAGGATGCTGAAGGAGAGAAGATGGGAGCTTCTGGGCACCTTGCTCATGAGCAGGCAAGTGACTTTGTGGGGTCCTGGTGTCATGGTAGACAGGCAAGGGCAATGAGCTTGTGCATAACTTAAAACCTGCCCCAACTAATCAGGCAGCTGATTTGAGGGTTTTTGAATGGATTACACCCAACAGAGTCCTTCTGTCAGCAGAAGAGACATCAGAGGCAGATCAAATTTCTATTAGAATTCTGAAACAGATTTGGAAGGTGTGCAAAGGGGCTGAAGGATGAAGGGAAACTACCACTGAGTTAGTGGAAATCTGCTCATGTAACACTGAATTTAGTTCAGAAGTAATAAAAACTCTCTCTCCCTCTCCCTCTCCCTCTCCCTCTCCCTCTCCCTCTCTCTCTCATATATATACCAATCCTCGCCCTCTTGCAAATGTAACTCAGTGACAGACATGTTAATTTCTTTTGTATGTTTTAAGCCGTGTATTTTAAAAATGTGTGAAGGGGACTAATATGAAGGAATAAGTTGTCAGAAATGCTGAATATGTGTATGAGTTTGATCCATTTATTTACAAATCTAATGAATATTCAGACAAAAGTCCTGAGACATCTGCGAAGGGATGGGTGTAGAAAAGTTTTAAATAAATAAACAAATGTACTTTTCACTGCTTTGCAGGGGCAAGTTTTGGAATTACTAGTGATGGGTTCTTTGAACTTGAAGACTTGCCAAAGTAAGTTGCAGTCAGTTCAGGCCATTCTAGTGTGAACCTGTTTGTGATTTGCAACTTTGTAATGGAGCTTATTAGGTGAACAGAACATGCTGGTTATGAGTTATTGTCCCATATTTATATATATGTGCCACTCCTCAAAAGTGAAGTTTGAATAAGGAAAAAAGTCAGGCTAGTTAATATTTCACTTGCCATTGTCTGTCTTGATGCCTTTTTTCAGGATTAGGCAATATCGGAGTTATATAAGAATGCTCTTTATTCCCTTCAGTGTTTGATAGGCATATGATCCAGCCAAAGTTAAGTACTTTTAGTTCCATTAATTCTAGTGGAAGAGAGCTTAAGCATGTGATAATCTTTTGCACATTTACCTGGAAGTTGGCCTTTTTGACCCAGTCAGCAATATTTCTGAGAAGGCAAAAGCTTTTACCAGAAAAAGAGATATCAGTTAGCTCAGGATTCTTTATTGAACAGTTGTTGGACTGACTGATATTTCTTTGACTGACTGATATATTTCTTACTTTTGAGCTGCAGTTTGGACTAGGAGCAATCAGCATTGATTGCTTCTCTTTGATTCCAATTTACAGAGTGGTATTGGGCAAACTAGTTTTTAAAAATTCATTTTGCCTCCATATAAGACATTCAGGGCAGAATCATATTAACAGTTCAGGGTGTAAATCAAATGGAGAACATTTGGTCCTCCAGATGTGCTAGACTGCAACTCTCCATTATCTCCTGCCACTATCTAAGTTGGGACTCATAGGAGTGCAAATCCATTCACGTTTGGAGGCCTCAGGCTCATTCACCCTCTCTCTCACCCAGCATGTATTTAGAGCCGTGTGTGTGAGAGAGAGATGCCTCAAACTCCATAATTTTTTCTCTTAGGCGTAGTGTTGTTGTTGGCGCTGGATACATAGCTGTAGAGATTGCAGGTATCCTTGCAACCTTGGGTTCAAAGACTTCCTTACTGATACGTTATGATAAGGTAAGGCATACTCACTTACTTCTTCCTTGTGCTGAATTAATGCAGTGTGTTGAGCTGTGGGTGATAACAGAAGCAATACTAGGATTTGATTTGATTGGGATACTTGGTGGTTGGTAGCTGCATGCTCCAGGCCTGTGACCTAGCTGCTGTAACATGTGGACAGGATCCCGTTCTTACAACCACAGAGCAAGCATTATGATTTAACAGGATTGCACTATTATTGCACATGACAACTCAGAAGGGACCAAGCCGTGCCCCAGTGTTTATGCCATTGTTTAAACTGGAAGGGGCTTAAGCAGTATTCAAGATACCACTATTGCTTTGAAAATCTTGACTCTCTCAAGAGTTTATATTTAAGAGTGTTCGGAATCTAGCAGAGATCTTCAAAATATGGTAGAGTTGCAATTTATTACTTTTTAGAATAGGTCTGCCCTTGCCCCCACCCTCTCAGAATTGAGCTGGAAGTGTTCGCAGAGTCTAAAAAGCATCTGCTGGTCATGTTTGCGCCTCTGTGTGCATATCTACGGATATATTGTTTGTTCTGGTATGTATTTCTCTCTCTCCTGCTTATCTTTACATTTCTTCTGGTTGAAAGCATGCTCTGTGGCATGCTTGTGAATCTAAGAGCCAGTGGGGTGAAGTAACTGGTGTGTTGACAGTAGACATCGGGGGGGGGGGGGGGGCAAGGACAGATCTTCATTTATTCATAAAGGCAACTATGTTGCTTTGGCAACTTTGTTTTTTAGCCCAACTCACATAAGATACCCAGATATTTGTGACTGTAAAGGTTCCCATTTGTAATGCTTTACATTTTGGAACAGGTCAGGCAAGAGACTGTCAAATCTCCTTTAGTGACCAGTCTCAGATCTAGGCTTGGTCTGAAAGTGCATGATCGTTGCATGGGCAATTATGCAATAGAATTATTTAATTCTATTTAATTAATTAAATTATTTTTAATTAATAGAATTGTGACTATGCATGAATGCATAGGTAATTACTAGCTCTGTCCACCAATTAATGAAACCTTACTTGGCTGACAGACAAAACATGAATATAAATTCTAAATTTGTAGTGAAAATCAACATTTTAACAAAGCTAAAGGAGGAGAAGGAGGAGGAGAGTGCAAAAGTTGGCTTGAAACTCAACATTAAGAAAACTAAGATCATGGCATCTGGTCCTCTCACTTCCTGGCAAATAGATGGAGAAGAAATGGAGGTAGTGACAGATTTTATTTTCTTGGGCTCCAAGATCACCACAGACGGGGACTGCAGCCAAGAAAGACACTTGCTCCTAGGGAGGAAAGCTATGGCAAATCTAGACAGCATACTAAAAAGCAGAGACATCACCCTGCCAACAAAAGTGCATATAGTCAAGGCTATGGTTTTCCTAGTTGCAATGTACGGCTGTGAAAGCTGGACCATAAGGAAGGCTGAGCAATGAAGGACTGAGGCCTTTGAATTGTGGTGCTGGAGGAGACTCCTGTGAGTCCCTTGGACCGCAAGGCGATCAAACCGGTCAGTCCTAGAGATCAACCCTGACTGCTCCTTAGAAGGCCAGATCCTGAAGATGAAACTCAAATACTTTGGCAACCTAATGAGAAGGAAGGACTCCCTGGAGAAGAGCCTAATGCTGGGAACAATAGATGGCAAAAGAAGAAGGGGATGGCAGAGGATGAGGTGGCTAGATGGAGTCACTGAAGCAGTTGGTGTGAGCTTGAGTGGACTCCGGCGGATGGTGGAGGACAGGAAGGCCTGGAGGAATGTTGTCCATGGGGTCGTGATGGGTCAGACACGACTTCACAACTAACAACAACGACAATTAGAATCCAGTTATTGCAGAAGTACAGGCAGTGGGAGGATAAGAGGGAGGGAACGATAGCTTTGTAGGTTTAGGCCATGCTGCTGCTAAGAACCAGGGGTTTCCAGGCTTGTCGCTCAGACTTAAGTCATTCTGCTACACTAGCTCCAAAGAGGGGCAGGGTACTGTGTCCTTTTTCCATGTGGATGAGTAGCATCTTGGCACTAACAAAAGGATTTTTCTTACAGGTGCTGAGAAATTTTGATTCGATGATTAGTTCAAACTGCACCGAGCAGCTGGAACATGGTGGTGTAGAACTCTGGAAACACGCACAGGTATTATCTACCTACTACCTTCTTCTCCCTAACTTTGCATGCAGTGTTGGAGACATAAGCACATTTGTTTGCCAATGATTTCCTACTGGGGTGCCAGTTAAGCTTTACGTAGGCCTGCTAGAATTGATCTTGAATGCACAGTATTGCTGCTGTGTTAACCTGCTTCCCTTTAGAAGAAAGATTTGGGGGAAGCAGGACCCCTCCCAACTCCCTCTAGGTGGGAGGGTGTAGTGTGGGGCTAACCTTCTGCTAAAAGCTACGAGCATCCTGAGCCAGGCCACCTACCTTTGTGGCTTCCTTAAAAGATAGCACATCTTTCCCGCATCCCAAATCCACACAGCAGGAAAATCCTTTGAAATGCTTGGTTTGCCAGATTGGGCAAAGCATGCCACTTTTTATGAACACCTGGGTAGCTTTCCTTCTCAGGTTGGCAGGGTGAGAACATTAGTGCTTCTTGTATCTGTGGCCAACAAGTAATTGGTGAACCAAACCAGATGAAATAGAATTCTTTGTCCCTTTATCACTGAGCCCCTCCATTACTGCTCTGAAATGTGGCATCTTTTCCAGCCAAGGAGGAGGTGTACTGTACTCCCCAGTGGCCTGTAAGTCCCTGAGTAGCAATAAGTAGGCACTTTAGAGAGCACACAAAGAGAGCTTCTGCCTAATGGACCTACATTTAGGACTAAAGGAAGTTACTGGCCAAAGCATTTGTAGGGTCAGAAGTTGCCATCTCTGAGATTGGCATGCTTGCATAATCTATTTTTATACATAATTTATTTCAACGTTTATTTCCCCATTATCCAGCTTGTTAGAAACAGTGGAACAGTCTAAGCAGAATAAGCAAATCCTATCCTGTGAGCACCAGAAAATGTTTGGACAGCCCTTGGCTTCCTGAGATGTCAGCACACTTTTTCTTCAAAGCAAAGCAGATATTTTAAGGAAGCCGAGTTTTGTATCATACACAGTGAAACAGTGCTTTCATTACCTATAACTCAACAACATGTAGGACCTGGCAAATAACGGAGATTTTGCCCAAAAAATTTTGGATCTTTTTTGGATCTTACCAAAAAATTGACATAAACTATGTAATAGGAAAAATTTGATGGAAAAAATTGAGACTCACACCCAAAAATCCACTGTCGTATTACTGACACTTGGTGATGAGTGCAGTGTACTGTTTTGTGCTTTTATTTCTCAGTTGTTTGCTTCTTTCTCGACAGATCAAATCAGTCACAAAGTCATCTTCAGGACAGCTGGCAATAAATGTAGCATCCTCTCCTCCCAATCAGAAACCTACTTTTAGCACTATTGAAGATGTTGATTGCCTCTTGTGGGCCATTGGCAGAAAGCCAAACACAGAGGGGCTAAACCTTGACCAACTGGTGAGCAAGAATGATCTTGTCCTTTTGGCCCTAGATGGGGTATAAATGCACTGCATAGATAATTCAGGGTTATATTGTAGTTGGCATAATGTAATGATTAGGAACAGTATTTAATCAGTTAAAAGAGCTTGTGCATAACTTAAAACCTGCCCCAACTAATCAGGCGGCTGATTTGGGGTTTTTTGAATGGATTACACCCAACAGAGTCCTTCTGTCAGCAGAAAAGACATCAGAGGCAGATCAAATTCCTATTAGAATTCTGAAACAGACTTGGGAGGTGTGCAAAGGGGCTGAAGGATGAAGGGGAACTACCACAGAGTTAGTGGAAATCTGCTCATGTAACACTGAATTTAGTTCAGAAGTAATAAAAACTGTTGATGATACATCTCAACTTAAATAGTCCCCCTTTTATTTCACCAAGAGAATGCTAGAAGACATGCCTGCACTATAGTAGGATTATTGTTTCAGGGCTATTGTTTTTAATTTATGCAAACTAATAAACTGATTTAACCGAAGTCTAGATGACTAATCAAATGTTTTTAGTTTGTTGTGAGCTCATGGAACGTCAAATCCAGCCTGAGCGGCACCCTACAAGCTTTCAATGCTCCTCTTCCTACAATATTTCCCTAACCAACACTACTTAAAAAATATTTGAAAGACTTGAAAAACACTATTTAAAAGTTGAACAGGAAAATTAAGTCAGACAGCTCACTTCTTGAACTTACGATTAAAGCAAAGTGCATGATTCCTCTTTGAAATAGTTCCCTGCTTTTTTGTCCTGTTTCTTACTATTGCAAGGAGAGAAAGCCTCAGTACCATTTCCCAAGACCACAGCTTTGACCTTTAATTCTCCCTTTCAATTTCAGGGTGTGAAGGTAGATGGCATAGGTCACATTATTGTTGATGAGTTCCAGAATACCAGCAGGAAGGGGATATATGCTGTCGGAGATGTGTGTGGGAAAGCACTTCTTACGCCAGGTAACAGTATTTTTTTAAGTCGTATTGTGAAGTCTGTCAGGAATCTGTTTCAGATTCAGAAATATATATATGTTCATAGCTCCAAAAGATCTTTCCACACTATATAAATTGGGAATAAAAGTCCTAATGGGATTTAATGTAAAAAAAGGATATTTTTTTCTTTCTTTATGCATCACTTTATATTACCTTCATATTTGCACCGATGGTGTCTAAACTGGCTGTGGTTGTCAGTGGCTGCTAGTCACAAAGAATATATACCACCTCAATACCAGTAGTTGGGAAACAACACAGAAAAGGTCTGTTGTAGGGATGCTGGAGGGAGTGGGAATTGGTTGCTTGACTCCCCAGACTCTGGTCTGCTTGCAGTGGCCCAAAGTCTTGACTTCCGGGCATGTATGCCCTGTGTTGGTGGGGGGCTTGCCAGGAACCAAGCCCCACATGCTGCATGAGCAGCACTCTTGCACCCCACCTGCATCAGCCGTTGTGTTAATTGCACCTGATGTGGAAGATGGTTGCTGGTTGTACAGTCAGCATTCCCTGGGTGTCCACAGACTCCCTCTCAGCTCTGCTTGCCTTGCAAGACCAGGCTGAACACAAGAGGAAGTACTAGAGGAATGGATTCTGCTAGGGTTCATCCAAAGCCTAGTCTGTTGTTCTCATGCCTTGCTTTTAGGCTTCCCATGGTATCAGGCTGGCCATTGTGGGAAGCAGAATGCTGCACCAGATGGGTCTTCTGTGTTGCTCATCAGAGTTGCTCCTATTTTCTTACAGAATGTATTTGATGCTATTGATAGAGGTTCCTGGCTTTTCTTACTGCCTTTTACTTTCTCAGTTCAAATGTATTCCTTTTGACATTTCTCTGCCAACCTTAAGGCAATACACTACAACAATGTTTGTGGGTTGGCTCGCATGTGCTGGAATCCTCCATATAGCTGTTTGGACAAGTTACAAACTCTGTAGTGTAAACCACCTGTCACAGGAACGTACGAAAGATAAAATTATAGGTGCAGTTCACATGAGAGGCCAGGGGAGTGATCCTGTGGTTACATTCATGAGGAGGAGGTAATGCATCAATTGCTAGGACCCTACAATTTCCCCATTGTAGTACATCTTTCCTCAGTATAAACTGCGTGCACAGGAGTGGATAATGGGCATTGCAATGTTCAATGGTATGGCATATTATTTTTACAGTTGCAATAGCGGCTGGAAGGAAACTGGCACATAGGCTTTTCGAAGGTAAAGAGGATTCTAAATTGGACTACAGCAACATTCCAACAGTGGTCTTCAGTCATCCACCGATTGGAACAGTGGGACTAACAGAAGGTAGGAGCTTGGCTCTCATCTGTTTGCTCGTGAGGTTCAGTGACCAACATATAAACGGCACTGTAACAAAACTGTTCGTGCTGGCCATAAATGGTGCCTTTGAACCATTGCTCTAGGAAAGTGGAGAGAGACATGTGGCCTGCCAGATGTTAGATTCCTGCTCTCATCTGATCTCAAGGAGCAGTCCAAATAATCCAGCATGATGAGAGTGTAGTCCAACAACATCCAAATGACCACCAGTTTTCATCCCCTGCTCAAGGACAAATTTACCTTGGCAAGGATTCACTTGTACGCTCACGAAACTTCTGTATTAAGTAGTAGCAAATGCTTGGCTTGGAGTAGCCCAATTTGTTAGAGCAAAACTTTCAATTAAATGTACACAGCTGTCAGAATTGGACATAGCGCGTTCACTTTATCGGAGGGAAGTCATGCCCATTAGTACTCCTATGTTCTCCTGGAGGGGTTTATCCACACCATTCCTCTGAGAGATGCTGCCCCACAGCAATAAGAAACACAACTCTGTCCTTCTGCCTGCTACACCCCCTGCTCCAAAATGTGTGTTCTGTAAAGCTATGTGCTTTTTAGGGAAGTCTGTCCATAGTCTCCTGGGTTGTCATGATGCATACCCCGTATCATGAATAAGGAACTACACTAAGGGCAGAATACGGAGAAACAGACTGGTTTTCCATAGGCAAAGGCATGTGTTCAATCTGTATGTAGAACATATCTTAAGGAAAGCTGCATTGGAATCAGAGGAAGGGGTGAAAATTGGTAGAACAGACATCACTGATTTAAGATAGACACAATGAAATAATGCCTGATAAAAGTAAAGAACAAAAGTAGGACTGCAGCTGAGTATTGAGAAAAGAAAACTATGTTCACAGAAGAATTACAGAACTTTATTAATAATGAAGAAATTAAAATCATGAAGGATTTCGTATACAGTAATACCTTGGTTCACAAACGCTTCTGTTCACGAACAATTTGGTTTGCAAACAGAAAGTTTGGCAGACTTTTGCTTCCGTTCGTGAACTCCGCAGCGGGTGATGAGCAGTCGCAGCCATCTTCCCTGCACCGTGTGTGCGTGTGGGGAAGATGGATGCATTCGTGTTCGCAGGAACACGAACACGGCCATCTTCCCCACTTTGACACGTGGCCGCATCCTCCACGCCAGAAAGTTGCCTCAAGCAAGGTTAGTGTTCTCTCTCTTCATACTGTACTGTACTGTACTTTGCTTCATATTTTTGTGGTTAAAAAATTACATAGGGTTCAGAACCTTGTTTACATTGAACCTTATGGGGAAATTTGACTTGGTTCGCATCCAGAATCGGTTTGCAACCAGAATTGTGGAACGAATTAAGTTCGTGAACCGAGGTACCACTGTAACTCGGCCTAGTCATCAGTTCAAAGGGAGACCACAGCCAAGATGGGACATAAGTTGGAGATGACACATAACACACCCTAGTAGCTATAGTTGTTACTCCAGGATATAACCACACAGATGTATTTAAATACATTTTAAAAACAATGATAATGAGGTGCATTACCCCTACAGCCAAGTTCCAGGTGTGTAGGGTTCATGGTCTTGGAGCCAAGACACTGATGGACAGCTCTGTCCTCTTTTTATTATAGGCAAGGAACTTTGCATAAGCAAGAGACAACATAGCCATCTGTGAGGGATGCTCCACTTGCATTAAGCAGAGGTAGTTTAAAATTAGTTTAACTTCCAACTTCCTTCCCAACTCTAATTCTCTAATACTTCAACAACTTCAAAAGAAGGCAAAAATTGTTTAAGCATGAACTTCCTTGGTTCTATATACTTGTATTTCTATCTTAGTATTTCTTTGTTCCAGCGGAAGCGATAGCTTTACACGGAGTAGAGAATGTGAAAACTTATACAACTTCATTTATCCCACTGTACCATGCTGTAACCAAAAGGAAAACTAAGTGTGTGATGAAACTTATCTGCGTCACTAAACAAGAGAAGGTGAGCAAAGAATGGAGGAATAAAGATTTTGTGACCAATGATCCAACAAGTTGTTCCCCTATAAATTCATTCTGACGAACATGAGGAAAGTAAGATAGAATGAAATGGATTTCACAAAGGATATTGGCAGTTAAACACTTTGCTAGATACCATTTGATGTCTTAAAAATTTGAGTTGCTCAAATAAGCAAATATGAAAACCAGAGTGCACCAAATGAAAATAAAATTTATCATACACACACCCATTTTTTCCTAATGTGGAAAGACAGGAGCTATTGAGGGGAAAAAAGTGTTTGCAACACTTCTGGCTTAAATATGAAATGTAATTGATGCCCTTTGTCTAATGTGTTTATGGTTCTCATGTTTTAAGGTGGTAGGACTTCACATGCAAGGGCTGGGATGTGATGAAATGCTCCAAGGCTTTGCAGTGGCTGTCAAAATGGGAGCAACGAAGGCTGACTTTGATCAGACTGTGGCCATTCACCCAACTTCTTCAGAAGAGCTGGTTACCCTTCGTTGAAAAGGCGCATGTGCCTGGTGCTTACAGAAATGTTTTGTGAAATGGGTAAGGACTAATCTTTACAGAGTTGTATAAAAAAATTTCTTCTGAACTCAAAGCTAACATTTCAAGTGATATGGTTTTTTTTGTTTTTATACTGCTACTGAACAATGATGGACTTACTTATCTGTGGATAAGTACCAGAAAATGAATGCTGTGGGTGAGACCTATGTACTTGGTCATAATCAATATCAATAAAGTAATTCAAATCAGTGTACTTGCTAATTATTTGTGATGGAACATCCATTTGGTTTTCAAATAAGCTTGATTTTCAGCAGTGACCTTTCAGTAAACTGCACTCATCCTTTGCATTTAACCAATTAGGAAGAACTGATGTAAGAACGGAAGAACTTAGTACACCCTGGGACCAAGTATGATGGAAAAATAGGCAGAGTTACAACTGCAGCCACAATCAACAATATATTTCTAGTTTTGCGTAATTTGGTCTGATCCTCATAAAGGAATAAGGTGTACAAGGCACTAAATTTCTCTGCCATCTGCCCCAGGCAGCCTTATCCTGCCGTTCTTCTAGATACAGCGTCCAGCAAACGAATATCTTTGCAACCCGTAGAAACCAGACAGATTTTAATTGCATGAAGCTAGTTCTGCAGTGAATGCATTCCCATTCTGCCAGTGACGAGGGAAAGCGGGAGAAATGTCTGCCGGGGAGCTAAGTGGATGTGTTTAGTTTAGGATGACATTTTTTCTTCAACTGTTACTAAGTCCTGTTTAGTAATTTCTGTGTTCAACATGAATACATGTATTCATGTATACATGAATTCTTACAAATACTCAGATCTTTTTAATCACAAGATGAGATCAACTAGTAAAAGATGTTCTTAGAAATGTTGTTATTCTCTTTATTCCAACATGAAACTGATATCAGCAATCTCTTGCTACATTTGTGGAGTTTTTAGAACAAGCACAGTGGTGTTTATAAGTGTTTTCTCTGGAGGTTTAATAAACAAGCTATAAAGTAGTAGCATGACAACTGATCATCTCTTGCAGTTAGTGTGTGTGGGAAACAAATTGTTCTATTTTAGCATACCCATCTGTTTGGAATAATGATCTGCAAGTTTATTTGTTTAAATACATCAAATTAAGATGCAAGCACTTTCATAACAAATATACAGAAAAAAGGGATCAACACAGAACAGTAATCTAGTTTAAATGGAGGGAAAGCTTATGACAACATACTCCCAAAAGGATTTTTTTCTCCAGTTACTTATGTCAATAAAATAAGAGGGCAATAGGCTTTATAGGGAGTTAGTTTGTGCATTTTCCTTAGATTTCAAAATGTTAATACATGCCAGTTAAACACTACAACTAAAATGTACAAGTAAGCATAAAGGGAGATGAGAATTAGTTACCTTTCCTCTCTGAACAGTCCAGAAGAAAACAATTACTACAGTTACAGCAGGCAAACTGGCTGTTGGACTGGTTGATAAAGGACTGATTAGTATACTGAAGTCAGTCTTAAGTTGTGCTCAAAGCTGCTCATCCTCATTATGGCACAGTTTGGTCCATGAAGAGGCTTTATGCTCAGACAGACCTCGACTTTTATCACATAAATTGTTGCTTTTCAAAAAAATGCAGGTCTACTACCACTGCTCAAGGCCAGGCCAAGGAGGAGGCTTTTATAGGAAGTAGTCTGGGGTACGCCGAGTAACGTGAGGCTCTCCACGACGAGGCGCTGGATCAAACTGAAGGCTGTCAGAATGAAAAAGGCAGTTATGTGATTAGTCTTCAGCTGATACATTTGTATTAATAACCAAACTCCTATACCACCTTGTGAATGTAATTCCTGTTGCAGGACATCAAGTCAATGAAAATATTTCAGGCTTTCCTGAGGCTCTGTAAGGATATGACAGAGCATAGTTGAGTATTTCACTAGGACTTTAAAAATGTGTGGGTGTTTGAATAGACTGGTTTTCCACTAAACTCGATGGGACATATGACAGAGAGAATTTCTGACTGGCAGTAATGAAATGTAAAAGGGGAAACAGTATTGCAAATTAACTGCAACAAGAGAGAGCTTAATATTTTAGCCAGTGCTATTATCTACACTTCACTTTCTGTCTGGTTTCCAAGGATCCTGCAGTCACCACCTGATTCAAGAGATTTCTCCAACTCTAGCATTATGCAGGGACTAGTCTGAGGACTGATGCAGATGTCAGCTTCCACAAATGGCACCCTGCTGTTGGAAACGGCCATTGTTTGTTTAAAATTCTGTTCTAACTTTGTTATCTGTGCTAAACACTGATGAGAAGGGGAAGTTCTCTTCTTGAATCAATTGTTATCCTGCCCTATCAAGGCTTATATTTTTTTTCCCAACATCTAAGTTTCAAACTACTAATCTTTTCTTTGTCTTTCCTTTGATAAATTGTTTCTTGCCCTATCAGGCATTCCACAGTGTTCATATCACAAAATATTATACTTTCTGAACATAAACACAAAGGCAGAAAATTAGTTTTAAACAAATCCCCAAGTCTAATTTCTTACAAGGAATATTTTAAAGTGTCATCTAGTTCCATGATAGCAGCCTGGTTCCCACAGCGGTAACAGTAATTAGGTGCACTGAAAATGGTGACCACGTTCCGATCGTGACACCAGTTGTAGCCCTGCAGTGGGAGAAAGACCAATTTCAGTTAAAAGATTCAGTTCATGTCTTTAAAAATCCATTCTCTTTCTGCTCTGCTGCTAATGCAATCAGCTTTTAATGTACACTTATACTACCAAATGCCTACTGTTGACAGATTCCTTTAAGGGAAATAGGAAAGATGCTGTTGATTTATTTGTTTTCCCTTAAAGCTTGACATTCAAATTAGCATAAATCAGAATCAGTCGTATGTATTTCAGGATTGTTGGACAGATGAAGAAAGGCAGGTAGTAAAACCACTTACTTGTGACAAATGT
>NW_025336646.1:300602-314322 GCF_004798865.1 Varanus komodoensis
TCTGCGGTGGCGCCCAATCTATGGAATGCGCTCCCCAGAGAGGTCCGCCTGGCGCCGCTGTTATTTGTTTTTCGGCGCCAGGTGAAGACCTTTTTATTTAAGTGTCATTTTAATTGTTAACAATATTTGCTTATTTATCTGGCCAGGGCGACTTCTTTTATATTGTTATTTATTTTATATTGTTAATTTTATATTGTTATTTTTGTATTTCATTGTATTTTATTTTGTGTTGTGAGCCGCCCCGAGGCTTCAGCAAGGGGCAGCATAGAAATGTTTTAATTAATTAATTAATTAATAAAAATCACTGTTTAAACTCTGCTACTAACAATTACCAATCCAATACCAAAGCTAATAAAAGAAACAGTACCAAAACCAGTAAAACGGATCAGCATCATGATGATCAGTTTATAAAACCAAAAAAAATCTGTACAAACAAGTACATGTCCAGAAAGCCTTTAAAACATATCTTGTCTACCCCCCAAAACAGCAGGCACATGTTCCAGAGGGCGTGGCTGCTTTTGAGAACTTATCTGGCAGCAGTCTATCCATCACAAAACAAGTCCTCTTAGGAAGATCTTAAAAGTCTACCAGGTGTACACAGAAGAAGTTCGTTTGCTAGCTATCCTGGCCCCATATAGTTTCTACTTTGCATGTCAACAACTTGAACATGGCTCTGTAGCTAACTCCAAAAAACCACAAGGCCAACCCTAAATAGAACGTGGCGCAATCACTGAGTTGTGAGGTTACCAGCACTACAGTGGCTATTTTGGTACAGGCATAATTGCTGCACTGATGCAAGTTGGCAATGGCTCTCCAAGTTCCTTGAGGTCATCTGGGCTTCCAGTAATGAAGATGAACCCAGGTACACTTCAGATGCGGTGCAACCCCATTCAAAATAGGCAAGCAGCTTCATTCCAAGACAGGGGAGCCACCCATACACTGTCTATCCTATAGGATTTAATTTCAGTTTACTGGTCCACAGCTAATCTAAGCACATCAAAGGACCAATTCAGAGTCAGCACAGCTTCTCCTGACTCAGGCTTTACGGAGAAAAGAATGCCAGATGTGAGTGTCATCAGCATTCTAGGGTCAGAGTCACAGACTAGTCTTTCAAGCAGAAACTTCACATGCATTCCTATTCTGGACAATTAGGGAAGACTTCTGCAACTCACCAAAACGGCAACCCACTTTATTAACTGATTACTATAAACATAGTAAACAGATGTTTAAGTCTGTGCACTGATCTGCAATAACATTTCAAAGTCAGCTCACAGGAACAAACTACATTTTAAAGCAGAAATGGACAGTAGGTAGCCCACTGTACCCTTGCATGCAGCCCCCCCAAACTGCTAAAATATGGCAGTGCAAGCAACATGAAAACCTGTGGCTTGCTGCCAAAATTTGGTGTAAAGCCCCCATGGGGATTTAAAGGGTCAAATTTAGCTTGTTTTCAAACTAAAAGTAGCCCTTTTGAGTTTCTGTAGAGATTTACTGCAAAATCCATTTGCTGTTGCAGGTGGTGCAGTGGCAGGAATAGGGCCCAGAGAAGGGTTCCAGGGGCTGTAGATGCCCCCCCCATCTGACTCTGTCCACCCAGTTCTAAAGCACTTAAGGCACAGTCCTACCACCCCTGCCCTTGATGTGCATAAGCTGATGAACTCAGAAGCTTACATGCATCCAAAGGCTGGAGTAAAGTGTAGCGATAACTATCTGTCGCAACATGCTCTGTGTATTTGATCGAGACAGATGTTTTCAGCCAACTATATAAAGCTGGCAGATAGTTATTGTTAACTATCTGGGGAAGGAAGGAAGCTGAGACATCACTAGAAATTGGTGTATGGAGGAGGCCCTAACTGCCTTCCCACTCTGAGGCACATTTGCAAGCTCAGAGGCAGCCAGCATGGACCTTTCCACACCAGCTGCAATGGAGGTAGAGCAAGGGATGCACCCAGCACCTAGTAAAGTTGCGGTGAGTCAGTAAGCAACCCTACTCCTACTGCCCAGGGAGAGCCAAGGACCAGGATCTACCTCATCCAAAGCCCAGCTGAACTTATGCTGGAAGGGAGGAAGCGGTGGTTTTACTTCCCCCACCCCTCTTTTCCAGCAATGTCATGCTCTTTCTGAATTCCCTCCCATTCATTTAATGCTTTGCTTCAATTTTAAGAAACATGATATAGTGCCTTCTAGCTTTTGATAAAAGCCCAACAATATCTCTGCAAAATGGGAACAAAGTGTCACTGGTTACCTCATGTGGAACTTCTTGCAGACGATCAAGAGCTCTGATATGATCCAGTGTATCTATAGATGGAGAAAGACCTCCATGGAGACAGAATATCTAAGCAAAGAAGAAAGGCATAAAGGAACCATGTGCATTGAGAAGACCTCTATGAAGAACAAATCAATCTTAACTTATTTTTTGATGTCTAGAATCAAATTGCTATGCAACTACTTCACATGATTTTGATAAGCGATACCTGGCTATCATGTCATGATCTATACCTGGGCTGTTTAACCCAAGAATGGCTCAATGTGGAAACTCTGTGCTGCTTACGGGTTAAACAACCCAGAGTCAACCCAACAAAACATGGTTTATTAATCATAGGTTGTTCATCTGAACATTCAATTGCCTCCTTGTGGTTGCTGAGGTGCATTCTCTGAGGTTTGCTGAGGTTCTTTCTCTTATTATTATTACCATGGTCTAGCATTATACCTGAACACAGCTTGTGTGTTAATACCCACAGTAAAACCTAATCAAATTTCACCAAGTTTAGCGGCATGGGGAAAATGGGAAAAAGTGGAGAAATATCTGAGCCGACAGACTATGATGCAAAAGAAGAAACGATTTCCCCCATTCCTTTCAACAATAATTGGTTTAACTGGATTTCAACAAATCCCTTCTACTCTCACATTCTGGTGCCCTCCGTATAGTTTGGAGTATAAAACTACGGGATTTGTGGCTCAACAACAAGAAGAAAACAGGGTAGGGAGCAAACAGAAGCCAAAATTCTAAGACTCTGTTATTGTTTCCTTGCTTTAGTCAAGGGGCATTTCAATAAATAAAACTGCTGTTACATATTCACTTTTCTGCCTGATTCCCATTCAATATAATTTAGGAGCACTAAAAGTAGCCATCTTTCCCAGAATGAAAATCATACATGGGGTGACTTTTAATGAACCCATCCACCAAATCTGAAAGGAAGTAGGGGCGTGTGTGTTTTACACACTTAACAATTTAAATTCAGGACGTAAAAATTAAGTCCTAGTATAGGACAATTCTATGACCACCAATCAAGGAAATCCACAGATGAGATGCAAAGCACTGTCTAAGTGCACTGGCCCTTCACACAAATGCATTAGTCTTGGGGAGGGTTTCCAGCAGCAGCAGCCAGGAATATGGTATCAGGGTCTAGCATTCAACCTTCACTTAATATTACTGTTTTATTCATTTTTTAAAGTCCATTATATGTAAAAGCAGCCTTTTTTCTTGCGAGGAACTCAAGGCAGCTTACATAATCCTCCCCTCCATTTTATCTTCACAACATTCCTGTGAGGTTGGTTAGGCTGAGTCAGAGACTTGCCTAAGTGAGCTACATGGCCAAATGGAGAGTAGAATTTGGGTCAAAGCAGTATGCCACACTGGCTCTCATATTACTTGATGATCTATATAAGTGAAGCAACAGTATCTTACCTGCCCATCTACTAGAGCTGTAAGTGGAAGATAATCAAACAGATCTGTAAAATACTTCCATACATTGGCATTTCCATATTTCCGTAGACATTCATCATAGAAGCCATATACTTGTGTGATTTGTCTGCTTTCATGGTTGCCTCGTAAAATTGTGATGCGCTCAGGGTAGCGCACCTAGCCATAGACAATAAAAAAAAATTGTATGTAACAATTCATCAACTAGCAATACCAATTACAGGCTAAGCAATATGTAGCATGTGGCATTGCAAATAATGTATACTAAACAATATAATGGAAGATACAGCTTCCCCCAGGTTTGTACCCATACAACTTACTTTTAATGCCACAAGAAGAGTCACAGTTTCTACAGAGTAGTAGCCCCTGTCAACATAGTCTCCCATGAAGAGATAGTTTGTGTCTGGTGATTTCCCACCAATTCTAAAGAGCTCCATAAGGTCATGGAATTGACCATGGACATCCCCACAAACTGTAACAGGACAGCGTACTTCTTGAACATTTGATTCTTTTGTAAGTATTTCTTTAGCCTAAAAAAGGAAAAAATGAGGTGATTAGATAGGAAGCTAAACTGCATGAATTATTTTTACAGCTAAATTACACAGAGTTCAAGAAAAACTCCTGCAACAGAAACAACACGGTGATCCAGTTGATTGTTACACCCTCAGTACTGTAACATGCAATCAAATGTCTGTTCAGCTAGCTAAGAGTAATTAGGTTGCCTCTCAGCAAAGGAACACTCGCTTTCTTGTCTATAAATGGAAATGATGACAAGCTATGACAAGGTCCCCAACATTTTGGATCCATGAGCACATCTGAGAATTTTACAAACTGCTGTGGACATCATCACAAAGCACCTAACCAGTGGATCAAGACTTTGGCATCTACCTGCCACACCTATGGATCTTATTCAACAAACACTTTTGTTTTGTGTCTCTTGGACACTATAACATCTTTTTTTAAAAAAGAATTGCCTAACTTAGCTAACTGCTGACAGTGCAATAGTGCTAGTGATTCTGCTAAATATATAACCTTGCAGGGTCCTCCGGTTGCCACTTTTTGAGTAGAGGTTATCACACAGATGAATTTTGTCCTGCAACAGACTTTAATATCTGGCGATATACAGGCTCTTTTAAATTATCTTCTTCCTCAAAATTAACACATGGTAAGTGTGAAAAAATTATCTGCTCCTATTTGACAGTTAAAACACTGATACTACAACACAGGAAATATAAACACTCCTCTGCTGTAAGACTGGGGAGTTTTGAGTATTTGAAAGTGGCATATGGGTGGCAACTTCAAATGGCTACTTAAATTTGAAAAAGCTAAACAAAAGATCAGGTGCTTATGGGTGCAGTGTTGGGGAACATAAAATTGTGACAATGAAAAACAAGTTATTTTAAATGCATTTAGGGAAACTTAAGGGGTAAGTGAATTTTTGAAGTGGCCCTTAATTGGGAGCAGTGGTTCTAAGATACTTTTGAAATACTTTTCCAACATGCCCGTTTGGTAGCACTGAAATGCTTAAAACACTATCAAACTCCTCATGCGGCACTCCTATACCATGCAGGTCCTTTATTTCAGTCACAGCCTTGTCTTCACACATAGGGCTGGATGCAGCAACCAGTATCACAGCAAGCAGAAGAAGTGCACTTCTGCTATAAGCCTTGCCCCTAGCTCTATGTCACACCAACTTGGAGGTTGCCCCAGCAGGCTTTGCTGCTGCTGTTAATCAACATCACCTTCCACTCAGATCACAGTAGTGCACATTCAACTGAAGTTCACGTAATGTATTTCAGGCATATTTAGTATGCATCAGTAATAGTTTCACCACTTCCAACATTCTAGGAACTAATAAAGAATATGCAAAGCACCTGACTGAATATGATAGAATTAAAGCATATACTAACCACCCACTGTTCATACACATATAAATCAGGAAAAAGCTTTCTAGCGTGGGTACTTTATATTAAACCCCAATCCCAAAAGCTGCTATGAAGGCAAGTAAGTGGCCCCACCTTGCATCCTAAGCCTACCAAGGAAATCAGCATCAATATACATTAACTATCACACATTGATGATATGTGGACAAAACCACTGCTCGACCGAGAGCTTCAGAAAGGGGGCTGAAAAAGGGGACTCAGCAAGGAACAACTTCTCTGTACAATAAGCTTATCACTGGCACAAATCTACAGTCCAAAAATGCAGCATTGTTTTAACAGGCCGCAGCACTGATGTTGTCATGCTGTAGCTGTATATTGAGACATTTTTATTCATTTTGCAAAACACCTAAAGTCCCCCTTCTCCAACAAACAAACAAACAAACAAACAAACATAAAAAATAGAAGGTCCAACCTGATGATATCAAGATAACTCAAGCTTTCAAGTAAGAAAGAAGTAAACCTGCATAATTTCAAGATCTATACAAATCATACCAACAAATACTGGTTTAGAGAATTTTTCATTATTTCTCTTAGAGAAAGGCAGAGTTCTTAGAACAAATGTAAAAAGAATCAAGTAGCAACTACCAAGATCCACATTTTTCTGGACTTAAGTGGCAGATGTGCTATCATCAAGGTAGGTCCAATTAACTTGCTTTGTTACTCTGAGTCTGTGACACTAATCACAAAGCACGCATGAATGTGGGCAAAAGTATGCTTGATTTGTCAATTTAGGGGTTTAATCCCAGGCACCGAAAATACACTGGAAAAGATCACCATGCAGATCAATGTGTCTGGGAGTGAGTTGCATCAGTACAGGAGTATTTTTTATTGAAACCAGTCAATATTGATAACACTTCATGCAAGCTTCTCAGTTATGAGAACTTTTACTGAAGCCACATCCTTCAGCAAGGGTGAACTCTCAAACCTTGCATCTTCTATGTAGATTGTATAAGACTGAAAAGAGAAACTGAGATAAATTCTGCAGGCTTACAGCAACATCCTAAGCAGGTTATTCAAAAGTAAAACCCACTGACTGAGCTCCTACTAATGCTTATTCCCTAGTAATGTTATTTAGGCTGACACATAATCAGATTTAAGCAACTCTAGGAGATGTCATTTCCAAACAACTGCACAGAAGCTGGAACAGAAAACATCATGCCTGAGAAGTATGAATGAAATGCTAAATTACAGGAATAAAACATATTTACATATTGCCACCCTTGTTTGGTATAGCTATGAGATCAGAATCTTCCACTTTCTCTTAAGTTAGCCAGAGTTGCCTGTTGTGTCCGAATTTTGTTATATTCTTAACTTATAATATTCTGACAAGCCAGGACCATAAACCATAATTTGATCCTGGTTTATATGAACAACCCATAATTTAAACTGGCATTCTCCCAAGTTTGGGCATAACAAGCAAGCGGAAACTTTTGATTTTCTCATGGCTGTGCCTGTCAAAGGGAAGGGGAAGCATGCAAGTCAAGGAAATGTCAGGCTTATACAAGAAACTAGATCCCTAAAGTGTTCTGTATAGCCTGAAAGCTTATAACATGCACTGTGATTACTAAATGATAACAGTGATTTAATTTACAATCCCTATAAAATACTATTACATTTAGTGGAGTTCACTTCTGGGTAAATATGTTTAAGTTTGCACTGTGTATCATTCTTATGTCTACCTTAACAGGAGAAAGGGTATCTCATAAATTGGTCAGCTGAACAACATAATATCAAATGCACAACCACATTCAGCTGCATTTACAGGGATGAGAGTGGAGCAATACTGCCATCTGTCCAATGTTTTAGTTGCCCACAGTTTAAATAATCTGCCTCTAAGCAAAATAATAAATGTATGGATTTTTTTCCATTTAGCATTACTGTCCATACTTTTCTAAATGCAAAACCTCTGTGAAAGATCAATTTTCAATCAACCTAGCCTTCCTTTCCACTGTATACACTTGATAGAAGAGAAGGGAGTGGGGGAGATATATGGCAAGGAAAAAGCAACAGCAAATATGCTTCCCAAAATCTAATTAAGGGATTTCATAACTGCTTCCAAGTCCATGTTGAAGTTATGTGACTGGATTTTAATTTTAAGTTGTGATAAAATCACAACTAGTTACACAATTTCAACAAGCCACATCATCCTACCTCATTTTGTGGGACCTTTTTATAAATTAGCAGTTAAAAGGAAAGCATTTGGTAGGGTGAGGTGGCATACTCAGATGCAGTGGCTGCCACCAACTCCCTTCTCCGTCCCCCTCTTCTCTCCCACCTCTGTCCAGTCTCATCCTTCATGACATCCATCTCTCAATCCATACAAATCAACTAAAACACATTTAGTTGAGGATTTTGCTTGTCTTTATCGGGAACCCCAGTGGATATCACTCAGTTCCTAGTGACAAGGGACATAACTGCTCCAAGAACACTGAGAATGGGGGGGGGGGGAGTTCTCAAGAAGATGTGAGCCACAGAGCAATGAACGTGCTTTTTAAGTAATTAAAATCCTGGGTTAAAATACGATGGTAAATCCTCCCTCCCGTTTGAGAAAATAATGCTTCGTTACCTCTGCTTTTAGTTATATGTTATGCGCCGATTCTTTCTTGTCGCGTTTATAGACCAATAAAAGGTTATCTTCATGCAAAATTCCCTCCACCCTCAGCGTTCTTAGAACTGTAACCTTGGCACCCGAGGCCTGGTTTAAAATCCAAATGAGTTCCTGGCAAAGGAAGAGGCCAAAACGCCTCGCTCAGTAATCCTCAGGCCCTCCGCCGCCCCAGCTCCCTTATGTCCATACATCTACGGCCACCCCGCGCGAGGACCCGGCGCCTACTTGAGCGCGGGGCCGCTTACAGCTGTTTACCCAAGGGACGCTACACACCTTCTCGCAGAGGCTCCGCACTTGGCTTTCGCTCAGCTGCTTGCACTCGTTGAGCTGCTCGATCCATTGGTCCAGCTCCTTCGTGAAGCTCTTGTCCTCCATGCCGGCCCGCCGCCCGCTTAATTTTGAGGGAAGGGAATGCTGGGCGGCGCGGCCAGGGCGGCGTGCTTCGGGGCGGCGCGGGGAAAAGAACGAGGAGGCTGCCGCCTAGGGGGCAGGGAGAGGGCGCGGAGGCCCGGGCCGACGACCAGCAGCCCAACGGCCCGCCTAGATCGCGCGCGAGAAGCGCAGGCCCCACTCGCTCCCTCCCGCCCGCTCCCTCCGGCACCGTGGAATGGCGGCGCTCGCCGCGCTGCGCACTTTCCGCTCGTCCTCACGTCACTTCCGGCACGGAGAGCCGGCAGCGTCCCCTGCTGCGCGGAGGGCAGACTTCGTACGCAATCGCCTTGGCGAGGTCTCCAGTTGCCTACGGCAGGGAGAAGTCTTGCCGGCCGTCTTCACAAATTTGTTGCTGGGCAATAACCTTCCGCGACCAGGTTTTCCCTTGAGGGCGAGCCGGTCGTAAGGCTCACTAAATCCGCTTATGTCACCAGTACATCTCCATGAGCATGCACACGATTACAATTTATGAGGAGGCAAGGCTCCTAAAATATATGCATGAAGTCACGGTATAAACAGGGGCGTTGCGAGGTTATTGAGGCTGCAATTCTATGCATATTTTAACAGAAAAAGGACCCACAACTCCTATCAAGATCTGGAACAAATTTGCCTAATTCTTTAATACTCCATTTCTTTTCACAAAATATTAAGAACAATGTTATATCAGGATCCACTTCAATTTCTAAGTTCAATATCTTACTAATCTTAAAAATAATTATCCAAAATTTCTTAATATTTTCGCATTCCCACCAAATAGGTACCTGGAAATAGGTACCCATATTTCATTCACATCCCCAATATAAATTAGAATATTTATTATCCATACAAAATAATTTAACTACAAGCTTTCCTAACACTCCCCTTGCAACAGCCCCATACTAAGCTTTGTTCATGCCCCTCTTTATCATTAAGCTCCCATATTTCTTTCAGTTCTTTCTCTATTTTATCTATTATATGCTTATGTTGTAAAATATTTAAATTTAAAATTAAATGTGATTACGTACTGAATTAAATGTCAGTTCATAATCACATTTAATTTTAAAATCAGTATTTATTACTGCATGATCTGTACTTTTTATTAGGCCAATATCTGAGTTACATTCTCTAGAAAAAAGATCATTTGATACAAATATACTGGGGGTGCCCAAATGTATACACATTTTAAGAGATGTTATCTATGTATTACTTTTTGAAGTTGAATTATGGTAGCAATATGTGGTATGACGTTCGCTCACAAGATGGCATTAATCCAATGAACTCTAACATCTCCATGTGACAGGCAGGGCAGTCAAAGAAAATGGTGGAAGCATGGTTGTCCTTCAAGGAGTGCAAGACCATTTTGAAGTGGCAAAGTGGTGCTCTCCCTGCCCTTTACCCTCCCTCTTTAAACTTTCATTGCATGCAAGTTCCTGTAAGTGGAGATGTAAGAGTAAATACAATGCACAGGTTGCAGGGAGAAGAAAACATTGACTGTGGAAAATATGGTGGCACTCTTACAATGTAAATGGCTGCTGATGTTATGCCACACCTTGTGTTGATCTGATAAGTAAGTAAGGGCTAAGGTCTCACCATACCTACAAGCCCACTTAGGTTGGAGGGAAGAAGCAGAAAATGCAATCAGGGCACATGCTTACAAAAAGGATCCAAAATGTTTTGCATGCTGAACATTTCTAGAGGCTCCCCCACTGAAGGCTCCTCCAAGTGGCTTCCAAGCTTACTGGCGAGGGTGCTGCTTCAGGCAAAAGCGTTCTTTCATCCTCAACAAGCGCTGCTCGCTCTTTTGCCTTGCTTACTTTTGCCTCTCCTTCCTCACCCAGTCCAGCTCATGCATCTTCTCATGCATCTGTGATTGCAGGAGCCTGTCAGAAGCCCCTTGAGTTGAGAAAGAACAAATGCTCTCTTAGCAGGGAAGCTTATGGGATTCCCTTTCCCACATCTTCCTCCAGTCAAGTTCCCCCGGCTGCCATTTTGCATCTCATGATTGAGGCTTGGCTGGCAGGCAGTGATGTGTATGTGCACCATGCATACAATTGGAAGCTAACTTAGTGGCATATCCTCTGCTCCAGGTGGGAGGCTGCCCTGTCATCGGCTCTTTCTCTCTACCTGCCCTGCGGCCCTGCAATTTTTAAAGTACCAGCATGTGTAGCAACCTTTGCTGGTGTAAAGCAGCATTCCAGCTGTTCTAAATGTAGCAGCACTTTCGCAAGAGCAGCAGTCTGGGGATGCTTATAGGCCAGTCTCTAGTCACTTAAGACCCAAGTGGCTCCGGGGGCACAAAATATACTTTGTCAGCTTCTGCTGATATACTAACTGGGAACCTTCCACCAGGATTATGGCAATGTAGACACGTGGGTACTTTTGAAGGAGGTCTCGAAATGTCGATTACTGCAGAAAAGAGCAGTGGGGAATCTTACTGGCCCTGAATGTTTTGAACATATCATTCCATGACTGTGTCAAATGCATGGGTTGGGAGCCAAGTTTCTGAATCCAATTCAAAGTGCTGGTGCTTCACTTGCAAGCTTAAATGACTTAGAGCTATGTTTCTGTCCAATTTCTGCAGATGAAGTTCAGTGGCGATACCCGTAAGCCCCTGAACTGAGAGACTTACGTGCACCCAATGCAGGGTGAAAGAACCAGTGGAGGCAACTCCCACCTCTGTTCTCCAACTCTGCATCTTTCACTAGATTGGCTTTTTTTTTGCTCAGCTAGGTGTGGTGCCTTGCAGTGGGAGGGAGGGCAGCTGAAGGGGGTTTAAGATAGGTCATATTCTATGGCCACTCCGATCTCCTCCCTTCTTACTGGAATGCCCACTTCCTCACCCCCAGGTTGCTTTTCTGTCATTGGAGAGCAGCCAGGGTGGGAGGGAGCACTGACTTCCAGCTCCAAGTTAATTTTTGCTATTTTGCTTTATTCATATAGTCTTTCAAGGTTATTAGTGTGCAAGTCAAAGCAATGAATATCTGTAACATTGAGTATATAGGCCAGGAAAATTCATCCCAAGTGCAGGCTGTTCACTAAACACAACCAGATGAAAATGAAAAGCATCCCCTCTCTCAAAAAGGGTGCAACAACACAGTACAGCTCTGGAAGAGGCGATGCATCAGCTCAAGCCACTCTATAGTGTCACCAGCTGAAGGCAGCACTGGGATAATTTACGCCCAAGTCTAAAAATAAATGAGGTCTAGCAGATTTGAAAGAGTACTTTTTATTGAATTAACCCAAGTGTCAGGCCTGGGGATGAAGATTTAAAAGGCATTAGTCCTATTTTCCATTACATTGACTGTGTGTGTGTTTGGAGACTATTTATTACATTGTAATTCACCCAATAATCAACATTATCCGAGCAGATTACAAAGAAAGAACTAAAATGCCATACAAACAGTTGACAGGAATATGGTGTATTTAAAGTAAGTGTATTTAAAATAACACAATGCAGTACATTTAAGTTCTCTATTCCATTGTTAACTGATCCCAAACAGTTGAACCTGAAAATTTTTCATGAACGCTGAATGGATGTACCTGTGCACTTCCCTAGGTGTGGAAGAATTATTACAAATCTGGCAAAGCACTTATAACCCCTATGAAATATTGGTTCAGCCCAAAGGGGTAGAACCAAGAAAAGAGCAGGGCAGTAAGAAATTCAAATAAAAAAGAGTGGGAATGCTGAAGAGGAAGGAGCTGCTGTTTATTTAAAATATATGCCGTCCTATTCGCAAAAAGCCTCAGGACAGCTTACAGCATAAAACAAAACATAAATAAATTCCCGACCCACACTGGCTGCAGTTAAAAACATAGAAAAGACAATATTAAAACTTACTGAAATATTGCTAGAATATAAAGGTCTTAACCTGGTGCTGAAAAACATGTAATGACGGCACCAGGCAGACCTCTCTGAGGAGCGCATTCCATAGGCGGGACGCCACCACAGAGAAAGCCCTCCTCCGGGTACTTTGCCTCCTAATATCTTTCACGGAGGGTTCCCGGAGAGCCTCTGCTGCCGATCTCAAGGGGCGGGAGGGCAAATACGGAAGAAGGCGTTCCTTCAGGTATCCAGGTACCAAGCTGTTGCCACCAAGGTCTTGCTGACTTGGTTTAAGTAAAATTCCTACATGTTTGTGTTGGGGGGGTTTAATCCACATAATGAATCCATGTATATACAGTTGAATTGGCATTTTATTCCAGGGTTTTGAGGATTCTGCACATGCAGCTGACTCTGTGTTCAGACCTGTTGAAGACATTTTGCATTCCTTCGTTTTTGTTGTATTCAAAAGGATATGTGAACTTTGTGACTCTACAGCCAGTTTTATTTGTATTAGTGCCAGGTACTTGGGTGCATGGGTTGTAGTATTTTGTTATTATTATAAAATTGTTCGTGCTGTTTTGTTATGAAAGTGTTGATAAGAAGAGGTTCATTTTGTATGCTAGGTTGTGTTGCAATCTTCAGTAGGAAACAGCCTCATAGAATCTAGCAGTGTTACACACTCAGGGGTGATTTGTGACACAGCTGCAAATACTGGTAAAGTGGTGATATACTTTTCTAACATTCTGTAGAAATATGCTGTTGTAAGGATATGCTGTAGGGAAACTGTATCAATAGAAATATTGCCCCAAAATATTCCTTTACCCCAAATCCCCTTATTGAGATACTAAACACACATCCCTTTGGTTTGTCAGTCTTTTGAGGTGACAAGCTTGCATTTTTCTCCTAAAAACTCTTCCTTAATTTATTCAGAGTATCACCTCAGCCCATATATTCTCAGTGTTTCTAAGCTAGCAGAAGCATGGTCAAATCTTTCTGTGAGTTTGTATATTAGTCAGAATCCCAAGGTTTTGCTTAACATATGATTTTATTGAGATTACTTATACATCTAAATATTTGAGATTAAATTTTGTAATTCCTATAGACTGAAACATCCAAATTAAGAACATATCTAGACTGTTAAAGCTGTTTTTATTTTAAACTATTATTTACAATGCACAATAAACAAAAAGATGGTTAACTTTCCATAGATATGAATTGAATAATAACTGTAG
>NW_025336646.1:314422-323977 GCF_004798865.1 Varanus komodoensis
TGGGGAAGGCTGAATTAAAGAGATTACTTGTAATACATTTAAGTGAAAAGCATTTTAAAACTAATGAGTGCAAAATCTGATCATATAAACTAGTTTATATGACAGATGACATTCTTTTTAATTACTGTAAACATATTATGCTTAAAGAAAACAAACTAGACTTTAAAACACAGCTTAAAAACGAATACTGAATGGTAAAACCAAACACAATAAAGGCAACCTGCACACAAAAACAAGTTGTGAAAATTGTGTTTAAGTAGACAAAATTTGGACTGAATGAAACCAAACTTGCTGACATCCACTAAGTCTAGTTCTCTTGCAGTGCCAAGCATTCACCAACTCGCCTCAGCCATACATTCTCTCCAGCAGATGTCTGCTTGGTGGATTCCTTCTAGTCTGGCTTATTTCTGATCATAGAACTTCACTGTGGAAAAGAGGAATAAAACAGCTGGGGGGAGATGAAGTACATGAGCTGCCCAGACAGCCTTCGACCCTGCAAATACTTCACTTCTTCATTAGCATGGGGAGGCAAAGACACAGTAGAGAACACTGTGTTTCTTGCAATATGCACCTCCACACACTACTTTTAAAATAAAGGAATGAAACATAAAAATAGTATAAACAATAATGCTGGTAAGTGGTTTCCTAGTGCCATCTCACCTTTGAATGTTGGTTCCTTCATATAGGAAAGTCATGTGAAAAAAAAGTCCATGGTATAGGTGCCACTTCTGTGGTCCCTCTGTGCATATGAATTGCTGTTCCAGACATTTGTGCACCAACTCAGTATGATCCAGCAGAACAAATGTCAAGCATATTAAGCTGCCCTACATCACACCTGTTTGTCATAGCTGGATTTTGTTACAGATACACTAACAGCCAAGTGTTTGCAAAAGGAAAAAAAAGCCGAAACACCGATTTAACACTTACTATAAAGCCATGCAGTCTCAGAAGCCAATATTATAAGGATACGGAAAAATGTATTGTGGCAAAGAATTATTTTCAGTGTACCAAGATGTCTGCTGATGATAACCAAATGGAAAAGCCACTGTAGAACTGAAATAACCATGTGCTGAATAGGTCTGGGCAAAGTTAAATCTTTGTATTTCCCTAGCACCAAAATGAGTAGAGGTCTGTGAATAAAACATGCTGGACCTGGTGTTATACACCATGCTTACTGCTCCAGATATTCCAGGCGTTAGCAGATTCATTTCGTAGGAACTGAATTCCTGGTATGTCTGAGTTATCAAGTGAGAACTGCTATCAGCTTGACAAAAGTACCAAGAATAATCAGGATATACTGTCCTGGTCGCAGAAGGATTCTGCATCTGAGATGTTTCATCAAGATACTCATTTTGACTAGAAGCAGAGTGTTCATCAAATTTTGGGGTATTTTCGTTGAAAGATGTCTCAGGGTACAAACACTCCATTTTCATGGATTCATTTAATTCAGTCATCATGGAGGAATCTAAATTATATGTGGATGCACAGTTGAAACTCACAGAATTTTCCCTGTTTCTGTCAAGTTCAGAAGATAACTTAATGGCTGTACAACAATCAGATATTACATCTGAATCATTTCCCAGGTCATTTGATTTTAAGTTATGTTCATTTAGTGTGGGCAACAAGGAATTACCAGCATTTAAATTTGCCACTGAACTTGGAGAGTCTTCAGGAGATCTTTGTGGTGACTGAAATTTCACTGAAGGTACAGAAATGCATTTGCCTCTGTCATAGGATGCAACATATTCCTCATCATGTTCTTTTGTGCTCTGACAAGTCCTGCTGGTTGAATTAAAGAAATCTGGACTGGAGGCATTTGATGAAGGTAGAATACATTCAAAGGAATAAACAACATTCAAATCTTTTAACTGTGAAGTTTCAATTGGTGAGTTCTCTGTCAAAACATCAGTGTTTTTATTCCAAGGATTATCTGTTGAAATGCTTATTTGTAGTTCCCTGCCTTTTGGGAAACTACATTTTTCACTCTTTCTGTAAAACATAAATCAAATCAGGTTTTATCATGTTTTTATAACATCAGCATTATTTTTTAGAATTTGGGATATTATTTGGACACCGCAGTATAAATTGCATTCATGTATTCATTTCCAAACTATGGTTTGACTCTTATTTATAATATTGTGATATATGATAACTTAATAGTATTTTTTTTTTTTTTTGGCTAGAGAGAAGCAGTTCTCAGTACACAAATTCTGTAGTGTTCTGCACTCACCTAACAATTGGGCATTGGTACCCACAATGAAATAAAAATCTACATGCATAGGTCTGATCTGTACCATCTTTCCGTCTCAGTGTGGAACAATCTGTGGATGTGTCTGTGTCTCCAGATGAAGGCGCTGGGGCACTTTTGCTCTGCATCATGAAGTCCCACAGGGCTCTATTCTGTCCTCCATGCTTTTTTACATCTACATGAAACCGCTGGGAGAGGTCATCAGGAGCTTTGGGCTGAGTGACGACACTTGGCTCTGCCTCTTGCTTTCATCAAATCCAGGTGAGGCAGCCTCTGTTCTTAAACCAGTGCTTGGGCTCAATAATCCACTAGATGCAGGCCAATAAGCTGTAGTTCAGTCCATGTAAGATGGAAGTACTTGTGGTGGGGTTGTGTCCAACCGGGGAATTTTCAACCTATCCTGGATGGAGCTGTGCTCACCTTAAAGGACAAGGTTCATAGCCTTGGGGTACTTCTAGATCTTGAGTTCTCACTTGTTGCTCAGGTGGACTCAGTAGACAGGAGTGCTTTTTATCAGCTCTGGCTGGTGTATTAGCCATATCCTTATTTGGATGAGCGGGACCTTGCTACAGTTATCCAGACACTGGTAACCTTGCGCCTGGATTACTGCAGTGCAGTCTACATGGGGCTGCCCTTAAAAACAGTCCAGACATTGCAACTTGTTCACATAAAGCCCTAAACAGCATGGGGGCAGGGGACCTGAAGGGATACATAAATACCCAACTCTATCACTCAGGTCACCATTGGAGGCCCTTCTTCATATTCCCCCCCGCCACCCCCCAAATAAGAGGAGAGATGATGAGCAGAAGGGCCTTCTCTGTAATAGTGTTGTGATTATGAAACTCATTCCCATCTGAGATTTGACTGGCACCAACCCTTCATTTTTTCAGGCAACAGCTAAAAAAACTTATCTTTTTTGTGATTATTTTGGCAGGTGAGTTATTTTGGTTGAATGTTTTTACTGGTTTGCTACTAATTTCTGATTTTAATGCCAGATAAACTTTTTAGTATGTATAACTTTTATCTATGCTATTAGGCCATTTTAATATATATCAATTTTTAATGCCTTTTTCTGATTTTATTGTTACCTTATTCGTTGTTTTTATATTGTGATTTTATGAATGAATTGTTTTAATTGTTGTTAAAATGTTGTTTACTATGTTGTGAGCCACCCAGAGAGCCTATTACTAATGGGGTGGCATACTAGTCAAATGAATAAATAAATTCCATACAGCAGATCAAGCAAACACATATACTGTTTAGAATCTTGTGTCTGACATCACAAAGGGCAATCTTAATTCCTCAGAATATGTAGAGACCTTTTGCAAAGTACTGTTAATGCTCACAAAAAAGGATTCTTTAAAAATGGAAATTAGCAGGTAACTCAAGAAAAATATAGAACGACAGGTTGCTTTTCTGTCATTTTGATTCTTCAAATGGTCATCTATGCATTCACATTTATAGATCCAGTGCCTGTGCAGAACCCTGGGAACATCTGAAAACCCAACACATTTCTTTGATGGCATGTTGTACGTTTATACAGACTCTATCATGCCACCTTTTTTGTTTTTGTTTTTTGTACTATATAGTAGTGAGGGAAGAAAGCATGAAGGCAGGTCAGATTCAACACCACTTTCCTGAACAACAGGACCTCTTCTTAGGAAGAAAGGGGCGCTAAACACACCATGCAGTGGCAGTGAAGCCAGCACTATGGAATAACTGTGTTCAGGACCCAGGAGCTGGAGGATCTATCCTGCCAGGCATCCATGAAACAATAAAACAGGTACAACGGGGTATCGCAGGTACAACAGGGATGGTCTGGACCAAAGCAAATTAAGTCTGTGGTGATTTCAGGGCTTGTTGCTGCTGGGGTGACTAATAGCACCACTGTACCAATATCAATGTATCAGTCTGGTGGGTACTAACATAATCATCAGCAGAAACCAAGATGCTGACTGTACTAATGTAGTAGATACCACTGGAACTGAAGCCAACTTCAGAACTAAATAAGCTGGTAGCATGGCTGCTGTCACAGAAGATGCAGCTACTTGTCATAATTGGTACCCAAGAGGGAGGCAATATTGTCAGTACTGCAGTTTCCTGTGTTTGAGGAGTAATGACAACGGAAGGTGCAGGGTGCACCTCCTGAAGCTCACTCCCCCATGCCAAGCAGTGGGAACATAAATAGGAGAGTGCAGCCACTGCATGCAGGAGTGCATGGGATCAGGCTCAGGTGTCTCCGCATTGTTGCTATTGCCCTGTGATAACAAGAGGTGTAACGGTGCCAAGAGCATGAGGCTTAATGTACAGCATTGGATAAAATACCACAGACCATCTGAAAAACAATGACAAGATGGAATGCCATTCCATGGCTCACATCAGGTCTGGAAACCTGTGGCTGTTCACATATTCCTACAGTTCAAATAGTGCTCCCATCATCCCTTATCACTGGCAATCCTGGCTGGAATTGATGGGAGCTGGAATCCAGCATCTGCAGAGCCACAGGTTCCCCACCCCAAATGATCTATGGTCCAAGGAGAAAAACAGTAGCAAGAAGGGCAACATCAAAGTGCACCATCCATGTTGACTGGAGTAAAAATAAACTGAACCCCTCAAAGAGATGAGATCGTTAGCATGAATTCAAGGGGCTGACAACCAGGAGAACTGTGGCAGAAGCCTGGGGACCTGAAGCTCAAAGATCTGCTTCTTCAGTCCTGATACAAATGATGTCCTTGTTGAAATCAGTCATAGGAGTGGGAGAGCTCTCTTGTATCTCTCCCTCAGAGACTGGCCAAAAAATCTGCACCTCACTGGATGAAGAAACAATCAAAGTTTGCTGTCCTTTGTCAAGTGCTAGTAAGGCAGATAACAAAAGTGGCATTTCAGGTAGCACTGCTGAGCTTGGAGCAGACTTTGGGAGTGGTACTGAAATGGTTGGTCCATTAGCTCCTAATGGTCCAATGGATGATGTCACTCCTGCTGTGGCCCTCTGGATTTCTTTTTCTTCTTTTTAAGGAAGAAAGCTTTGCTTGTCCTAGAGATTCCAAATCAAGAGATCTGCCCAGAGTGAGCAATTGCTTACATAGGAAGATCAGCATCCAAGAGACCTTGTACTGGTCTTCACTGAAGCTAGCCCCAGTAGGAGTGCCTGAGTTAATGTGGATACCAGAAGACTGAATACCAAAGAGTCCCAAAATAGTTCCATATGACACACTTGCCATATGGAAAAAGAAATGCAGGAAGGATACATTTGGACTGTCAATTCCTGATGAAGGTCATGAACCAGGGTGACCAAATTTGTTTTAGTTCCAAAACAGATCTTAAACCAGACTAAAAGGGATGCAGATAATCAATATAATTCAGAAATAACTGAAGCAAATACTTGAAAATGCTGACCAAAGAAAGGTGTATTTGAGATACAATAATTACTAAGGAGGGAGAAAAAGAGGATCATTTTCAACAGAATTCTAAACAGTGCCTTATGTAAACCTGGCATAATACTTTCTCTCAGTGAGTCAATTACTGCCTTTCTAACTATGTCTTTCATTCATCTGGCCAGTTATTCTGAAGCCATAATATTAAAACTGCATTTGAATAATGACAAATTTCATTAATCACACTGGCAAGTGGCTACAATGCTGCAGGTCAAGTGATAAGAACAGATATTTGAACCGATCTTTTATGTTAGGTCCTTTAGGCATTATTAATGAATACACTTTTAGAAATATAATTAATTAATAATGGCTTAAAAGAAATATAAGCAGCCACCTAGCAGTGTGGATTAAAACAGTCAAAGTCTGACCCACGAAACTCCTATAGTGGCAAGATTCAAGTGAAGGTATAAGACCAAAATATTATTTGGTCCAACAGGCATTTATTTATTTGTTTATTAATGTATACCTCAAGTCTCTGTTAGCTTCATTTTCATGTACGTTTGTGGCTGTCATCAATGAAGCGGCAACCTAAGAAGTTGAAAGTAGCAACATAAATTAACAATATACTACATTTTATTTACACATTATATTATATGTAAGCTAACTGTATCATTGTATACAAATAATATATGATTACTTGTGATAAAACTAAAGCATGCACATTTTTGTTTTACTGTTAACCATAACACAGCTTCAGAAGGATGAAGGACCATTACACAAAGCCATAGCCACAGGAAAACACGTTGTGCCCAAGGGGAGGGTTTGAACCTGGTTCTTGCAGAAGTTGACATTTTCACCTTACCCCACTACTCCTCCACTGAGGACCCATATAATAATCCTTTCATCAAAAGCCTCAAGGAATTCCTCCTCCAGAAGGGAAGGAGACCCAAAGAATCCCAAGAGGAGGAGAAACTTTTTAAAACCTTTTTCCCCCTAAAACATCTTCTGCTTGCAATTCTAGAACCCATTCTTTTTGTTTTTACAAAAAGAGAGGATTTTCCTACTGAAGAGTTAAAAATTGTTAATATTGAATCACAGATCAAGCTAAGAACCAGGCGCTGTGCTAGCTGTTGTCAGAGACCATAAAGTTTCTGGTACTCAGTGCTTGTTCCCAAAGGTCAGAAATATTAAGGTTGACAGGACAAGGTTGACTCTAGGGCCTTAATAACACTATAAGATTTCTCCATGTTCTGTTGCTATATCGTAAACTAGAGTTGGCTGGGATGTAGGACAGACCCTTTCTAAGCACAGTCCCCAGACCGTGGAACTTACTACCTTGACAGATCCTCTTGGCTTTGTTTTCTTTCCATCAGTCTGTCAACTGCTCTGAACTTCTTTCTACCCACTTCTGCCCAGGAGTTTTCTGGCTCTACCCTTGCAGCATTCTCCCACTTATTTCCTCATTAGACTTTTATCCTACCCCATTATAGTTACAAGGCTCCCTGGGTGGTTACAATATAAAAATATATGGTAAAATAGGATGTACACTTGGTCCCTCCTCTGCCCTTTCTCATTGATTCCAACTTATGTGGGTATAGGGGGTTAGGTTATGCAGGCCACAGTGTTACCTCTGGATGAAGCCATAGTTCTATGGGCAGTACAGAAAGTCTGCAGGCCAGTGCTGCATGTTCCCAGTGGCTGTTGGCACCTATGCATATCTCATCTATTTGTGCAACACAAAATTGATGACATGCTATCTAGAAAAAATGGTAATTGCCTACAAACTAAATGATAGTATTGACTTTCACATTATAACTACTGTTTGAAAATGTTTTTATTGTTGCTTCTAAATTCTGTTTTACTTTTTGTGGCCAGAAGGTAGTCTAAGCTAGCCTTCCAGGTTTGAATTTATTTATACATTTGGTGCAGAGCCAAGTCACACAGGGCTCATGTTTAATGGCACAGGAGAAGTGAAAGAAGTATGAACATTCTCCCAGCCTTTGTTGTTTCAATGCAGTGATGAGAGTCAAAAACACTTCCAGTGCTTTACCTTTTTCATGGTAAAATTACATTATTTAAGTTCAATATAATGAGTGGAAGTAAATAAAACATTAGGTAAGTTTTGTTGTTTCAAAGATTTTGGCAGTTTTTCTTTACCGTTTCCTTGGTGATTATCCTATGAAGTATATGGGAAGAATGCACACATATCATGAAACTATGTATGTCCTCAGTGTAAAATGGGACTAATAATTAGTAATAGATTCTGACTTAGATTTTGAAAATAAGCTGTCTTGATCGTTCTGGTGGACAACCTACAGCAGGAGCTGGCAGTGTGGGGCGGGGGCAGGTGAGATGTCCCCCTTTGTTCTGCCGGATTTCTTGGAAGGTTTCAATAGCACTGACTATTGTACAATCTGGACCACCTGACCTTGGAGTCTAGGAACAGCTTTACAATGGTTTTGGTCCTAAATGGTTGGCAGGTCCCAGAAGGTGGGTTGAGTGACCTCTGTTGGACCTCTTGGCCACAGATCTCCACAGGAAGCATAAGGAGCCGCCTTACGCTTGGTCACACCATTAGTCAATATTTTCTGCAGTAACTGAAAGCATCTCTCCAGGGTTTCAGTTTTCCAGTTCTTCCTGGAGATGCCAGAAACTAAATACAGAAACTTCTTCATGCAAATCAGGTGTTCTACCAATGAACCACTTATTATTTCTTGTCCTCAGTACTCTTTTAGATCTATACAGAACTGTAGGAAGAGGTTGTCAAAGAGTTTGGAGTGTGGTGTCCCCTATATGCTGATGATACTCAATTTTCTTTCTGCTTTAATCTAGGAAGGCAGAGAATGATGCTTCAGTGCAGTGACGGACTGAATGTGGGCTAACAAACTGACACTTAACCCAGATGAAACAGAAGCATTGCTGGTTAAAAGAAGCTCCAGCCTGGAGTAGTGTATAGTCTGTTCTTGACTGGGTTGCATAGCCTTAAATTAGCCAGTCTGCAGCTTGTGAGTGTTTTGCTCCTGGCTAATTTGTAGCAGCTGTATTCAGGGGAGTCTTGTCATAGCTTCACCCACTGCCTCCATGATGTTGTTTTCTTCTAAAAGCACATATGACTCCTAATACACACATATCAGAGTTAGATTATCAGGAAGCCCTTACCTGGGGCAGTCTCTGAACAGTGTTTAGAAACTAGAGCTGGTGCAAACTGAAGCTATTATTTTCTCTGAAGCTTGCTTTTTGGAGCATTAAAAATCAGTGTAGTTCTATAAAACCCTATGTGATTTAAAGCCAGAACATGGAAACTTCTTCTTCCCATTTGAGCCTGCCTGTCCACTAAGATCAGAAGCCTCGTTTAGATTCTATTGTTAAGATACAGCTGCCGAGGAGATGGCACAGTCCCTTTTCACTTGCAGTGCCTGGATTATGGAATTCCCTACTCAGGGAGGATCAATTGGCTCTCTCTTTATTGGCATCTTAACACTATTAGAGTGATTCAATCTGTTTATTTATTCCTATTTTATGATTTTATAATTTCACCGCTGTTCAGACTTTAGCTCAGGTTTGTTTTATCTGGTTATTTAACATATACTCTGTTCTCATAATTTTGTCTTTTAAATTTCAGCAAAACAAAGTAGCTACAAAACTGTGAACATACAAATTCCAACATATAGGTATGAAATACACATACCTATACATATGAATGAAACACAGCTAAGAATTATAAACTTAACTAAAGTAGACCAAATATCCATGGAAGCATCCATTCTCAAGGGGTATCTATACACCCCCAGTCAAATGCTGAAAGTGCTGTTAGATTCTCAATCTACCACATAAGGTCTGCATTTATGCTTCCATTGTTGCTATATGCTTCTTTTGACTGTCATAATCTGTTTTGATTTTTAATATTGTGTTTTATTTATATCATGTCTTTTG
>NW_025336646.1:324077-475485 GCF_004798865.1 Varanus komodoensis
CAAAAGACATGATATAAATATTTAAATGAACTAAATGAGAAACCAAAGACAAGAAAGTTATTAGATTCTATCATTACTTACAGACCTTTTTTTTGAAGTAAAGAGTAAGCTTCACTTTTACTGAAATAATCAATATAAGTAATAAATATAATAATATATTATACTACTATACTGAAATAATATAATGAAATAATAAAAATAAGCTAATAGCAGTGCAATTCTGAGAAGTTGAGTCCCACTGATTTCACTGGAGCTTAGAGGTAAGTGGGCATGCTGCTGAAAATGTTAACCTTTAGCTAAACCCGATGGCTTTAAAATGTTTTTGTTCAGTATTGTGACAGCAGCCTTTAAAAAATGGCAAGCATTACTAAGCTTTTTATTATTAGAGCAGCATTACTGAAATTACAATAACTATGATAAAGGGGGCTCTGAGTCTACCAAAACATGTAACTTTGAATTTTTAAGAATTTCAATAAAGAATTTTGCAAGAATGAAGGACTGAGGTGGACACAGCTGCTGCAGAGTCCCCCTCCCTTGAATACTGACCTAAGAGCTTCATAACTAATGGAGCACAGGGAGGAGACAGGCAGTTTTAAACTCACCCCAAGCCCTGGCTTGCTGTCTTTTCTCACAAGGGATACAACTGGGACTGCCACCATGACAGAGTTGCAGTCACACCTCAACTGAGAAAAAATAGTCTTACAAACCTGGCCTGCCCCAAGGCAAGTTACAAGGAGTTAGGGGAGGAGATACAATGTAGAGGGTGAGCATAAAAGCTCAAGTCTTGCAGTCATTTAACCTGAGCATGCCTAAAAGTCATCACATTTTCCTCTAAGCCTACATGATCATCAATGAAACAAAAATGTGTGAGATCACCATAGGAGCATTGCTATGCTTTTGCAAAATTAGGTATGAAAAATATTGTGGTGCTGCACAAGCTAATCATGTAATACTGCAATTATGGATGTCTGGAATTTTAAAGAAGAGTCCTCCTTGATAGTTATTAATTTCAGTGACATATGACATTTTGGAATTGGTCTAGCAACTGGATCAAATGTGGTATCACTAGGTTTGAAGTAGTTGCTCTAGAAGGGAGATGTATGCACCACTCAAACTGGCAAGGAAACCAAAGAATAAACACACCCCAACTACGTTAATATTTCCAGTTAAGATCTATTTTAGCAGAAATTAAATAAGAACTATGATGCCTCATTTAACAGCATTCAACAATATACTAAAAAGTGTTTTACAACCTCAAATATCATGTTGTTATTCGGTTTTAAAAATGTTAAAGGACACATAATTTATGACCAAATTAAAAAGTGAACCACTCTAAAGTTTTATCAAATTAAATGTTGAATAGGCTTACCTTTTTCTTTTTCTTATGTGAAGAATCGCTCCTCTCTGCAGGGGAATGGGTGTTATCTTCTAATGCCATGTTAGCAGGCCTTTTGTGTAGAGCCTCTGAATAGTAAGGACTTTGCTTGATACTGTACCCTCCACTGGTATCTAGATGTGCTTTCATATCTTGTCTTTTCAACTGACAACTTTTTCTCCAATTTTTAACCATCTGGCATATAATCAAGGGAAGAGGTGATTTTCCCTGCTCAGAACAGATAAACTTCATATGCTCAATGGTTTTCATTATTTTCATAACGTGAGCCATTTTTCCTAAATCCTTCCTTTCAGCCAACATCAATTTTTCAAGAAGGGAAGAAAACTGGTTGTAGTTACATTCTAGTTCCGACACGGTACTCCCGTAGTTTAAGCATATGGTGTATGGTACTAGGTCAACACACATGGAAATGGGAGACTTAGATTCTTCCAGCAGGCTTCTAGTTTCTGAAAGTTCTTCAAGCTCTCTTGTGAGCAGATGAAGTGCATATGAGCAGTTTAAGTTTTCTGAATAATCATAAACAACATTCAACTCATCTTGAAGTTCAGAGACTAAAGACTCTATCATGTTTAAAAGGTTGTCATTCCGGTAAGACAAAGAGGCCATTTTTTCTTGGCACCGAAAGAGTTCAGGCAGAAGTGATACATCAAACCATAATAAACTTCGAAATCTTGGTTTACCTAATTTGCTTGCTGTCAAGTTTTCAAGGAAAAAAACTGTTTCATATAACATTGCAATTTCAGTATAAACCTCAACAGCTTCTGGTTTCAAAATGACAGAACTTATGCCACCTATGCATCTCAGCACATTTTCTTTTGTGATAAGAACACTGACATCCTTCTCCTGTAAAATTTGAAAATGTTCTTTCAGCATTTCCATGTGCTCTGTACATCTGCACACAAGCTGCTGTAGCCTTTCTGTGTTTGCAGACTGTGCTTCATCCAGTATTTCACCAATATAGCAAATAGTCTGATGGGAAATCGGAGAATGTGTTATGTAATAGCTTGACTTCTGTTGCCTATCTGCCTTTTCACAATTATCAGATTCTTCTGAAGACTTATTCATGATATGTTTTTGAACAGCAGTAGTAAAGTTTTCACTTCCACACTCATCTACCATAGTCTCATAAATCTCATAAAGCTTAGACAGAGCAGCTTCATTTATTTCAAACATTTGTTGTTCCTTAACTTTAAAATCTCCATTTATACACCCCCCTCTTTCTTTCCAAGCAAAACTTTTAGCAGCATCAAAAACTATATGCTCAAGGCCAAAAAGTGATGCTTTTATATTCACTTCTTCACAGGTCTTTATATATTCTATCTTTGTAGCAATGATCTCCATTATAATCCATAAATGCTCCTCTTTTTCAGCACTCAAATTAACGCCTGGATGACGTTTAGGTATATTTATTAGATCCACTGTATTTTTCCTTGCATTTTCTAAGTCTTGAAGAGTATCTCCATAGTTAGCACCACAAACATATGGTACAGAAAGAAAAAATTCAGACAAAAGGGAATTACTTTTCATTGCTGCTTCACATTCTTCTATTTCTCGCTTCGATTTCAAGAAGGAATAATAAGAATTATTTTCCCATCTTGTGTTCTCAAAAACTTCCACCAATTGTTTATGATAGCTTTGTAACTCACTAACAGCACTGTATTTTAATTTCCTCTGAAAAGCAGGATAGAAATTTGATTGCTGTTGATAACCTGACTGCCCACCAAACAACTCACTGTGCAATGAATCATCATACCAAAGTAAACTTCGGAAAGTCGGCTCACCTTCCAAAAGTCTTTTCTTATTTTCAATGAATTCAATTGTTTCCATTACAATTTGTAGTTCAACCAGTGAGTCTATGGCATCAGGATTTAATTTACAAGTAACCTGCATGTTTCTTTCAACTTTCCCAAGTATCTCCCTAGAAACCAAAACATGTTCAAGAGGACAACCCTGCTTTTTCTCAAAAGCAGTAACAAACAACTGAAGGTTGCTTCTGCAAAATAAAATCTTTTCATGTAATACATTCAAAGATGAGGTTTCATCTGCCTTTCGCAAAATCTCTGATATATTAATTTCAAAATCAAGAGATTGTGGTTCCATTTCTATTTTTGAACATTTGTTGTCACAGTTGAGGTGTCGGCAGCTGTGAGAATGTTCACCCGATAAACAGTTTTCATTCAGTCTTGTCTCAGAAGCTGTAAAGTTTTTATCTGGTATATCATGAAGGTCAGGAGGTAAATTAGTGGTTGCAGTAATAGCTTTAACATCCTGTTTTGAAACAGTTCTTATTAGTGAGTCAGAAAGAAGACTAGTAACTTGATTAGTGCTGTTTGAGGAAGTCAGTCTGTATGTAGATTCTTCACTAGATGTGATATGACTTGCTTGTGTCGTATCTTTCTGTTCAAACACTATCTTTACCACTGGTTTCACAGAAATGTTGTTTATGATACACGGCTCTATTTTCGAAACATCTCTCTTGGTTTCCAGTATCCCTATTTCCTTTATTTTTTCTCCTGGCTGTTCTTGTAATGCACAATGATCTGATGATGAAAGCAAGTTATTATCTACCAAAGGCATAGGAGATAGTTTATTACCACTGGATGAGACACTCCAAGTTTTACTTTCTGGTTGTTTCACAGATATGGTCAATGGTTTATAGTTCCTATTCTCAGCAGAACACAATTCCGGTTCAACTGCTTGACTAAGCTCATTGGGGCTTAAGTGTTCCAATTTCAAAATGTTATTGCTCCTGCGAGAGTTTGACTCCTGCCTCGGTTTGCTGAAAGATTCTGTTAACTTTTCAGAACAGTTATTTTCTTCATTTCTGTCTGATGAATTGTTTGACCTTGTCTTCAAAGACAATGATCCAGCAGCATGCATTTCAGGAGTTAAGAGAGCCTGACACACTCTGACATTATGTTTATCTTCTGCTATAGGCAAGCATACTGATGAAGCAAAAGACCTTCCAGCACCACCTTTTATGTTTTCTTGTTCTGCAGGGGATTTGTCCAGAATTTCTTCTTCACTGGAAAAAATGTTTTCCAGCACTGTGACGATGGGAGTATCATCAGGCTTCAAAACTTTTGCAGAGGATTCTGAAGCTGATTGAACTGTTGTGAAAAGAGCTGGACTCCTTGTTATATCTTGCTTACAAGTGCATCCACCTTTTCTTTCATCTGCTTGACAAAGAACTAATTCCTTTCTCTCAGTAGCTGAATTCAAATGTTTTGCAATATTTTTGCTGGTACATCCATTGTCTTCAGAGCTGAAATTTTGCTTTTTATTTCTCATTATGGCAGTCACATTTTCTTGGATATTATGTTCAGAATTTACTTTTAAATAAAACTGCTGCTTATTATTCATAAGGTAGTTGTCATCATTTTGCTTCATGTTTTTTAGTTCCATGATATCAAAGTTGGTAGGTTTCTCAGAGAGTGCTTCAAGTTCTTCTATTTTCGTATTTCTCACATTATCAATACTGGAAGTCGTATCTGTAATCCAACCTAACCCTACAGGAGAATCCAAAGGTAAGGATCGATGGTGTAGGCCTTTGTACGACCTCAATGAATTTCTTGGATTTTTCCTTCCAGCCTTTGCTATGCTTTTTAAAGCCTGAACTCGCCTTTGAGCTTTCCTTAAGTGAAACATTGCTCCATCTATTTTTTGAGACAGACATTTGTTTTCACACAGTAATGCTTCAGTGTTAAGTGCATTCAAAATATTGTTAATATGTTTTTCGGATTGCCCAATTCTTTTAAGGAAGAACAAGGAAGAACATATTTCGGATGAACAGTGTATATCACATGCTTTTCGTCTCTGATAATGTTTCTTCTTTTTCTGACTGTTTGTATATTTCTCCATTATTTTCTCTTGCACAGATTTAAAACCCATTTTCCATCCTGGATATTCAGCTGCATGTTTTCCTGTATCTTCCTTCAGTTTTGACTGAAATTTATTGTTTACTGTAATTCTTAAGTCTGGACACATAATTGTATCCAATGATTCAGCTTCTTCTTCCACAGATTTCCCTCCATCTTCACTCACAGTCATAGAGGGATTTCCTAAAATCTCTGACTTTAAACTAGGTTTAACAAACAAATTATCCCAATCTATACGCTTTTGCAAATAATGATATTCATTCTTTCCATCGGATAGATTTCCATGACAAGGTAACTTTTGTGGTACTGGAAGATAGTTCTTAGAGCCCTCCAATACATTTTCAAAATCATTAGTAACTTCTAAGTCCTGGATATTAGTATCTTCACATTTTTCCTTTAGAGTTTGTGCTAATGCTTCTGGAGCATTATCTTTACAAGACAAATTGTTCAACACTTCAGTATCAGCATGTGAAGAACTTGTGTGCTCAGATTGAGAATTTTTAATTTCTCTATGTTCTATGTTTCCCAAAGATTCAGGAACAGAAGTTAGAAACATAAAGGCAGCGTGATTTTTTTCCTGATGAGTTGTCAGTTGTGCACATTTAGTAAGCAATGTTGGTTTATGCAGATCTTCAAATTTCTCTTTGCCACATTCTATGCTTGTCAACTGTGCATCTGTCAATGAACATCTTTGAAAATTCTTGTTGAGAACACAAGATGAGCTTTCTGAAGACAAATAATCAGAATATTCTGATTTTTTCATACACTTCCTGTCATCTGTACTTTGCAAGTCCTTCTCACCATTATTTTGCTTTCTTAATACTTTCTCTGCTGCATTTTCTGTAGAAGATATCTGCATTTCAGACCTTCTACTTTTTTCTTCCCAGAGGGGCCCCTCCTGCAATTGGGTTGTGTGTATCTCATCAAAACCATTAGCAACTACTATGTTTGTTTCATGATCCCTTTTTCTATCCACAAATATTTTCAGTGAAAGATATTCTCTACTATCCTTAAAAATATTGATGTCTAAATATTCTGATTTGGGAAGACACATACTTTTTTCACTGAAGTGTTTCATTACTGCGTTAGTTCTAGAGGAATCGTGAGGCTGATTATCTGTATTGCTAACTCTCTCTTTGACATAGCCCTCTTTTTCTTTATTTAATATATCTTCTTCCTTTTCATAAATGGAATTATTTTCTCTTTTTACACTGGATTTTTCCGATTGTATCATGGCTTGAGGATTACTTTGTTCAGAATTATTTGTACTCGTTTTGTCTGAAGACCATTCAAAGATGTAGTTATCTTCATTCCAAACTTCTCCCGTATTTTCAGAACCATGCACTTTTTTACAATATCCAGACTGTAACATATGATCCTGGACAATGCAAGTTTCTCCATCTTCTCTCTCTGATGATGTATAATTATTTATAGCATGTTTTTCATCAAAATCAGTTGAGCATTCTATTTCAGAAGTATAACCATCATCCTCTTGGCTACCCAATACACTTTTATTACCTATCTTATCTTTACCAGATGCTACACTTTCAGAATTGTGTCTGCATATATTTAGGTCAGGATCACCATAGCAAGGTGTTTCAATAATAAGTTTTTCTTTTCTGTTATGCACTGTTATGCTATTTGGCTGGGAATTCACAGATTTCCACTCATTAGCCAATTTCATACAAGGATTCAATTGTGATGAGATATTTTCTAAATATTTCATGCTTTTTTCTCCTTTGTGGTCCTCTACAAGGATTTTACTTGAATTGTTGCTTATAAAGTCCTTGGATTTTAAAGAACTACTGCTTAGATCATTTTTAAAAAAGTGATCTGAATAAGTGTTATCAGAAGCCACAATTTCTTTGTTTATATTATCCAGCCTCTCTTCATTTTTCCCTTTGTAATCTTCAATGCTGTTTAACAGAGATGGTGATACACATTCTTCTGAAGTCTTTTCTTTCCATGCTGTCTTCTCTATATACTGCCTTTGTCTTAATTCGTGCTTGGCATCCAGAAGAAAAAATTCCTCAGGCATAGGATTAGCAGATATTTTCATTTCATTCTCAGATTGAGAATTCCCATGAAACATTGTTTCTCCACTTTGCTTCCCCAGATTTAGTTCCCTTTTAGCTAATCTTGGATCTTTAATGAGTCTTGAAGTAATTACTGTACTTGAGCCACTGTCACAGAGGGTAGAAATGTGAGGAAGGGTTTTCAAAGCATTTTTATTAGCATTTCCCATGTGAACACTTTTATCATCCTCATCAAATATAGGCTGAATAGTCACTTCATTTTCCATCTGTTCTGAATCCCATCTTCTAGTTAATTTACGTTTATCTTTTTTATGCTGGGTTTCAGCTGAAGAACCATTCCAGTTTTGTATGCTTCCAGAAAAAGAAGAAATGTTTGAAGATGTGTGGTTGTTTAAATTTATTGGCCATCCTTCAAAAGGCTTTCTGAAATGCTCATAGATAAGCTTGCTTTTACCTATCCTTGTCACTCGTGTACAGTTTTTCAGTGGGAGAAGTCTTCTTTCTGTGAATGAAAGGAAAGAGAAGAAAATGCAAAGCAACTATACATTATCCAAGAGGAAAAAACTACTGTAATATCCTGTAGATAAGATGGAGCTGTGGTAGTGATGTCCCCTAACTCTTGACCAAGCTCTAAAACATCAAATAATATCAACATTCTAAAGGCTGAGTAAATGAAACTTTAGGGAACAAAGCTGTATTAGTATGAGAAACAATTCATGAAGGGTTGGTCTTAAAAAAAAAAAGCTAGTGAACTTGCACAACTAAGGTGATCAAGATGAGTGATCACCAGGCTAAGTTGACCCAAGTGATCAGGTGAAGGTGTGCTTTCTTCTTCTTTCTTCTTAGTGCTAGAAGGTACTGCAGTACTTTCCAGCAACCATCCATAATCAGGTTGGGCTTCTTTCTGCCTCTCTACTTTTCTCTTCCTCCCACTCACACACAAGCACACGATTCCTCAGATTCTATAACTGCATTTTCACGGCTCACCCAGCATTAGTTGTCTACCATTCCTCCAAATCATGAATAAAACGCAAAGAGCTGAAGGGATCTCCAACACATAGAGCACAAAAAGTCTTTGAGTGCACAGCTTCCTGCTCCACAGCAAGCTATTTCTCAAAAAAGGTGAAACTGAGGCATCCAACCCAACACAAATATCAATCCTTTGAGGTTACATGTGTCTGCCACAGCATCAACTCATAACTCCAGCTTAATGGGCAGTTCTCTTCCAGTCCACTGCTATACAAATTATCAACAGTACTACCACTCACTGAATTTGCAAGCAACAATTCTTTCAAACTATGTACCACATTTGAATACTGTTCTTTTGGATTTCATGACTGCCAGTTCCTACCCTGAAAACCCTTCTCTCTGTTGGAACCTGCTTCCCGGAGTCAAGGCAATAAAACCTTTATATTGCAGTAATTTCAGCAATTAGTTTTCAGCCTTTACACTTGCAATAAAGACCCACAGAAATGGATTACAGCCATGTTCTCAGCAAAGTCATGTCAGGAACATCACAACTAAGAAGCAATCACTGAAAGTGCAGCTCATCTCCTGCTAAGGCTAATTTAAGCACGAGCTTAAATACAAAAGTGTGGTTGCTAAAGATCACTCTCAGACCTTTGATGCTGGCTAGGAAACTTGACCCTCAAGCAGTTGCAACACCTGTCGGGGTGTTTCTGCCCTGCCCACTTCTGCTGTCAATAGACCAAAAAGCCCCCACCCATGAAACCCCTTTTCCAGAAGAGACTTCCTCCTGCTGCCTGTCCCAGGGATCATGTACCTGTCTGAGATGCAAATGCCTCCATCAACATCAAACCTGCCAGCCACAGAAGACAGGCAGCATCAGTCTCTGCTTGCTAAGCAGCGAGAAAGCTGGCAGAACTGAGTTCTCAGGCTTTTGGTTCCCACAACTAGCCTTGACTCTATAACTTTTCCCTCCAAGTCAGAATCGGTGGCTGAAGGTATACTTGCCCAAGCAGACTGGGCAAGTTATCTCACAACCTCCACTGACTGTGAACTCCATGCAGTCAGTCCCAGGGTTATGAATGAGTCCCATTTCTGAGAAAATGGAAATTTGTCTTTAAGTCAAATTTGTATGCAAAGTGGATCACATATAGTTGCCCCCCCCCCAATACTTGTGGGGGTTAGGAGTACAAGACCCCTGTGAAACTGGAAAACAATGAATATCTCTAGCCGTCCCCTGCCCCCACCACCGACCCAAACTCACCAGTGCCTTCTCTTTGCAGCAAGAAAATGCTGTAAAGATTCCCTCTCCATATGGGTAGGGAAATCCCTTTATCTCCCCTTTTGCTTCTTCTCTTTCTATGGTAATGATTTTCTGCAGTAATTCCTTTATATTAATAGGCTTTATGGTAGTTTGTTTGCAAGTATGGGTTGTTTATTAAGTGCAGACTCCTAGTTTATCTTGCAAATACAACAACCCAGGATGATCCCTGGAAGAAGTCTAAGTCTGAAAGTACCCAGGGAAACAAGGCCAGAGCAGCTACAGGAAGGAGCAAAAAGAGGCACAGCAATGGAACAGAACTCTAGAGGAAAAGAAGGCTGAGAAGGTCCAATAATCCCCTGAGAAGGTCCAATAAGCCTCCATGAGGCTTGATGTATTAGTAGCAGGACTTGTTCCCAGGTACTTGTGCATAGGATTGCTACAGGAATGAAAGAAAAGGTGGGAGCAATGCAAGGGAAAGATTTTTTTTTTTACCTCCAAAAAAACCAAAGCAAGAAAAAACTGCACATGACTGGAATGGAGAGAGAGGAGACCAGAGTCCTAGGTACACAGAAGTGAGTAGGGAGGAAGGAAGCACGAACAAGCAGACAGTGAATGAAAGGCAGATATTAGAACTATGAATCATGCAGACATGAGGTTAAATACAGCAGCCAAGAACAAAATGTGGTTTCATAGAGAATATAGGGATGAAAGGAGACCAGAGGGCCCATAAATGCATATAAAGGGATAAGATATCCATTTCTGAAAATAACTTACCCACACGGTTAGGCAACCTTTTAGGTTTAAACTTCAAAGATATTGTAGGAAAGTTGAACACCATCTTCTGATATCTTACTTTTATGACTGCATATGGAAGGCATTGCCTAGGCTTATTCACAGGTCTTGAAAGTTCACTGTATTCATAAAAGTATACCTGCATGCATAAAAATATCACTACTGAATATCTGAATTTATTAATTTGCTTAAAGACTGCTAAAATAATTTCAGGATTTGATCCTATTTCATCAAACTGACATGGCGATCATGCACTATTTTAAAAATGATTTATAAATTCATTCAAAACTGTCTAATTTCAAATATAACTGTTTTTGAGGAAATGTTCAAGTATCTAATATCACAGGATGACACCCCACAGGTTATAGCAGTGCAACAACCAATAACTCAATTGGCAATAAATAGATATTTAACACCCAAAAGTAAAATGTCAGAGTAACGCGGAAGAAGCCCTTTTCAAATTTTAATATCATGATCCAGTCGTCTCCTACCTGCGCTGCTCCACAAAGCAGAATTTGATGTCCCCTCCCGCACTGCAAGTCTTCCCACAAGCAAAGAGATGCACTCATAGGCCTTTATGCACCTTGTGAAAGACCTAAGAGTCCATCTGGATCCTTAATAGTTTCAGAAATGGAACACAGAGATACTCATTCAGATCTATCTGAATTTTCCTAGTGTAAAGCAAATCATTACCAAATTCATGAGAAGTCTTTCTAAAAGCTGATTAGAAAGTAGAAACTGATCAATCCCCAAGACATTATGTTTATCTTGGTTGTCCTCATCTATACAACTGTTTGGCCCAGGGATGCAAAAATTGTGGTCTTCAGGCTGGGCAGCCTCCACTTGTCACTGCAGCACCACCACCTAGGGTTTATTTTGCTAGTGCATGTGGGTGTGCATGAGTGTGCACATCTGCGTGTCAGGAGGGATGTTCTCTAGTCCTTGTGCCACCCAATACAGCCCTGTGATCCAACAACACTGGACACGCTGTTTTAGCCCTATGGAGACATTCCTATCCCAAGAATGATGGCATATGGACTGTACAGCCTTGGTCCAGTTTCATCCTGTCCCAACTCATGTCTCAACACAGAATTTCACATATTTGCAGAAGAACTCTCACACATAACTCCTAACCACAACATTTATACACATTAGTAGTGGGGAACCGTTTTACGAACCTACATCTTATTTGTCTGTTCTCAACCATCTACTGGAGTTCTGAACTCATTTTCCCATCCTCTATCTCAACTTGCAACTCTCAAATTGGCCCAAATTGGCTATAAACTTCAGCACATGCCAGTTTCAATAAACTGAAGCCAAAAAAAAAAAAAAAGGATTGCCTTTAAAAGGAAATTTAGGGCCTTTTATGGGCTGTGGGAATATGCTTTGATTCACAGCTATATTTTGAAATGTAAGTTTATTAAAATACTATGCAATCTGTATACTACTAACATGTATTTTAACATTTGCTGACAATTAGTCAAGACCACCCATGCACACTCCTGTTTGGCACAGTTACTGAAGATCAACAGCATACAGATAATGTACAATTTGAGCTATCTTATCTATTTTACAGAAAATAAATGTTTCTCCAAAGGACAACAGAAAAATATTTTTTAAACCCTGTTGCCAGTGTACACCATAAATTTTAAATTGGCTTCTGCCCGTTTCCTGTGAGGCTCATATCCCTGGATGAGCAACTGTGATTGTAGCTATTTATGAACATTTTGATTTCTGAAGAAAATCGAGTTCTTACACACAATGTGGCTTCCCTAAGAAAGATGTCAGCTGTTGGAGAAAAGGCAGAAACAGAGACTATAGGAAGGCAAGCTTGCTGAGTGCTGGAGAACTGAACGTTAGAACCAGCAGTTCTACAAGAAGAGCTAAAAATGGTTGATTACCAGCCCTGACAGAGGTATAGAAATACATAGGAAGAGAAAGAATTCCCTAATAGGCATGGCAGGATGATTTATATAAAGACTATTTGAAGCTGCAGTACTTTACCATGACCACTCCTACCAGTAGTAATATAAACTTCAACAAATCTACTCATCAAATGCTATGGGAAAAGCAGTCAAAGGCAGTGCACCTTCTCATGCACAACGTCCCCTATGTTTTTAGACTGTTGTGTTGTCATTACATTCAAGCAGAGCCCATCTGTTAGCAAATGCTCGTTAAGCTAGGTATTGTCAGAAAAGTGGTGGCAATGTTGAATTTTCATATAAAATAGGCAGTAGACTCAGATTTATGGAGAGTGGTGCCATCTGCTTTATTAGCAATGTGATGCTAATGTGATAAGGAAAGCTCCCACATACTAGGCGGAAAGATAAAAGTACTCTGAACTACTACTGACTAGTAGAAACATATCTAACAAGTCCAGACACAATTTGTAGACCTCTGCACTAACAGCAGCTCTTTGATAGAGGCCTTTTTTGTGGAAATGCTCTGAACATTCTGTTACTATAAACCAAGAGTGTGAAACAGTGTGATTATGGGGGAGTTGACTGCTCTCCCCTGGGCTCTCCATGGGCCAGAAGAAATCAGTGGGCATAGCCACACTCAGTGATTTCACTGCCCACCCATTTCGGGATTTTTTTGTGGAATTTTTCTCACACAATACCATGTGACTGGGCCACTGCACTTTCTGCTAGCAGCAGGGTCCCCACCACCTGCATCTTCACTGTCATTACTAATCTGGGTTTGGTGATAACAGTGGCAATTCCTTCCAGGGGGATCCATAAATCAGGCCCATCAGTTCTGCGCTCCTTCTGTGGACTGACAAACTTGGTTTTATGAAGTGAAAAGTAGTACACTTTATTAGATCATCTGGAACAAAGCAAAAGGTTGCCTACCAGAGAATCAATGGCTTGATCCTCCAGTGAATCCTTAAGGGAAGGATGATTTCTGGACATATGGCAATCAAAGTTTGGTGTTGGATCCAAAGCAACATTCTTTTTGCCCTTAGGTGGCTGGATTTTTTTCACTTTTCCTAAGAGAACCTAAAGCAAAAGAGAAATCCTCAAAATAACTTTATATTTAACAATTTAATGTAATTTCATTTTCCTTAATTACATTTCTATGCTGCCCAGTAGTCAAAGTTCTGATGTATTTTATAAAGATTAGAAAGCTGAAAATACAATATTGTAATGTAATAAAATATATTTACATACCCCCTTCACACACACACTTCTTAACTATTGACACCATGAAATCCCAGCATTTGTTAAAAACCCTATCATGTGTTGCCAAATGCCTGGGAATAGAAAAGGTCTTATCCTGGTGACACTGTTTGTGTTAAATGAGCCTCACTTGGGGAGTAGTTCCACAAAGTGTGAGCAATACTGAGAAGGCCTTCTTCCTTGTTGCCACTCTCCAAGACCCCCTTAAAGGAGACACTGGGTGAAGAGCCTCAAAGGATCATTACAGCATGTAAGTCCAGGCTGGGATAAGCACTCCAGCAGGTATTGCAGCCCTGGGCTGTGTAAAGGTTTATAGGTCAGAACCAGCACCTTGAACTGGAATCAGCAATGCAGAGGTAGCCAGCACAAACAGGGCAAGAATGGTGTTATAAACTGGATGTTTAGGTCCCTGTTATCAACCTGCCCACCTTCATTTTGCAGGAGTTTCTAAAGCATCTTCAAAAGCAGCCCCATGTTGAATTAGTATAGGAGTCAAAACTAGAGCCTACCAGAGCAAAGACTACTCTTTCAGATTATCTTTGTCCAGGTAAGAACATAGCTGAACCATCAACTAAAGCAGGCAGAAGGCCCTCCATGCCACATGAGTTTCAAGTGGAAAATGATGGCTCCTGGAGAACCCCCAACCTGCTCTTTCAGGGAGAGTTCAATCTTATCTGAACAAAATAAGCACAGGCCTGTTCTGTGTATGGAAAAGATCTATTAACAATAGCATTTGGCAGACCATTTAGATGCATATTCTCATTGAAGTAAAGGCACCAGTGGCCAGTTTCTTGTGATAAACTTCCATCTTGTGTATGGACGGGCATGGAGGACATCAATGTGTATCTGCACATCAGTGGCTCCATACTTGAATCTGACATCCAGCACAAACTTATACACCTGTCTTTAATAGCCACCATGTAGCGACCTCCAACATAGGTTTCACCATGCCAAACAGCTGTACTGCAAGGTTCTACAGACTGTACAACATGAGCAAACATGTTGTATGGTTTGGGGCATCTGGACAGAAGACCTAATGGAAGTAAGATCAGCTTACCAATAATTTTAATTTGCAAATCAGAAAAAGATGTGTAATTATTGGGTGGCAAACCCTTCTGGAATAACCCTCTAGAAAAGCCAAAGCTCTGCATTTCAGCCCTGATACAAATTCTGTATTCACACTTTGTTCAACTTTCACATGCGCATTTTATATCCACAGTTTTAAATTCATTTGGAAAGTATTTTTCAAAGGAGGGAGAGATTTTTTCAAAGACGGATGGGATCTAAATCTGTAGTCGTCTAGTATTCACAATTTCCTTATATAACACTTACCCTGAAAACAATGATATTCTCTACTGGGAATGAGTACATGAATGCATAATTCAAAGCGACATCAACATATCGGAATAAATATACTCCAAGCCGAGGATTTCCTAGTTCCTTCATGATATTTAGTTCTCCCTTGGCATGTCCAACACGCAGGCCACTCTGACAAATTGTTGAGACTTTATCTTTAGATACAACCAAAAAGCTAGCGAGTTCTTTATCTTGCTTTCCTTCTTCACGCAACTTAGTCCTAACAATATGAAAACAAAAGGCAATAACATATTTTCAAATAATATTCATGTAAATTAGTCACTGCCATTAATTACTTTGCCCTATGTCCTCAGGACTCAAACCACTCTCTAATATTTATTAATTTATTTGCTTTATACCCACTTGCAAGAAAAAATGTAACTATTTAGGCTTGTCCATTAAACACCACAGCATATACTCTGACTTGTATAATGCTTCAAGGTAACTTTGTAAATCAATTTATTATTAAGGGTTTGTCATTTTGCAACCCTAGATAGTTTGCCTTCCCTTGGTCTTTTTCTCCTGGAATCACAGCATATTTGATTCCGTGGGCAAGTGGTCCAACTGAAACTGGTTCATTTCTAAACTGACAAAATACAGTTTACACTTCCCCTCTTAACCAGAACTGAAAATCCCCAATGTCTGTAATGGTTTGGAAGGTGAGTGCAAACAATCATTCACCAGTTCATCTGTAACAGCAGATTGCAGTTTCTCCTAACCAGGTCAGAAGAAGGAAATGGATCACTCGAGGGGAGAGTATTCAAATCAAAGGTCTATTGTATGTCAAATTATGATTTGGCATTAAATATGAACCAATCCTGCAATTTTCTACTGGGGTCGCAGAGATTCCAGAAACCCCAAGCTTGTTCAAAATCTAGTTCAAGGGAGAGCACTGAACAAGCTTCTCAAAGATAAAGGATTGAATGCTTACATTAGCATGGACCTCCCAAAAACAGAGAACAGCAAGGAAGAAACTAGAATCTCTGGTTATGGGACCTTACAGCCTATGCTAACGTTCTTGAAAGTTTCTAGCAGAAATGAAGAAGATGAACTTGCAGGCCACCTAGTTCTGCCAGCCAGCAAGTCTGCAAGCCACTCTAAATTTCTGCTAATGTGCAAATGTAGAGTGCGGCTTGGGCATTCAGACAGTCCACAACAGGGGCATTCCACTGAATCCACATTCTTCTTACTAAAGCAATATCCATCATCCTCAAGACAACTGGAATTATAATTTCAAGAGCAGGGGTGTTAAGTGTTGGCATTTTCTTGAGTTCTTTTAATGTGATGTCATATGCTCCATACTGTTAGGATGATACAGGCTAATAGCCAAAGAAATTAATTTTACTGAACCAAGTTCTGTTACCCTTTAGAACTTTGTGGACTTTAAGAATTTGTGCATATTAGCATGCTATCCTGACAAAAACTTCTCATTGCAACCATTCGTAACAGACAATCACATAGGCTATGTTGAAAAATGGCTTATTGACTATTTATACCAAAATGGCTCTCATTAGTGGAACTGTTGCCTACCTCTACAATGAAAAATATTGCAATACATGTTTGACTTCTACAATCTCCTAAACATGCTAATCTAAAAAATATAGACAATCCAGAAGGGACAAACTTATGTCTGCTGTAAAAGCAGCTAAAAGGAAGAGAGAAGCTTCATGGAGTCGGGGTTAAGTGATTCGTGGTTAATGCTGTCTGGAATCACAGAGGACTAACACGTGGTTTGGTGAGCAGAAGTCAACTGAAGCCAGGTGTGTGAGATTCAAGTCTGGAGAACAAATTACTTGAATGGATGTGTGAGGGGGACAGGGGGAACGATGATCAAGGGTATGTGCAAATTAATCATTTTTGTGTGTCATCCCCCCCGCAGCAAGGTTCCTATACTTTTAACAACCTTAAAACCTTTAACAAGTGTGTTGTCTATGGACTGAAGGAGACATAAAGTCTCCTTCCTATTCAGTTATAGCTTCCAATAGCCTGAACTGCCTGATCCTGCCTAATCTTGAAAGTTGAACAGGGTCAGGCCTGGCTGAAATCTGGATGGGTGACTTAAAGTTGTGAACCGTCCAGAGCTTTGGCTACGGTCGAAATGGAACAACAACAACAACATCAACAACAATAATATCATTATCATCATCTCAGCTTAACCCACTTCATAGGGTTGTTGCAAGGATACAATGAGACAACTGCTCATATACCACTCTAAGCCTCTTGGAAAAAAGATGGGATACAAATGTGTTAAATAACAAATTGGCTCTTCATGTAAACATCATTCACCTTTTTGCAACAAATTCATCTTCTAGGAATTTATTATGAAGGATTTCTATTTTTTCAAACTGCCAAATGCACTCCAGCTCATACTGCATGTCAAGACAACTTTGACTCAGGCATTGTTTAATCTCACTGTAGTCCCTCTGATTAACAGAACATTCTCTTAGAAGACCTGAATGCAGAGAGAAAGAAAAAGGCAAAAGAAGTATAAAGGAATCTATTAAAATTGTGATCGTGGCAAGTTCTAAGCAACTGCTGCCAGCATAGTGAATGGTCAAATCCAACATCTTCAGACACAGTCAGTGACATTTTCCAAAGAGAATAATCTTGTACAAGGTCTGGGAGAAATTGTAAGACAGAAAATCTTGTATAAATTAGGACTTCCTAGAAATGAATTCATTACCACTTAAAGTAATATTTCCTTTCTACTGTGAAGTAACATCTGTATTGCATAATGAAACTTCCAACGTTGATTGGTTGAGCAGACATGGTGGCACAAAATGTTCAGTTGCTAACTAAACAATTTCCAGTAATGTTTCTAGATTCTTGGTTTCACAGGATTACAATCTTGCACAGAGGCAGGCTGAGTACTGGGACGGGGTTCTAAGAGATGTAAGGACCCATATATTTATGCATACATGTCTGCCTGTAGGGAGAGGTAGTGGGATGGGAAAACAGAGGATAGCAGCAGTTTTTATACTGTTGTCCTCTTCAGTTAAAAGAAACACTCTAACTTGTTTATCATGCAGAGTGGGGTTTGAACCATAAATGAGAAAGCCTGACACTCCAACTTGAAAAGTGAACTCCTTTTCTTCAGCCCCAAAAAGAACTGTAACACTTCCCCTCCCCGTGAGGAGGAAGGGGATCTATTTCAGACAGAAGCCTGGAGTCCACTTGTGCAAATCTGCTCAGGAGTTCAATCTAACACTTCTCACAACAGTGTTGCAGTGTCACAAGTAATTCTTAGGATCCTCTCTGCAGTGGTGAACTAATATTTAATCCAAAAAGTAAATCAATAAAACTTAAGTTGCTTTCTCAAGAACATGCTCTCCAAAATTGAGATCCTCCAGAATTTATCTATTCTGACAAGTCTTGTTCATGTTTTCTCCTCTTTCTTTGGTAAGAAGTTCTTAGATTCTGCTTACTTTTTCTTTCTTCCTTTTGGCTGTAAGGTATGGATCTTCCTTTGACTGTTTTCACTGCTCAGAAGCTTGTCCTTCTGCTTTATTCTTTATATTTAACAAGCTCCAACTTATTCTTCAAAGCAACTACACATAAGGTTTCTGAAACTGTGCGGATCAGATAGATAACCCTTGGGAAATTTTTCTATCTTTGGGAAATGTTGCTGTCCCACTATATTTTCCATATAATCAAAGTGCAAGGCCTATTTTTCAGACATCCTCAACAGAACTCATTTTCCAGCAACAGGGACAAGTGACTGCACTAAGGCTCACTTGAAGAACAGCAATGCCTGAGCACAACTCCCTTTACTATCCTTGCTGTGCAATCCAAAGACTTGGTTTGAACCAGGAACCTCCTTGCCTGGGATTCAGACCTAGCCTAAGCAACTCAGACTGTCTGAGTTAAGAGACTGTAACTAAGTCTTGTCTGCACAGAAGATGAAAGTGAGGATGTGCCACATAAGCTTCTGCAACTGACAGGCAGCATGAAGCCTCCCGTCACAGTATGCTAAATACGATAAGCCAGGACTTCTGCTGTAGCCCAGCCAATTAGGCAATATCTTGTATCCATTGCACTTCAGCTTTCAGGTTTTCCAGATGCCTGACTTTACATGTTTTCTCAAAAACATTGGGCTGTAGGACATACTTTTTCAGCCTAGACTCCAACAAAGCCATTAATAGCCCAGCAGGGTGCATAAAATCATTTAAAAAAAGTAGAAATTGGATTTTTAAAATTTAAATCAGATTTTTTAACTTTAAATTGAATTTTTTTAAATAAATTGTCTTTTGAGGAAAATGTATCTAAAGACAGTTTTCTGTTTAAGATACATTATAGTCCAAGTTATTAATCATGAAAGAAATGATTCATTTTTAATTATGTAGCATGAGGCATAATTTGTTGATAAATGAATTCCATTCAAAATGGCATGCTCTTCCACAGGTTTCTGTAAAACTATTGCACAATTTTTCTATCTAGAAGACAGGATCACAGATGCTTGGTTTTACATTTCTCAAGACCATGAATTTGTGTCTGCAGAGATCACATGCCTCTTCTTCATAGCAAAAATGTTATAAAATAAACATAAAAGAGTTGAGAAAAAGACCTTAATCCCATTGTTTCTTTGTAAATCTATATACAGAGAATCAACTCCTTACCTTTTAAGTGCTAAGATTCAAAAATTCAATGAATGGAAGACGAAGAAGAAGATTGTTGAGAGTGGAATTAGAAGCTAAATGTGAGGAGGGAGAGGCAAGCAGTAAAAACCAAAGTGAAATCTTTTGAGCAGAATACTCCACAAGTCTTTGGCTCTTCTTGTGTTTAGCCTGAGGGTTATCATATTATTCTTTTCCTGAATGAGAAAATGAATAATGGCAGCAGGCCATAAAAGACACCCAGTTTGGAATATTTTAATGAAGTTCCTCTTCTTAACAGGTAAGGCAGGCATGTGTACAAATTATGTAGGAAACCATAATTTAAAGCTAGTGTTTTAAATCAATTTGGTTTAAATCAAATCCACCCTATAGCCCAGCCCAATTTTGCTAGGCTCAGACAATCATGAAGGAACAAATATAGATCAATACAAATAGTTAATTGCTCCCCCTCCCCCCATTTCTGTAGTGGGCTTATGACATTCACTGAGTGTAGTGCTCAAGGTAGAATTATTTAAATCACCAAGAAATAACCTTGACTTAAGACAAATTTGGTTGGTTCCTCTGATTTCTTAATCTACTGTAGAAATATGAATAAAACATGTAATCTAACAATCGATACAGAATTTCCAAAAAGAAGAGTATACTTTAAATATTCTCCCCAATAACTTGATTTTTATTCATTTAGGAAAGGGTATATAACACTCATTACCTATTTCAAACTGCAGATGCTGTGATAGCACTTCAGGAATTGTACAAACTAAACAATACACAAGCACAATAGCCTCTTTTCTTTCTAGAGCGCTCTACTGTTTCCACTCTATCTCCAGTGATGCCCACTTTTACTCAAAATGAAAATTTCTGAAATCTATGATTACTGTTACACTTTCATTAGGCCATCTCAAAAATCACAGAACACTATACAAGCTTTCAAGTTCTCTAGAATTTTTCATCAGACAGGATGGTAAATAAAGCCAGAGGGAGGGTGAATAGCTGATCAAGCCACTGAGTTTGCATTTTGTTACAGAGAGAAGAAGCACAGATATTTGTGTATTCTACTTCGTACAGTAATTGTTTCAGGTTCAAATTGTACATGGGACCCTCCCAAAGGCTGCTAAGATGAAGAAATGAACCCCCGGCTGCTTCTTAAAAAACATTATCCATCATTACATGAAACACACAATTCCTTTTGTGTGAAACAGAAATAATGAGAAAGTAGGCAGTTTTTATATAAACTCCTTGCTGCTGAAGAGTTCCAGAGAACTCCAGAGTTCAAACAGTATGAATCAGTCTAATACATGTATTACAGTGTTAAAGGTTTTGGAAATTATTCCAAACAAGGTTACCTTTACCTTGCTTGTGTCTCCTACACTGTCTCTCTAGTTTAGCTAACTTTCCTTGGGGAAATTCAGAAAAAAAGGCAATACTTTTTAAAGGTTCTCTGTAACGCTCTAACATCACTTTGTAATTTAAGGAACATGAAAGAACATATAATTTGGTTTGCTCATTGAGCAAATGTGAAATCGTCATCTGAATAAACTCTATTTTAAATTCGAAATATCAAAACATGACATTTTATAAGCAAATCAAGTTATACGGAATATATTTTAGTTTTCCTTCTTTAATATCTGACCAGACAAACTTCAGCAAGTAGTTCCTCAAACATATGAACCTCTCTGAAAGAAAGAAGAGCTGGAGGCATAGGAAGACTTGTTCCTGCTGTACAGAAGAGTTTCTGAGAAATTGGCCGAGGTGGACTTTGGAGAGACATGGTCTGAAAGACCACAGGGTTTTGAGAGTTTTTTGAAACTGGAGAAGACTCTCTTATCTGTTGGCAGTAATGACCACACATATTTATACAATCTCAATCTATTATTATTTGAAGGGGGACATTTCATTCCTTTTGCAAATAAGTCATGTTAATGAAGAAATAAATAATAATAAAAAATAAATAATAATTTTGTTCATTTTAAAAGGTTTCTAATGGGTCAACCCTGTGTCTTCATCACAGAAACCAGATTAATGAATCTCTCTTAGGCATAGAGGGTTTATTCTGGTGGCAGCAACTTAAGATTTTACAGCTGGTTTTATTCAAACCTGTGGTAATGAGTTCCACTGAGCAAAGTCTCACTTTTTTTGTTGGTTAAGAATCATAAGTGCAATAACCCACAGTTTCATCATCTACAGTAGCAGGTGTAACTACCATACATACCATAAAAATCATCAATAAAATACAATAAAAAAGCAATGCAGTCTAACCGACAACTATAAATATAAAATGAAACAATACTTTTAATAAGAAATATCCACAGTGGAAACCATTAAGAAAAGATAAGTATTTTTTCCTATGGTTTCAGCATTTCTAGAAATTTTACATGAAATTGTTCCTATTCCATAGGCTTTAGAAATGTTTTTGCATGTACAAAGGCTGAGCAGCAACAAACAAAACCCTCCCTTAAATATTTTATTCATTATTCTAAAAGAAAGTATTTCAGAATCCAAAATAATTCTTTTCTTTCTCCTCAGAAAAAAAGCAAAAACATCAATGGCAAAAAATCCTCCCTAACTTTTCCAGTTTCTTCTTCAGGACTTCCCATTTCTAGCTCGAACACAAACTAAAAGCCAGACCTTGAATTCAAAGGTCTGAGTGACAATACCCCAGAGAAGATGATCCAAAATGTTGGTGCATCATAGAGAAAATCTTGCCCTGTATGCAACTACACATTTTACTTCCTGCAAAGGAGGAATGTCACTACAGCAATTCACATGGGAAAATTCAGAGGGAGAGCTCTTACAGGACACTTCACATTTCCAGATCTGCGACTAAAGACAGTGCTCCAAGCTGGGGGGAGGAAGTGATGCTTTGACAAACACTCCCAAGACTCTTCATAACCACAGAATGAACTGTGGTAGCTGCCTCTTTAAGGTTGCCTCTTTAAAAATGCCCATTTAGCCAAACTGCAGGGCAGGAGGATGATCAAGGAAAGATCACCTCTGCCACTCTGTCCATTTTTCACAGGATGACAATAAGCCTTTGAGTTCAGGGGCTTATAGTCACTGCAACAAGGACATAAAGCGTAAGGTAGTTCTTCCTCTGCACTATAAACCTTGGAAAGTGTCTGGATACAACTGAGAAAATGGAGACCAATGGCCTGAAGAGCAAGCGCTATTCAAAGGTGCTATAGAGATCATGCGAAATTTCTTAACACTTTTTTGTTTACCACTTCAAATCCTATACAGTTCAAAACAAACAGTTAGGTTTTGTTGCATGTCTACTATACCTTTATCAGGAGTTCTTTTAGGGATGGTAAAATGCTTTAAATTATTTTGTTCCAGCAAAAATAATCCCTTTGCATTCAATGCTATGTTTTTCTGCAATAGTTCCATCTTTGGTTCCATTTCTATTTTGTCTTCAACCTAAATAGGAATGAAAGGCAGAAACTGTTAATGTCTACTTCTGCTCAACTACTTTGATTTTTAGAAACATTTTTCACACCTTTGCCAGTTCTGTTGCCTGTTTCATCCTCTTCTTGCCATGTACTTTTAAATTCATTATTGACTGTAAAACATATGTAAAAGCATGTTATAAATTGCATTTTGTAATTGGAACTATCAGATTTCAGAACTGTACCTTTAAAACATGCTTTGAGACTCCAGTAATTAATGTAGTCCCCCACTATCCTGATGGAAGCCTGGAGGGTGAAAAGGGGAAGGGTCTTTGAAATAGTGCTTCAACCACAATTATGGAATGATCTATCCACTGAGCCTACGTGGCACCAACTCTGTTATCCTCTGAGTGTCAGCTTAAAACTGCCCTCTTCTTCAAAGAATCTGGAATGTGGAGGGGCTGTTTATGGAAATCTATTTGTATTGAACATTGTTTTAATTATTCATATGGTTTTATATTATGTTTCAAATTTTATATATTGAAATGTTATTCTATTTTTATTGAGATTTGTACTTTGTATAGATTGTTGTGAACTACCCAGAATGCTTCAGAATGAAGCGACACTTAAATGAAATACGTAATGAAATACGTAATAACCATAATAAAATAACCATCAATTAAATCCTAGTCTTACACTTATTTCAAATAGTAACTCTATATTTAACTTGACAGGTCTGAGTTTTGGTAGGATTTTTTAAGCAGTAATTCCTCCAGCTAAAGAATTTGTAGCAGGTTGTTGCCTATGAACCAGACACTAGAGGGAGATACAGTACACATTTCCCAATCAGAACACAGAATATCTTGTTGAAACAATAGCATGATGTTCCAAACATTCGCTATACTAGGATATTAGAAATTTAACACTCCAATGAGAAAATCCTCCAGAGAAGACAATCCAAATTTTTGGCACGTCATAAAGAAACTCTTGCTCTCTATGCAGCTACACATTTTACTTCCTGCAAATGAGGAATGTAACTATTGCAATTCGCATGGGAAAATTCCAAGGGAGAGGATCCTGTATTCCCCAGCCAGAGTTTGAGGAGCAATAGGATACTTCAGATTCCCAGATCTGAGACTGAAGCATGTACAACTAAATTTCCAGCAATCTTATGCCTCTCTTCCAATGTGTAACACTCTGAAAATCAAGAAACCTGCAAATCTTAACACAGAGCTTTGCGATCAACGACGCCTGCATCTTTGCTTTTAGCAATTCCACAATGAAAGATGAATGTAAAGAAAGAAAGTGTTGACAAGTAATATATTTGTAAGGCTAATACTTCTTGAATACAATATAGTTAATTGTTCAACAGTTCACATTAGGAAATATCAACTCCAAATATGTTTAAACTCTCATGTGTGAGAATCCAGCTCTAATTACAGCAATTCTAGGGCATAGCAAATAAAAGCAGTACTGATAGCTTTTCTCCTCATGTGCCAGTGGAAATTACAAATTGTTTGTGGTGCTTGTTCATACATATTAATTTATTTACAGGCATTTACAAGTGATGCCAACACCACAGTATTGCAGTATTCAGAGGAGTGCTCCTGTACAGGACTTCAGACATCCAACACAGTGGTAACATTCAGGTATCAAAGGACATGGAGAGCTACAGAAGAGAAGGAATATAAGCCACCTTTTCTACCAGACCACTTTTTCTGTGCTGCAAGGCTTCAAGATCCCAAAATTCCCAGGACCTTCCCATCTCTAAGGAAAGAGGTTCTGAAACAATACAGCAAGCAGCTTTTCCAAAAGGTGGTCTCAAATCCACCTCCACAATACTTATTATATGTGGCCGTAGGCTTCAGCACATCAATTATCCTTCTTCCTACTATCCACCATGTCTTCTGTATTTCAACTGTTCTCAACCATATAGTTAATAGAGCCACATAGTGTGCCAAACTTCAGTGTTTCTGGGTTCATCTATCTGGGTTCAACTGCCCATTCTTTAACTTGACAAGCTCCTATCAGGCAGGGTTTTTTAAAACTTTTAAAGTTTATAAATGTCTATACTTCCCAGTACTTAAAGAGTCCCTACAGTATGTAGAAACATCTGCCTAATTTTCTGGCAGCCCTGTTGTGCTTCCAAATTTGTTAGGCACTCAATCACCTGAAAGAAAGCTATCTAGCCAATTTATTCAAAAGATTTCCCAGAACATTGTGAAAATAGTGAAAAGCACAGAAATCAATATATAATATACTCCAGAACATCCATTAAAAAGAGAAAGATTTTAAAAAACCAAGGGCCACCACAAAAAGACATCAAACTCAGTAGCTGTGTTCACGTATTATAGTAATCCTAAAGAGTTCTGGCTTCTTATGAAATCACATACTTTCTGTCCATAATTTATTGTAACATGAAAACTGCGAACTCTGGCTTGACTCTCCCCTGACAAGCCAGACTTGTAAGCCAAGAATCATAGTTTAGGTTTTCTTAAAGCCCCTCAAGCAGGAGCAGTTAAGCAACATGCACTAGCATACTAGCTTACTTACAGTAAGTCAAAATTCTTTAGAATTCTGGCTTATTGTGACATGAAAATATGGCCAGTGTTAGACAAGCTTCCCTGGGCTTGTCTCATTTCTCAAAACAAATGTCTTATCTGAAAAAGCCTGATCTTCAATCCTAACCTATCTCACCCTCTGAAGACATGATGATTTAGAGAAGGTTCAGACAAGAAGTATGCAATCTTTAATATACCCAAGTCTCAAGTGCTTGCTCTGCTTGATCCAGTCAGTTTTACTCTGAACCCTCTGAAAGTTCCAAATAGTCTTCAAGAGCAGCCCATATGTGATGCCTCATAACAATCACTATTTTAGGCTGCATTAACAGAGAAGAATCACTTCCAAAACATGTGAAGTACTAGCACTACTCAGACCTCACCTGGAGTGTCCAGTTCTGGGCACCCATGTTTTAAAAAGATGCAGAAAAGCTAGAAAAGGGACAGAGGAGGGCAGCAAGGATGAATGGCAAAGCCCTATGAGGAAATATTGAGAAAACTAGACGTTTTCAGCCTCAAGAGGAGAAGATTGAGGGGTGATGACAGCACTCTGCAAGTACCTGAAAGGCTGTCACAAAGAGGACAGACAAGATCTTTTCTTGGGGAAGTTGTGAGCTGTCCTCACAAGTGTTTAGACAGTCATCTGAGTGGGATGGTGTAACTTAGTGTCCTGTAATAGCAGGGGGTTTGACCTGATGGCCTTCAGGCCCCTTCCAACTCTACTATTCTATGATTCTATTGTTTCCTTGGGATGCCCAGAACCTTTGAGCCCACTGCTGGGGCAATCACATCCCAAATATCAAACTTCTGTATGTCTACTCTCAAGTAAGCAAGTTTTCTATCTATAAAATATACACCCCTGTTCTGTTCAACAAGTCTCCTCTTTGCAAAAAGCACAAACCCCCTCTTATCTACCCACTTCCCCCAAATCTACACAGAATTGGATTTTGGAGTTGTATACAGCCTGATCTGTAGGATGCAGGCTTCAGCCTCTGTCTCCCAAGTCACAGGCCTTGCTTAGCAGAATGAACTGTAGTTGTTTCCCTCTTGCCTCAGCCAGGTGCTTTATCAGGCAGAGAGGCTCCAAAGTTAGCAGCAAGGACAACTCCAGCGTCACTCAACATCCAAGCAACGCACAAAAGAAATGGCCAGCTTATATAGATTACATGTTTACAATAATTATACATCAAAGCATACTTCGGAAGCTTGACTAAATTGATAATTAAGACAGCATTGACACTTGTTGTCCTAAAATGTTACACAGGTATCATGAAATAATTAGGAATACCAAACCAGAAAGCCAGGACAAGGACTCCTGATCTAAGGGTCTTATTCCTGCTTTGTGTGCCAAAATGATAGGATGTAACATAAGTTTATCATACAATAAAGAAATACATGAAAACATAAGCTTGCTAGCAGGCCTGATAAGGTGTACATCCAAAGATGGGGCACAGCTGTGTTTGTCCCCGATTCATCTCTCTTGCTAAGAATACACTGCATGATAGGATACCTAATATTGTTAATATTCTATTGCCAATTCTGCCATATGGGTTTCCAGATATTTCTTCACTAAGAAGAGACTATAATATATTTTCTTAAGGAATTATATGATTAAACATATAAAAACCTAAAATGTAGATATAAAATGTAGGTTGTACATTTTGTACGACCTACAAAATGTACAGATTTTTAAAGATTTATGTATCTGAGATGCTGGGGAATAAGATGAAGCATCCAACTCTTGTGAACAAACCAGCTGTACTTGAAAGTGCTCTTGTAAAATTAGAACACTTTGTGTTTTCTGTGTGCTTTATTACATCTTCTACAGTAGAGTTGGGCAGAAAATAGATCCCCAGATAATTTGAACTCCTAGAAGTCTCTTGCTACTAAATGGTTTGGTAGGCTAGAAGTCCAAAATATATGGAAATGTACATTTTCCCCATCCTTGTTCTAAAGATTGCTTAATTTTACAACATTATCTGTTTGTGACACCAATTATTTGCCTCCTGAGTGATTTTCAGTATGGCTGAATCAGTCCTATGGTTCATAAAGAAAATATGCTACCCATGAAAGCAAATTCAAGCAGAAATTCCTCTAAACAGTTCTTTCTTAGCATCAAAAAACATGGTTTAATCAAAGTAAGCCCCGCTGAGTCTAATGTGCAGCAGACCTACACATCTACCGAAGACTGCAACCTTTGGGAAAAAAGTCCACTGTAATATTTACTGTACTAACTAACACAGACCACAGAATAAGGTCTAAAGTAGAGGTATCTACAGTTCTGAACTCACTTCAGAAGTAAATTCTAATGATTTCAATAGGATTTACTTTCAAATGTTATCTGGACTTCTGCAAATATTTAAATAATTCACTTACTCTGTTCTAGCAATAAGAAATCACAGTATCAGTAACAAACAGCAGGTTATAGCTTTTTCCATACCTCTGGAAAACTCCATGAAACATAAACAAACAGTATCAACCAGCAAAAAACCATTGAAAATAAGCTATCCCTTTTCACAGGTATATACCGTAATTCTGTTTGATTCATAGAAAATAAAGTAGGAGAACTGACAGGGTAATGACTTTCTTTGTCAACCTCAAAGATTTCAAATTATAGATTTTAAAAATACTATACTAGAGGAAGCCAGTTACCAAAGAGTAGTAAGTACAGCTTTTTACTGAATAAATATGTAGACTGTATCACAAAAGAAGCTCTTGGTTGCCCCGAACAAACTTCCTAAAAGCAACAGAGGTTTTGCATTCAACATCACATAACTAATTTACCTCTCAAAATCCATTAACCACCTTCTTATAATTCATCCCAGCAACTAAATAATTTTATCTGCTATTCTACACATACGAGTGAAACAGGTTTTAATCTGTGCCGTACCAAAGACAATTTACTCTAGATTACATAATTTTACAACAGAAGAAAAAAAGGACAGCTTTTTAATGGTTAGAATGATCTAAAATGCAATCTGAGCTAAGCACACGCCTATACCCTTCTAATGCAGTATCTCGAATTTCCAAAGAAAGGGATAGTTGGGTTTCAGCCTCTTTGGAACCATTACCCATTTATCATGCCCACGCGCTGAATGGGCTCTCCGCAACTCCTCAGCGCTCTGCTTCTGCGTCTACCCAGAAATACCTTCCCTTATTCATACGTCATATTAGGCACCTGTGTTGAGCACTGACAAGCAAAAACTGAGCCAAAAACTCGGTGCACACATTAAACATTCTCTCTTCCATTCAAAAACCAACACACACACACACACACAGTGCGACTGGGGGCGTGAGGACCTTACTGAGAATCATGCTAAGTAGCCGGGAGTCGACTAACACCAGCAACAACTGGGGAGGGCTAAGGCAAAAATAGCACCCGATCTGTGCAAAGGACAGCAGCAAGCTGAAAGCGGGCTGTCTCATTCCCTCCGACGGCTAATAGAAAACGCACCACTAACTTATCGAATTCGCTCCCGCGAGTGGCCACTGGTTTAGCTGCCCTTAAAAAGAGTATCAGACAAATTCTAAGATGACTAGAGCGAAGTGCAACCTCCAGATTCAGGGACAACGCGTCTTGCAGAGCCCAGTGGTTGAGCAGCAATCTCTCGAGCTCTTCTTACATGGTCAGCCGTCGTTCAAAACAGAGTGAACGACTCGGTTAAGTCCTGAACGGATTAAAGCTCTTGCGCATTTGCACAGCAGCGCCCCCGCTCGGCGGGCCGCTGAATGCAGCAGAAGAGCCACCGTGCGCTGACAGAAACTTTGAGGCGCGAGAAGGAACAGGAGGCGCTACTTCGCAAAGCTGTCGCCGAACTACACCGACCCTGTGCGGGGACCCCGGAGCGACACTGTCCCGTTGCACGCTAACCACTCAATATCAGGCCGTAACAACTACAATTAAAGAAGGCGTCCTCATCTTCAGAGCGCCCTTGTCGTCCCCCGCCTTTTCCATCACCTGAGGAACCCCCTCAGGTGTTCCTCTGGCCTCCACACGAAGCCCATACGCCGCAAAGCTTCCGCCCCGTCAGCTCTCACCACCAACTGGGGCTGCACGCGCCGCCGCCCGCCAGCCTCGGGTCGCACGCGCGGCCCGAGCGGAGGGGCGGGGCCGAGAGCAAAGTTCGTGGCGCCCCCTCGAGCGCGGGGGGAAGTGGCGGCTTTTGCCTCCCGGCCGCGCCCGCACCGGTGGGCCACAACCTGTACGAGCCGTTCGCTGCCGCACATTTTTATTTAGTATATTTTTACTCATGCTTTCTCTGGGTGGAATCACAGTGAACGGAATCACGTTCAGCACAAATAAGGAAAAGAACAAAATGCCGACAATACAGATTAGGAGCCAACAAAAAACTCTGATGTTTCTTAAATGGATTTCATTTCTAATTGTGAGGGTTTTTAATAGAGTTGTTTTGAGCAAAACCCAAGGGGAGGGAAGTTCTGCAGAACCACCTTTTATTTAAAAATCTGCAAAAGCTTGTTTATAAAGCAGAGTATCTGATTCTACAAGGTTAAATCAATAAGGTGGAAGTGGTGTCTTGACTCCTAGACAGAAAATCAAACTCTGCATTGACAAAAATAAAAACACATACTTAGCTAAGATACACAAGTATCTGAAAGCATATGTGTCTGTATAAGTATGATATAAATCAGCTACTGCCCAGGAAGTGACCCAGGGTTAGCAAGTAGCCTAAACTGAGCATACCTACCATGGAGAAATCATTAGAATCCAAAGTAGAAATCACTAATACAGTACAGTGCTTAGCATTTCTGAGAGTGAGAGACATGCAGCAGCAAAGATGATGTCCTCTAGAGTCTAAAACTAGTGTTAATATAAGCCCAGACAGAATTCCATGGAACAGAAATTATGCCCAAAGTGCATTCATCACATCTGAACCAGCAATGAATAAGCAATTGAAAGGGGTCTTGGACAAAAATGAAACATGTAGATTCTGGAAAGACCACCAACCCAACGAAATACAAGTACAATATGATCTTCCAGAGAGAACCTGGCAAAATTAGGTAGAGATTTGTTTAGCTGGTTGAGCAAAGAATGCATGATTGTATTAGAACACTGTTCAGATTTTGGAGGTATAGGTTACTTATCAGTTATCTTTGCCACTTAAGCTAAAAAGACACTTTGCACAATACGGAATGCCAGTCACTTTGTATTCAGAGATGGGCTGTACTATGCAGCATAATTCTAGAAATTAATCATCTGGGTGTTCTCAAAGTAATGACAAAATAAAATCTCAGTAAAAAAGAGACAGGGAACTCCTTGACAAAAACAAACAGAACAGGGGCAGGCAGACCCATACATAGCACTTCTAAGATGTGCTCAAGTCCAGTGCAAAGGTTAGAGTCAACAAAAAGACACCTTTATCAACAGGTAGAAGGTTATTAGAAACAGGATTACAGAGACATCCCTTGTGGGCTGAGGGACAGCAGCAACAGAGGCAGGCCCTGTATTACAGCTAATCAGCCAGAGACTACCAGAAGACATGATGAGAATCCAACCCCTAACACAACAGATTGTAGCACAAAGCAACCATAATTCAACATAATTCATAAGAAGGGGAAAGTGGACAGCAGACAAACACTGGGATGCAACAGAATTCTATGGAAAATAGAAAGAGCAAGTGATATTATGAAGCTGAATGAGGCACAAGCATGTAACCAACACGGGAATTTCCTGGCATATGCTGACCAGGACAGAAACATGCAAGAAGATAGTCCAGGGGAGAAGAATGCAGAAGAGACTGCAGGAAGGACACTCCCTGAGTCAACAGGGGAGCAGAATAAAGGATGGCAGCTAATGGATGTCATAACTGAACCCAGACATGCTCACACAGTAGTGGAAATCATCAGAAGACAACTGTACATTAGAGGTTTTAGTTGGTAGACGATGATTGCTCCTTCCATTCTTGCATGTCCTTTTCATTCCTGCCCCCATAAATGGTCTGCACATTTCACTTGTTATTCTCAAGGTTAGGCACAAGATGGTTTATCTGTCCAAGACAAACATGGTCTGAAAAGAGTCTCAGTATCAACCACCTGTTTAGGGAGTATTGAGGCAATCGCACCAATATCGCTATTGGCTGCTGGCCATTGCTAGTTATTTCATGCTGCATCCTGGCACACTTGTGTCTACCTGCAAAGGCCCAGATAAAATGCTTATTTTCATTCTTGTTTTAACAACTGTGTCTGGGTAATGTTGGCCCTTGGAATCAAATCATTCTATTTTGATTCAGAATTCTCTTAGAGATACCTGATTATTACATTTCCTAATTATGTAGCTGGGTCAAAGTGGCCCTGATTTACCTGTTTGTCCAAAGGATTCCCACAAGCACAATATAGCTATATTTTTTCCTGCTTTTTTTGGGGGGGGTGGGGGGGGAGACCATGTTCATGTTGCTAGAGCAATTAGAGGGATTTATTGAGAGAGTTCACCATGAGTTGGTATAGCAGGTGAATCACCCAGAAATCGTCCCTGCTGGGAAGGGACTCTTTGGAGGTATTAATTGACTATCATTGTATCTTCAAAGGATGATGCAGAGAAAAATCCTTAATAGCTTGCAGTAATTCACGTGCTGGGCACTTTGTTCACATCCACCTCTATTTGGGTGCCATCTTATATACTTTTAATTGCTGAAATGTTGCCAGGGAGTTGGGTCGTCATTCTATGACTGACGTTGTTGGAGCCTGTGGCACTGTGACCTACCACCATCTCTTACCCCTTCCCTTCTTAGTTTCTATTATTTTGTTGTAGGAAATTGAACCATGAGTAATACCTCCTTGAGAAAGGATGTTGTGACTGTATCAAAGGAGATCTCATTAGGCCATTGCTTAAGCTTTCTTTTCTGGACTCTGAGGATTGTTCTACGTTGTGGCTGGCCTAAGATATCCCCTATTTTTGTTAGGTGCTTGAGAGGATGGAGCATCTAAATTCCAAACTTTCCTGGATTATACAGGTTCTGTGTTTTGATCAGACTTGTGGCCTGCCTTCTATACCAAAGTTGCTTTGGTTACTCTGATAGATGATGTATGAATACAGTAATGCAACCTTGCTAAATCTTCTGGTCTCCATGACAACCATGGGATTATCCCAACATGTTATTGGCCCAACTCACATAGTGGGGCACACGGATGGTGATCTGAACATGGGAAGCTAATTCAGTCCTTTTGTCAGGGTCAGATCACTGCCTGATGAGGTTTAGACTGACAACAGCCTTTCCCCTCTGCAAGGGTTGGGGAGGGGGTCCCCATTAAAGTGGTCTACCCTCAGAGGTGACTATTGTTGTTGTTATATTGCATTACTATATCACCTGTAGCCAAAGCTGTCTGGGCAGTTTACAACAGGTAAAGTCATCCATCCAGATTTTCAACCAGACTATACAGAAGCTAGATCCAGATGGCTCTTGGGAATTGTCTAGTTGATAAAGTTGTCAATTCTGCTGAAACCCTGGTGGATCTCTGGAACACAGAGATGACCCGGGAAGTTGCCATGATCATCCCTGAGTGGCCTCTCCATAGTAGAGCCTGTATGGCTCCATGGTATACCCTGGAGGGAGAATGATGAAACAACACAGGAGATGGCCTGAATACAAATGGAGGAAAAATCCTAGTATGGGCCCACAGTCAGGCATATTTGGGGGGCAGTGAGAGCAGCAAAGAAACAACATCTCATTGCCCCTATTTAATCTTGTATTTATCATCCAATGAGGCCACTTAGGGTTATCTGGGGTCTTTTACATACTGGCCCTAAGACCATTGTAGTCCCATCTGAGCTGTGCTGTAGCATACTTGCTAAGCACTTCCAGAAAAAATCTCTTGCACCCACCAAGACTGTAACTCCAGCATTGGCAGCAGTTCCATTTGGTGAGGTTTCCAGACACACCCTGGTCTAGTTTTATTGATGCTGCTTGCAGATGTCAATTGGGTGCTGGGATAGGTTCATGCAACCACCTGTATTCTGGACCCTTGCTCCTCTTGGCTAATAAAAACCAGCTGCAAAAAACAGCCAGCTAGGCCAGGAAGGTGATTAATGGCTCCTGACTTAGGGATGTGTGAGAGATCTGGTCTGGGGTTTAGAATCTGTAGGATTTCCTCAATTTGACTCCCTGGACTCTTGCCCTCTTTAAGCTTTCCTTGCACCGAGCATTTGCATGGGCATCTAGCTGGAAGTGGGTTCAAGCAGAGTTCTGCTTCCACATGTGTGACTTGTGGGTGCCACATATCTTGCACAAAGAATTATGTAATTTGTGTATTTGGCACAAAGAATTACTTAATTTGCATAGTCTGGGCAAATAAATGTGTACTTTGTGTATTTTACATGAAGAATTGCATACTTTGCATAGTTTACACAAAGAAGTTGCTAGTATTCTTGAGCTTTCACTGGCTTGATCACAGCTTGGCTTGCTTCCCTGCCAGAGCCAAATTTGGGAAAGAACTTTGGTATGTACAAAAGAGTTGAATTTCAATGTGATCTTTGCACCCCAATCCTTGCAAGAGGCAGTAGTTCCATGCCACCTGAAAGAGGTGGTGGCGAGACCACTTCTTAAGAAGGCCTCTCTGGTCCCAGAAGATCCTAACAACTTCAGGCTGATGGCAAATAGTCCCTTCTTGGGCAAGGTTCTTGAGCAGGTCATGGCCAACTAGCTTCACGCAATGTTGGATATGAGTAATTACTTAGATTCATTTCAGCTGGAGCTCAGGCTGAGTTTTGGCATGGAAACAACTTAGGTTACCCTGTATGATGACCTACATTGGGAGAGAAACAAGGAAGTGCAACCCTGTTAATACTCCTGGATCTCTCAGTGGCTTTCAGTGCCATCAGCCATGGTATCCTGGGGCAACTCTCTGAGCTGGGACTGGGTAGTACCATGTCGCAGTGGTCCTGTTTCTGTTTGGATGGCCTGCTCCAGAGGGTGGGAGAATATTGGGAGATATTGTTCAACCTTGTGGATTCTGCAGCATGGGGTTGCTAAGGGGTCAGTTCTAATCCCCATGCACTGAGTGGGGTCATCTGAAGTTTTGGAGTGCCTTATCATCCATATGCTGATGGGAGACAGCTTCTCCTTTTCATCCTCATCAGGTGAAGCAGTGGATGTGCTAAACTGGTGCCTGGCTGTGGGTTAATAAACCGAGGCTCAATCCAGTCAAGACTGGTGGGTGATCCCTCTGACCAGATGGAGGGTGTTCAGCCTGTTCTGGATGAGGCTCCACTCTCCTTGAAGGAAGCAGTTCATAGCCTGGGGTGCTTCTTCTTCCATTTTTTCACTTGAAGCTCAGGTAGCCTCAGTGCCTTCTACAAGCTTCAGCTGGTGGCCTACTTATGCCCCTATTTAGACAGGGATAATTTTTATTTATTTGTTTGTTTGTTTTCCTATTTATATCCTGCCTTTTTCCTACAAAGGGCTCAAGGCAGCTTACATCATTCTCCTCCTCCATCGTATCCCCACAACAACAACCCTGTGAGGTAGGTTGGGCTGAGAGTCTGTGACTGGCCCAAAGTCACCCAGTTGGCTCCATGGCTGAGTGGGGACTCGAACCCAGATCGTCTGAGTCCCAGTCTTATGCTCTTAACCACTACGCCACACTGGCTCTCCAGTTTCAGTAATATGTTTTCTGGTAATCCTACACTAGAGGATTACAGGATTAGTCCAATGCACTCTGTGTGGGGCTGCCCTTGAAGGCTGTTCAGAAACTGCAGCTTGTACAAAATGTGACAGGAAGATAAAAAAGTGGAATCAGATGGTCCAAGCATTTGACACTGTTTCTGGATGGCTTGCATTAGCTATCTATTCTGAGTACAATCCAAGGTGCTAGTTTTTACCTATAAAGTCCTACATGTCTTGGGACTGCAAAACCTGATAAGCACTTCTCCTGCCCTCAGTCTCCCCAGACCTTGCAATCTGCATTTGGGGTCTTTCTCCACATGCCAACTCCATAGGAAGCTTGAAAAGAGGCAACAAGGAGGAGCCCTTCTCAGTGATGGCCCCACAACTGTGGAATCATCTCCCCACAAAGGCCTGCCTGGAATGTGAAATCATCATTTTTTTCAGCATCAGGTTAAAACTACCTCTATTCTCAGATATTTAATGTCATATGATGGGTTCTGTTGGCTGTTTTAATTAGGTCGTTTTATTGAAATTGTTTTAGATGTTGAAACTGTTTTACCTTTTTGTAGATTAGAATTTTAAACAGTTTTAAATTTGTACACTGGAACCCTAACAATGAGTTCCATTTCATGAGGAGCTGGCATGTGTTCCTTCCAACAACCTACATGCCTTATTATGCTTTTTGCTGATAGTCTCCAGTTCTTCATGGTCAGGGTGAAACCTCTGCCCAGATTAGGCTCCCAGCTCCATGATTTCAGCTGGGAAAAGCTGTTTCTAATCCAATACCCCTTCCCTTCTTGGAAGCTAAAGAAGATAATCCAGCTAATAGTGAGTGGCTGTGAAGGCTCACCTCACACTTCTCAAGGGCCTGGGGATGGGAGTTATGTTGATTGTCCACTGGGTCTTAATTGTGCATGTAGATCTTCATTCTCCATCAGCAACAAGCTTATTGGGTCTATGAGCTGAATAGCCTGTGTGAGGCCCTGTCTTATGGGAGGAACTTACCTGGGCTAACTTTTAGGATAGGCTAACTTGGGGTTTATTAATTTACTCTTTATCTCCCCCCCACCACCACCTCATTTCCTTATTACACATATACAGTTCCAAACCTGTATTTTGTTCCAAATGGCAGCTTCAAATGGATATTTACAAACTGGAAACAGTGGTATAAGTGCTAGGAAGTTTTACATATTCCATAGTAATCCATATTTTTAACAAATTGGTGGGGGGAGGAATTACAGGAGTGCCTTGTTGGCAGCATATTGGGGAGCCTTTCACAGCCCAGGGGTGCCATGGAGCCTGTGGGTGCTACCTTGGTGACTCCCTATTCTAGTGATCAGGATTGAAGGGAAAGCACACAAATCCAGACAGACACAGGTTGCTTGTGAAGCTGATATGGATTCTTCTTACATGGATTGCAGTAAGTTGCAAGTTTGTTTCAGGATCCATTGCACTGGCCAGAGCAGGAGAGCAAAGCAGAATCCAAAGCGGGTCTCAAAGGTGCAGTATGGACACAAGCAAAAAAGTACCCCATATTAATATTCCTTACTTACGTATATAAAACAAGGAATATGTGTTAGATGGCCTTTCAACACTCGTCATTCCTCTAATGATTTTTCAGGCTTATTTTGGGTCATGTGCAGCTGGGTTTGGAAGGTGGGAAGTTACTTTTTCTGGATGGTGGTAGCCTGGCAACCGTTCTCCATATTCCAATGGTTGTATTACTGCCATGTGTCGTGTTTGCAGCCACCTTTGAAGATTATTCAAACTTCAGTTAGTTGAAAGGAGAGTTGCTAAGCGACTGAGTGGGACGGGCCAATATGACTGAAATGCCATAAGTCACCTTTAAAGCCCCAGACTGTCTAGGACCCTTCAGTCCAAGGCAGGGGCAGGTAATACAGTACCCATGGCTACAAGTGCAGCCCCAGACTCTTTTCTTGGCTTCCACCAAAATACCCTACCTCTCCCACCTTTTTTTTTTTTTTTGGGGGGGGGGGAGCTAATAGATACATTTTCTCACAAGCAGTGGGGATTGTTGCGAAATAGTTTTCTGCTGGTGCCAAGAACTGTGGGTTCAAATAAGTTGGGGCTCAGGCACCACCTCTGCTTTGTATTCAGTTTTTTTAGAAGGTTACTTGATCTTTGAGATTAGTTTTGCCTTCCATAATACCGGCTTTGTAGTGATGCTCAGAACAGCTTGTCAAATTGAGAATTTGCCAGTGTAGTAAAGCAGTTTGAGTGCTGGACTAGGATCTGGGAGTTCCCACTGACCACAAAGCTAACTGGGTGACTCTGGGCCAGTCACTCCACCTAATCCACCTCACAGGGTTGTTGTGAGGATAAGATTGTGAGGATAAGATTGAGAGGAGAAGGAGAATTAGTGAGCTATCTCAAATTCCTTGAAAGGCAAAAAGGCGGGATAAACATTAAATAAATTTAAATAAATAAGTTTGCAAATGTGCCTAAAGGGGATGCAAATCCCTGATCTAAAGGAATGTTTTCTATCATAGAAATCTGCTCAGACCCTTAGCTCATCTTTGGAGGCTCTCCTTCAGGTCTCCCACCAAAGGAATTTAGACAGGTGGCTAAAAATGGAAGGCCCTATCACTTGTGGCACCACATTTATGGAATAACCTTCCAAAGAAGGCTTACCTGGCATCTACATTGTTATCTTTTTGGTGCTAGGCCAAGACCTTCACACACACATATTTTAGAATTTAAAATTTTTGATGTACTTTCTTCATATATTTTATATCTAGTCCTCTGCTGGCTCTTGATTTGTATTGTCTCTTATTCTTTTACCTTGTGTGATTCACACACGGAATGCCTGTTTGGCAAAATAAAAAATATCATAAATCAATAGTATATCCCCAGTAGTAAATTACTTTTGGGATCTGGTATTGTCACTCACAGAGTTTTTGTGATCTTCCCCTTTTGAGATTTTTGGGTTGTTACACTGCTCTTGTTGACCTATCGGGTGACAAAGCCCCAGTTCACCATTCCCTCTTGTTCCTACAGTTTGTATTCAGAGATTACCATATTCCTGTAGTTGTCTTCCTTTTACCAGGTTTTTGCTATGCATACTATGGCTAGGTTCTCCTTTCAAACCAAGCATCCACCTTGGTTCAAATGTTTCTAACATTAGCAAGTAAGCAACTATACAAATATCCCTTATTCAAATGTCTCTGGCACATCCATGTTCTCTTATGGCTCTTTGGTCTCTTTAACTGATGATCATGTTATATTCCCGTATGGTTTTGTGACATGTTTCTCTCCCATCCTCTTGGCAAATAAAAAAAAAGTTTTACCTTCATCCTGTAGGGATTATTAATTCTGAATGGAATATTCCCCAGCTTCTAATGTCTTTTCCCAGAGGACAATTTAAAAGCTGCATTGCCACTTTTTATGTCAAGCACCATCAGTTTGATTCCATCCTGGCTGAGGAGGAGTCTATCATTGTTATATAGGCCGGGCTTGTCCAAAACTGTGTCACAGTGAGTCATTCAGTGAGGCCTGTATTGCTTAGCCTGTCCTAACTAAGCAGCTAGAAGATTCCAGTATCAAATGTATCAAAGATGTGCTCCATTAAGGATTTTAGGCCAGCAGGCAGGCCCACACAGCTGAGCCTCCTATGAAAGTATCTGGCCAAATGCAGTCCTGTGGGAATCTTGTCACTGGGAAATATCTATGTCCAGATGTGGAATGGTAAATACCTAACAGTGGAATCAAAACAGGCCAGTGTAAAACAAGGAGGTCACCATGGTACTGAAGCATAACTGATAACAGCTATAACAATTAGGAATATTATCAGTCAGGAGGGGATGTTTGAGAAAGGAAACAGCAGGTCTCCTGGGCTAAGATACATCTTTTGAGTCAAGGGATTTCTTGGTCACTGACTTATGTATCATATATTATAATATTCATGAATGTTTTGCATTGCCATGTTTTTGTAGGAGACAGCTGCATCTAGTTCTGGGTTCAGATTTGGGAAATGCTTTGCTATTTCTTTTGTATTAAGATGAAACTTAAAATATGATGGTATGCAAGTAGACAAACATGGCAAGGACTGTAAAAACAGTCCAATGGTTTTCATTTCTCTCTGAGATCACTTATTTTCTTTGTTTAATATGAAAAGACTGGTAAGATGCCTTAGGATTGCTGCGCTATGCATGTTTAGACAGAAAAGAGTCCCACAACTTCCAGCCCTTTGAGGGGGAATGGTTACTTCCCAGTCTAGGACAAACTAAATGCCAGAACTCTATCTCCTAGATTCCCCTGAGCAAAGACAGATTTGTTATGCCAGTGCCTAAAAGAAATCTAAACCATTCTTCCTCATTACACTGTTTTATCCATGCATTGAGACCTGTCAGCTTTGCCTCTGTAGTTGGCTCCATGCAGGGAACACATAGCATTTTGGAGAAAGCGATATTGGAATGTCCTCTCCAGAGAGTCTTGCTTGGTGCCTATGTTCTAGGAGTTTTTGCATTGGGTAAAAACCCAAGTTTTCTAGTCCTTCAGTTTTTAACATTGTGCTACTGCTTTTTCAGCCCTTGTGCTATGCTGGTTTTGGCTTGCTTTGATTTTTCATTGGCTTTATTTTGTGTAATTTTAAACTTATTAATGTTTTTACATTTTATGCTTTACCATGTTTTTATATTTTAGGGTTCTGAACTTTATGCATGCTATAAATTCCATGTATAAAACAGGGACAGTTAAAAAAGAAGGAAAGGGAAAATAACCTTTCATCACTCTTCAAAGTGCTATACAGTAATTAAATAATTAGATTCCGAAATGACAGCTGGTCCTAAACTAAGTGGTGGGACCATATAACATAGTATATAGGTCCCAAAACTTTCGGTGTTGTGGTCACATTTGGCATTTTGAGAGACTGTGAGGGACACCCTCTTTTCCAAGCCCTTATGAATATAGAAGAGTATTCACAAACATTTTCTTATCACAAAAAAAACAAAAAAACATTTGTGCATGTTTTTTGCCATTCTACTGCTGTGCTGTGAGATTTGCAGTCCTTTCTCCATCTTTGTTGCTAGTGTCACTCAGCCTCAACCCTTCTGCCACTCTGCCCCAACACTGTGCTGCATTAGGGATGTTGAAGAAAATTTCCACTCTACAGATTGTTGAGGCCACAGAGATAAGAATGAGAAAACCCATCTCATTATATGGGGAGAGAACATCTGTCTGCTGCTACACTTTGGGGGATCACTGGAGAGATATTCTTGCTTTTCTCTATTGCCTTCTACAGGCCATTCTCTCTTATGCACAGGGAATTTTAAAAAGTCTACAAGGATCTTCTGTGAATATTGGAATAAATCCTATGGCTGAAAGTAGGTGAATAACAGTGAAATATAAAAATAGGGAGTGTGATGGAGAACAGGTTGAGAACTCCTTAGCTAGGGAAGGGTTAACACTTGATACAAGGCCAGGCAGTTCCAGCCAGGTGGCAATTGAAGGAAAGCAAGGCGCCAAGGCCGTGGGAGGGCTGGACAGTGCCTAGAACACAAAAAGCCCTAAGAAACTGTAAATTAAGTCCAAGGACAGAATGATTCACACTCCTCTCCAAGGCCTGGAGATGTTAGGCCTAAAGAGTATACAGTTCTCACCTGGGTAATGTCAGGAGATGTCACCCCATCTGTTTGATCTAATGGGATAAAAGCAAGGAGCCGGGACAGATTGCCCTTCCTCTCTGTTGAACAGCTGGCTTTGTTATTTTAAATCCAAGGTGGCCAACTGGCTTGGAGGTCTTGGGGGGAGCTAAGACGGTGTGGACCCAGTGAAATTGCTGCTCTCCAATTCCCTGTTCCCTTCCCCACTCTTGTTGTCTGCTGTGTTGGGGAAACTTATATATTAAAAGACAGGATAAACAGGATCGGGGGAGGGGGGTCTTAAAACGCTATAACCCACAACAGACCTAGAGGACTTCAGAAGGCTTCAGCAGTTATAGGCGGCCTGTACAGACACGTATAAACAAACACACACTTGGGTTGTCATGTGCTGAATCCAGGGTCTGGCCCCAGGCTTTGGGAACCAGGGGAGCAGGGTGGGAAAGTAAACCCTGTCAGCTGTGGGGAGGTGGGGGACTCTGGAGTGGCTGCTTGTTACAGGATGAGAACAAGTAACCTGCTGGAGCTGTTATGAACTTGTATTATCCTGGAGGTCACTACTAGGTTTAGCACGATGCATACCAGGAGTTTCAAAACATCTCTCTGCTCCATCCTCACCCCACACATTTCTGTTCAAAGGTACAGCTGATGATCAGCTTTAATCCTGAGCTTTTTAGAGCAGAATAGCATACTTATGGAGGTTCAGGAGGGTGGGAAAGAAGAAAGGTAAACTTTGCCAGCCCCCAAAAGGTGTAGCCCTGAACAAGCCCACTTTTATTAAGGTACTGAGGATACACTGCGACATTGTGCTGAATGTCTCACTTGTGATTATGTTTAAATAAATTAAACATGTATGAAAAAAAACTCCACAGACAATTGGTACTTTCCAGTTCTTTCGAGTTTCCAGTACTTTCCAATTAGTGCTAGAAAAGGAATCAGTACTGGATGGTCAGTGTCAGAACTTAGAATTAGTGTAATTAAAGCAAGATTCTCACACTTGTGTGTTTAAACATATTTGTATTGTTTCTGTGAACTGCTGGTGCATGGAGTGTGTTCTATTTAATAGACATTAAACTGGCTTGCATGACACAAGGGTATTCATAAGTCATGGTGGGTTGTTGACCACTCCTGTGCATAGCAATCATACTCTAGCTCAGGACACTCCAACTTTTTGTACCTCAAAGGCAGCATAAGGACTTCAGCCAGGAACCCAGGGGCCGTACAACGAATCACTACTACATGAATGAAAAACAGCGCTTTGTGGACCTGTGATTGCTGCAGAGATCACAGACAGCTCCTTCTCTGCCCACAGCCCAAGCACAGTGACTGCTCCTTTGGGGTGACTCATCCCTTCCTTCCCTGTTTCTTCCACCCAGAAACCTTCCCACGTGCCCCCCACCCCCAGCCTCTTCTTCCTTCTTGGAGTTGACATACTGAGCCTCTTGTGCTTGAGCTGACAAACTCTCCCCAGCTGGAGCAGTGCAGGGCATGTGGGGCCGAACTCTCATGAGGCTGTCAGCCTGATCTGTTTACTTTCAGAGCCTCTGGAAGATAGTGGAATGGGCTGGTGATTTTGGGAGAGCTCGCCACAATCAAGCCTGTGCCATCATTGGGATCCCGACTGGAAGAGAGAACAGAGAGACTCTGAGTGGCAAGAGGGCTACAGAAGGCCTTTTGGGGGGGGGGGGGAGCACATGTGTCCCATGAGCAGTGTGTTGGACCACCTCACTCTAGCTGATTTCCCTTACTGTACTCACTTAGGTGTGAAATGTCATGATGCCCAAATCTGGCGAGAATGTGTGGTCAGGAAACAAAATACCCAACTGTACAGTGGATTCTGGGTGATTTATTAATGGTATCAGCCACCCATCCTTATTGGGTTCAGATCCCATGGCCAGTGAGGGTAATTAGGGAAAGCACTGTGGCTTATTGACCACCTTCATGCTGTACAAACCTGTTCATGGGTGTGGGCCCCACTTGCACATTGTAGGCCTGAACTTGAGCTTGAGTGGGCTGGGTGGTGATACAGGACTGCTTGCAGAGTTGATGTTTCTGCATTATTAGGAGAACAAGAACTAGCCTGAAAAATGGTTTGGCAAGTACCCATTTAGGATGGGTACCATGATTCGGGTGACGAAGACCTGCTAGTTTTATGAGTGCATGTTTTGCAGGGGCTGGGGGCCTTTATGTGACATTTAGAGTGCTATGGGGAATTTAATTCATCCCTGCCACAAAATTTTTGCTGCTTCTTTCTTGGGATGGATTCCAAATGTTGCTGGGCTGCACTGTGGCGACATATTACTTCTGGTCCTAATAGTCACTGTGTTGAAAGGTCTCTTCTGGACCAGAAGAAATCTCCTGCAATACAATCCATGAATACAATCCATGCCCTACCAAGCCATTATTGAATGGTATTATATATTTTTTATCAAGCAAGCTATGTACTATATGTAGATACAGACTTATAAGATCGAGGAATCTGTATGTGCATGCATGCATACCTGGGTGTGTGCAAGCATGTATATGCACGCACTGACATACCATTGTACAACACTCACCATCAAAACAGCACAGTGGTGGTGGTGGGACACTACACAAAAATGTCCCTCACAGATAACCTCTAGTTGGTGCAGTGAGCTGAAAGATAATTTCTAAGGGTTGGACTACACATGGTGGTGCCACATCTCAGACAATATGACAGTTAGAGTTGTTGTAATATGACAATATTATATTAATTCAAAAAGGGGCAGGCAGAGGAAGATGAAGACCCCTTCCCAGACCCACTCTCTTCTTTCCCCTATCTCAACAACTTCCTCATTGCCATCACTTGTTTCTTATCCAGTCTTTTAGGCTAAAAATAAGCCCAGCTTGGAGGAAAATAGCCTGGGGAACAATTGTGGGTTAGCAGAGCTTTCACTTATGCCAATCTCATGTATGTTTAGCCAGAAATAAGTGCTAGAACTCTGACGTGTGCTGGCTGAGGAATGCCAGGAGTTCTAGGACTGCACCGTTTTTATCTAATCATGCACAGGACTGCACCCTGAAATATGTTATTCAGCTTATACCAGCACACAGTGACTCAACATCATTGCCACTCACCCATCCCTGGAAGCTGCTGTAATGTTTTGAGGAACCATCTTTTTCTTAGTAAAAGTAGACCCTCTTTCCATGTGTTACTAGTAAACCTAGGACCAAACCATCACATGGTACTTCCATCTTCAGTTCTGCTTTGCTGATTTTTATGAGAGTGTGAATCAGGATCCATCCCTACATTTAATTACTGGCACTGCTGTACTTTTGGTATCCTTTGTTACAATTCTGTACTTTTTAATGCAGGGAATACTATTCTAAGCATTGACTCAAGTAGGTTAGCCTGAGGCAAAAGAAGAGGGACACCATAATCTCAAATAGTTGTGCGGAAGAGGGAACTGCAGCTGCACAACCACTGAAGATGCAAGTGTCATGCCATGTTCTCTCTTGCACCCGGCCACCCTAAATTACAGCTTTCCTTAGAATGCCTTTATCTTAGTTCCTGAGTGGTGGTGTTTTGTCTGCTAGAACCCAAGCAAACCCAATTGTTGTGTCTGTTCCTCAGAATAATAAACTTGTTAGAGATAAAAATGATGGCAAAGAAGAAAATATTTAAGCTGTGTGATCTTCACAAGAAATTCTTTCTACTCAGAGATAAGAAAAATATGCATGGGTAAGTACGTGAACTAAACAAAAAATCATCAGCAGAGAAAGGTTATTGCGTACTTTTACAAATGGCAGTGAAATGTGTCCATTCAAAATTAAGCTAAAAAGAATATATGCTTAAGACTAGACAAGTAAGCAATTTATTGTAAGACAGAACAAACAGTGGCAAACAACAATATGTAAATTCAGTTGATAATGGGGTAAATAGACTTGTAAAACTGACAAATATATATTTATGTCTTACTCCAAAAAGCAGCTCATTATTTAAAAAATAATCCCAGAAAAAATGAAAATTTAGGAAATCTAGTTGGACAAAGATGTTTGCATCTTTAGGAAGTGTGCACAGCACAAGAGGAAACAAACTGTTTTTAAAGTGCTGAGATCTGGTTAGCTTCACATGTTTACAGCCTATTGTTGTATACTTGTCATTCATTATTTCATTTCTTTGACTACAGCACCTTGTGAAGAGGCATGTAGAACTGGACATCACTTTTCATAGAATAAAGAACATGCTTTTCTACACATGAGACAAAATGAAATGGTAGAGATTTGGACAATGCTATTTAAGAATGCAAGCAGAAGTGTATTTTTGAATGCTCTCTCTTGTAAAGTCAAAAAAGAAAAGCAATTTTCATCATACAATAAGTAAGTACACAATGAAAGGTTTAATATATTGCTCTCCCAGGTGTGTTAAGTTACCGTATTTAGGGAACTTTCTACATGAGGTAGCATTAATACATGATATATCCCCGTTGTCTTCTCAAGTCTGAAATGGTACAGGGTTTTTTTTCACCTCAGCTCGTCTCTTATATGGAATAGCTCTAAGACAGACAGCACAAATGTCATTCTAAAGTTATTTAACAATGTCAGGAGTTGTTTTGATAGCACTAAATTTGAAGGAGGGCAGCATTATGTTCCTCTTTTTCCAGGGACACGGATCTTCACTCCTTTGCTTCTTCCTTGCTTCTTCATTCACAAAGCTTTGAGCGGCCTCCCCCATTTCCACCACATTTGGAAACAGAGCCATTCATACGCCAGCCAGTTCTGTCAATTGACATTCCAGTTCTGAGATATTTATAGCTAGAATTAGGGGTGTGTTTTACTGTAATATTTTACAAACCTTTAACAATGTTCCAAGTTTGGATTTTAAAGCATTGCAATCTGCTTAAAGCCTCTGGGAGAAAACAGAGTGATTCTAAAAATAAACAAGCAATTATTTCAAGTAAGCACATGGTTGATAAACAAAGAATATTCCAGTCCCCTCAAAATACAGATGAGATCTATATAAGAAACAGAACTACAATATTTTGATTTGCCAGACTCCAAGTGATTGTAGGTCCTCTAGTGATTATTAATCATGATGTCAAATCATGTTATCTAGCTCTTCCTATCCTTGACTGAACTCAGATACTGGGACAAACATAGAATTAGCTTTCCTTTCTCCAATGGCATATGGACATCAGTGTAAACAGGACTGTAGCATGTATAGATTTGTGCAGGTTTTTTTTAATCAAACACAGATGCAACCAGCATTAACATACTGAGTTTGAAGTCAATCCAAATGCTTTTAAAATTAATTTTGTTCAGTTTTGCCTCAAACAGACCATGCTGAAGACACATCAATCTATATTCCTCAAGTTTGGCCTACAAAGAACACTGGCATGGTTCACATTGAAACATATTCCGTTTCTAGTGCAGATCACTTCACCTGGCACCTTTACAGATATACACTTACGTGCCTTAAGATGCACACCTAAAATTATTAAGCATGAATGCAACAAACATACATATTATAACAGTATACTAGTTGGGAAGCCATGATTGACTGATGGTATATTGGTGGCAAAGCCATATTTCAATCTGCAATGTGTGAAACAGCCCTCTAGGTCATTATAAACAAAACAATAACAGTTAGGAATACTAGCAAATACAAAATCCTGCTTTAGCAAAGGTGTTTCAGTGATTGCCTTCAGGTCTCTTCCTGGCTATGACTGTGTGAATCAAGGACACAAATATTGGGACTTCCAAAAAATGCATAAACAGATCCAATACCCTCTAGATTCAAATAGAAATTCAGGGACAAATAATGACTAATAAGTCAACATGAAGACTTTGTTGTTTGAGTGAAATATTATCCCTTCACAGCAGAAGTGAGAGAGCTGCTTTTTGAAGAATCAGCTGAAAAACGCAATAAAAAGTACACACATATAAAACACAGGATTGTCAATGGTACCGTGAAACGATTCAACTTTAAATAATGGTTTTGGTTTTTTTTTACTTGTATGAGCAGATGAGACACTTTTCAACCTCAAGCTTTCCCGCTCTCCCCAGCATGTCAGCAGTTAGCATCCACAAAAGCACCATTGGATATGGAAGAATAGCACCACATAGTTTTAGGACCTAACTGTCAACATGCATTACTGACAAACTTGGAACGTGGAAATCTGTGTGGTACAGTCTTATTATAAACAATACAAGGCAATTTATGATTATTCATACAGTACAATACAGTCACTGATCAATGAACTTCTGCGTACAGTACAGGACAGGTCACATCTGAACACCCTGTTAATACTAGAGTATGCTGTAGATTTTAGAAGCATCTTGAGGATAACACAGGGACTTTCTGGGTTGGCTTATTCCATCCCTCTTTGAAATTCAGGGTCTGATATTTACATGGCCCTAGCACAAAATATTCCAAATATTGTGTGGACAGTTGGAATCACAGAAAAACATTGAAAGCGCTTTAAAAGATATAGTTAAATTGAGACAAACTATTAAAGGGTTTAAATACAGAACTCTAGATACCCAGTTATACTAACTCAATATTTTGTTTTGTTTTTTACCCTTATTGTATGTTGAAGCTGCAGAAATGTTGTGGAACATGGAAGAGACACCTGGAAGCATTAATCAGTCTGTGAATACACTTGGAATGGACTATAGGATAATTTACCATTTGGTAGGTTTTTAGTCTGATATCCTAGGATACAAGTCTTTAACCTCACCAGCTAACTGGAAATCCAAACTATTCCTTTTTGATAATTTTTTCTTGCAAACAGCAGCTTTAAATTGATGCAAATGCATACTGCTGGGATTTAAGAGGGACCACATGGAGATACATAGGCTTGAATCTGCATTTTGCCCTTGCTCAGTGTGGGCACGTTAATGCACACATATATCACATTTTGCCACTCTCCTTTGTAGCCTTTTGTGACCTTTGAAAATATGCTTTAGAGAGTGATATTGAAATTCTTTAAGCCCAAGGGTTGAATTGCATTTCAGAGAAGCTCTGGGGCAGGCAAATTCCAGCAGTGGACAGGGTTGATTTGCAAAGTGAGTGGGGCCAGAATGTCAGCTTATTTTAGCTTAATGTTCTTAGGTGCAGTAATGAAGCCTTAGAAGATGCAAGAGAAATTTTCAGAATGGTGTGGGAGGTTAGTGCAAAACTCATGAAACCACCAAACAGTCAGGGGAACAGAGATATGACCATCTGAAGAATTCTGGTGTGTGGGGGCAGTGGGACCACGTTTTGGTTTGTGGCCTTGAGATTTTACACCTCTGATTTACACCTCTGATTTAGAGAGTTGCCCCCCTCCAAACAATTTGAGAGGTGGTAATTGGCAGAAGTTGCCTATCTTTACCTTTCATCAGCATGATCATCTCTATTGACTCAAATGCCTTCCAAGGACAGAAGGAATCTCTTGATTTATGAAAGATAAAAGTTTGTATCCAACCCATGATGTTTCCACCCATTTCTCCATCATAGCTCCAATCTTCTTCATTTATGCCTCATCTATTGTTCCCATGGAAGCTTCCTCAGTGTCTACCCACTTCCATTCTAGAAATACACAAGTCAATTTAACATCTTTTTTCTAATCTGTTACTATCTTATTTAACCATGTCATGTGACTTCTCTGTGCCATCTATTATGGCACTTTTCATCTCACTGCTTTGATATTCTTATCCTGTTTCCATTACTTGTATTTATACTGCTTAAAACCCTACCATCACCTAGAATGCTCATGTTCATGGATCTTGGAAACCAAATCTCTCTTGTCAAGCAGTAGTTTTATACAAGATTTGAAGCAAGAATGGCTCTTATGTATTTTTGTCATTTTCCTCTAAAGACAGTCCCATAAAATCCTTATATATTCTGTTGTGATATTCTACTTTTCTGATTCTCAGATGCTAAATAATGTTGTCTACAAGCTTGATAATGTACAGCACATACCTACTCCTCTAAAGGTAAATCATGTTCTCCTGACTCCCATCCCATCTTCATTTTCGGAGAACTCTTTCAGAAATCCAGCTATCTTTACAACCCCAGCCTAGTTAAAAGGCAAACTTTAATGCCAAAAATGAATTAACTGTGAATTTTTGGCTCATTCCCTCAAGTGACAGTCAGATTATATTGAAATTACTTAGATAATCAAAACTTTCAAATCACTTGATATCCTCCCAAAACATAATTATTCCTTCAGTGAAAGCCATTTACTTAATCAAGCTGTGTGTCATTATACTGGCTGAGAGCTCATCCACATAGTCAGAGAAAGCACATAGTATTGCCTTCTAAATCAGAAGGCAGAAGGCAGGCACAAGTGAGAGAATTTGTCCAGGTTAAAAAAAATTCCCCACATTTTTATGCAAGTGTTCAAACATCTTTCATTTGGATGAATCCTCTTTAAGGTTCATACATATTAGCACACAGCCCAAATCCACACAACTGGTGATTTGCATTTCTTCCTCTCCGAGTTGCCATTTTTTCATTAGTAACCTCTACTTAGTCCTTTGCTTCCAAATGCAATTCTATTTGATCAACTATCTCTGGTCTTTAATATGAGAACATAATATGAGAACATAGAGCAATCCTACTTGTCCAGACTAAAGGCCTATCTTACTCCAGCATTGCTCCCACAGTACCAACCAGATGCCTCGGACAAGGAAGACTTCACTGCAATGGCAACATTCTGCCAGTGTTCCCCTGCAGCTGGTAATGAGAAACACTTGACCCTGATACTGGAAGTAACATGCAGCCACCATGGCTAGTAGCCACTGTATATTTGCATGTGCTTGCTATTCCATTTTTGTGATTAACACACATGAACAGGATCTCGCGTCCAATTCTTATCCTAGCACAAGAAGAGTTACTAGCCTCAGCATCATGACTGCAAGGAGTGCTTCATCCATTGTTTGGTGATGTTCATAATGGAATTGTGCTAATTTATGTGTCACGTATGTTGCAAGGTCTCCAGGTAGATTCTCATGGGCTTTTAGCACTCAAGCTGAAGCGTTGTAGGAATGGTGTCCTCCCTTGTCTTCAGGCACACAAGCAGAGTGAGCACACCTGGTAAAGCAACTAGGATACCATTTGTAGGTGTGATCCCTCTGTGCTTGGTACTGAAAGTTTGTTTTCATGTATGTACCTGTTTAATGCCATGTGTGCAGAGAACACATATATAAAGCCCATACATTTGACTGTGTTGTACACATATGTGAACTTACCATTGGGATAGACTTTAATAACTCAAATGAAATGACCTATGCCTTAGGATAGACCTTTCTTGCAAGTTTTGCTCTTGAAGTATTTATTACTTATCTTTTAGAAAAGGAGATCATGTAAAAAGATCCTGAATTTTAATTTGCTTTAAGTATAATTCTGATATTCTGTAAGGTACTGGAATAAGCCAACAGATAGATAGGGTTCTGCATTTAAGATGATCTCTACAGAGACCAGTCTTGCACATCAAGGGAAGCACAAACCCTAAAGTATTCATGCAGGCATGATTACATGTTTCATACCTATGCCATTTTGTATCTCTAGTATAGTGAGAAAACAGGGCACATATGAAAAAAAGTGCTAAATTACAGTACATTTGCTTTTTTAAATATGTTAACGACAGAACAGCAAAACAGATTGTTTGAAAACAGAGTCAGTATTGTACAGTAAGTTCACATTTAATTCTTTACCATGTCTACAATTGAAACACATGCATTTTATTTCCATTATTTTTATTCCATAGGACCAACATCCTTCAGAACAGTGATCTACCTTTAGAACAAAACTTTCTAAGAAAAATATTAAGCATCACATAAGTTTAAGAAAATTCCTTTAATTAGCATTACATGTACTCATTTACATTTACGATTTTTCATGCCATAACTAACACACCTTTTGTTTAAGAATATCCTACTGAAAAATAGTACCATTGGGGAAGAATACACACACAGGATAAACCGCTACCTGCTATGCACATGATTTTTTTTATTAACTTGACTGTTGTAATGCCATACTCTGATTTATAGGTGCAGTTGTGAAAATACAGTTACACATTTATGGAAGAATACTAAAAATGATAATTAAAATTATACATGCTGTTAAGAAAAGAGAAAAAACACCATTAACTATTGTTAAACACTGCCTGTGTGCCATTACAATTGCTTTCTGAACTTTTTTAGAAGCAGCATAGTATTCCTTAGAAATATTTTACATGAAAATTATCTGCAGATTTTAAAAAAAGAGTAAATTGGGGAAAAGATGTCTAGTTGAAGGAGACCACTATTTTTTAAAATTTTACTTCCCATTAAACCTCTAAAATGAAATACAACCTGCAGCTTACTACAGACATGGTCCACAAAACTGGGTTAGCAAACTGCCTGGATAAAACTGCTTGAATGGGATACTGAGAGGCCTATACATATACTTTTCTGAGGAGCAGCTTTTTACGGAAACTGCAGCACAAAGGCAGGACAGAGGGCAGGGATACCATGCACAGTCCTTTGGATTCTGCCCTTAAATTTAATTCATCACCTTAGGCTATTTGTGAATCATATTGTATTGTATATGATCTTGGAGGAGAGGAAATTATTAGACTTCTAGTAGATTTTACACTGACTCCAGAAGCTGCTATTCATATTTGTGTATACATAAATATGTGTGCAAATGTGTGCATGCATGTGCTTGTATGTACTGTTTGCTACCAGAATTTGCAAAGGGACTAAATATACTCATTACTATGGTTCATCTATGTTGAGCACAATCTTAGTCAAGTTCAGATGGAAAAAAGGTTCTAAAGCTCCCATCTTTCCTCAACTAACATAGCTACCTGAACCATGCTGGGAGCTGTAGAATTTTTTCCCCTGGCTAAATATGATTAGGATTGGCTCCATAGGTTAGTTCTTTTCTCAGGTAGTCAATAACATTCGTGTATAGAATGCTCAGAATCTGGAAAAACTTATATCTAATTATTGTTCCAGTAGAATTCATTTATTAGAGTCAACATGAAAATTCCTAAAAGTTTGTTCAAGATTGTATCTGCTATAAAATGGGATGACCAAAACTTAACTTATTTAGACCGAGTGCACATTACAGTTCCTGTTTAAACATTTTAACATTAAGTCTCCAATCAAGAAGCTCTCTGTTTGGCCCCATTATCCTAGAACAAGTCCTTGGTTCTGTACCACCACCACCACTTGGTTCTGTACCAACATCAGGGCTGCACTCACGATTCTTGATGCAGTGACAAAACTATATATGGCACTTTCAAAAGTTGGACTTTGCCATGAATGGAACAGGTAACACCTATTTGTGTGTGTAGTTCTCAATCCAGGAAAGAATGCATAAACAGAAGCCAGCTTCTATATATGCATTATGCTAGCTGGATGAGGATGCAGGGGTACTTAAAAGAATATTAATATGTTGGATCTTTACAAATAATCTCATTAGCATTTATAAAGTGACATCTAGATATGAGTTGTATTCAGAGGCAAATTGCTTTACTTTTTAATATGCTGCATTTTGAAAATGATTTCCTTTTCCTATGTAATGTCTTTAACAAGATTTAGCAGCACAAAGTAAACACCACATTTAAGGTTTCCAGATAACACAGAGCCAGTACATTTTATGGTTGATGGCAAGGATGTAAGATAGACAAAACATCTTTTGGGTCAGTGTCTTTTATAGTCCAACAGAGAGTCAGCTTTTTATACTGATAGCCATAGACATTTCATGATGGGAATCATGCTAGCAACTTCCTCCCTGCATCCGTGAAGTTTCCATAAGCCAAAGTACTCCACATAGCAGCAATAAACCTGGTGATTGCTATATCTATCCTTTCAAATGCATTTTGCCTCTCCCTGCTTTAATAAAATTAAACTTGAAACTACAATGAGTAAAACTAGTTTACAGACAAGAGGATGTTATCTTATTGCAATGGCTAATGCAGCGTATGTACTAATGCAGACGCCCATGCTGGGCTGTAACTCTGAGTACAATACGTGGGTATCTTTCTGTCTCTCTACTTTCTTGCCTACTTGTGATAAGAACCATGGTGAACATTCCCATGACCAGATATTACATGTACAGAACTCTACATGTGAAACCATATTAGTAACTTCACACTCTGCTGTTAATATAGTTCAGAGTTTGAAATATATGCTTTTGAGCTGTTCTTCTCTGTTTCAAACTTTTTTTCTGGTTTCTTTGGTGTTCCTGAAAGCCTATTTGCATGTGGGTGAGCATGTGCACATGGGTGGGGCTTTTCTAAAGACAGATTTGTCTAGATGTCAGCACTTTAGGAAAATTTTTAAAGTTACAAAAGATAATTTAGATCCATCCCCTCCCTCCCTCTTTTCATCCATTTATAAAATTCCTAAACATATAGCTAAGTAATAATTAGGCACCAGGCAGTGGCCACATTCATGAAAAACTATCCTCATACAGCCACTACCTATTTTAAACATACACCCTGTAAAGACTACACAAAAATGGGGCAGGGGGAAACAATAGGTTTAAAACTCAGTGCTAGTATTTATAAAAGTGCAGTGCTCCGTATAGTAAGAAGAAAAGTGACTACAAGTACTTAAAGTGCTAGCTTTGATCATGGTTTAGGTTAGTATCCCAAACCAAACCATGGTTTAGGTTAGTATCCCCAAACCAAATTAGACTGTTGTGGTACTTAAGAGAGTAAAAGTAAGAGCCAGGAACACAGGGACTGCACAAATGTGCTCCATATTACAATTTTCCATGGTGTAAAGAAATATTCAGTGCTAGTGTCCAGACTGCAATTATGTACAAACAACTTACATTGTATATAGTTTTACAATATAGTACAAGTCAGTGGACATCACTAGAAGACAATTTGGAAAACAAAAGTACCAGTCTTCTAAAGCAAGTCTTTCCAGAGCTTCTATCGCCATGAAGTCAGCAGGCTAACTGAAGGTTCCCTAAAGAACTGCGAAATTGGCTGGCTCTAACAATGTCTTAACATGGGGTTTGCAGGAGAGTCATTTTGGGACTATGCTTTTTAAGAACAGGCTCACAGCTATGCTTTCAAAGTATTTATTTGACTATTACATGTGTTTACCTTGCAATGACTAGAGCAATAAAGTGACAGTGAAATAGGTTACTAATGCACTATTACTAAACTTCATCTTTAATTTTGATTCAAATAAAAAATTAAGCAAACTATGATTTCATGTTTACAGGCATTTTCTTAATATTCCCTGCCCTTCAGGGAATAACAAGCATGAAAAATCAAACTGGCAATGTATGAAACAACATGAAGGTATATGAAAATCTCAAGAAACCAAGTCTTACCAATTATTTTTGTTTTATCCGATTTGTTGTATACTGCCTTGGTAATGTTTGTGGGAAAGTTGTATAGAAAAACTACAAATATTAAATACATTAAAATAAAAAGCAGTGAAATATTTCAAAATATTTCATGCCATTATCCAGAAACACTATATCCATATTTTTACATATCTTGGAAGGAAGGCTGAAAACTGCACCCCATTTTCAGAAGAAAATGAAGAGGTGCTATGGAAGTACAAACTGTAAAAATGAAATTAATAAAAACAGCTGTCTTGCTACTCTGAGGGCATGCTGAGTGGATCTGAGGATATTGTTTCCTAGAATGGCCATACCGGATCTGTCCTAGTGGCTCAAGTGATAATCATTCTAGCACTGCCTGGGGTGCTAGTTTTATTGTTTCTGTGATAGATTATGTCAGTTACTCAAGTATTATGTCAGAGACCTTAAGAGTAGATAATTTGTGTAGTATGCAAAATCTTCAAATCACCCTCTACCCTGAACATTCCAAAAAAACAATTAAGAATGAGAAAAGGAGTAGACTTGTAAATACTTATAAAAAAGGACAACTGTAACCTTAAAGAACAAGTTCCAAAAGTGTTTGGAGAACCATAAGAATACTTTACTCTGCATTCTAAAACTTTGCAGAAACTTAAGAATTTTAATTGAACAATTCTGTTTAACAAAAAATTAATAACGGTCGCCATATATGCCAGAGTGCCTACCTTGGCCTGGGATTTACACCAAGTATGAGTCCAGAAAGCTTCATTTACAAGGCTTGCCAAACTATGCTGCTGCAAAGTAGTAATTTTAGCAGTGGCATTCCATACTAGCTGGTATATCAAAGCAACTGTCTTTACAATAAGCTTCCTTTTGCTGGACTATAGAGTCTGAAATGCTATCTATGTGTCAGTGTAGTAATTTACACCTCTACTGAGGTGTAAAAGACATATTTTGCCTCATGAAATGACAACTTGCACTGAATACAACTACGTAGACGACAACTCTTTACAACAACCTTTTAAATGGAGTCATTTCACACATTATACCACTGAGTATCAAGTATAAAGAAATTAAATAATTTCTTTATTTAAATTATGTAAATAAACTTATATAAATAAAGACATTTAAATAACCAACTAAAGAGGAACCATGTCTAAGTGATGTAGCCTAGAGATGCACCACTGGTTCACTACTAGAACTCTTCAAAATAGAACATGGTATTCCATTGAACCAACCACACTGTGGTTTTGCTACTTCAAAGAAGTAGGCAGTGTAAACTTTGTTTATTGTTGTTGTAGTTGTTCTGTTTTCTTTGAAAATTAAAAATTATCTGCAAATGTCACTACCCAAACAGTTCCCCTTTTTCATTTGGGATGTGAAGTAGTCTCTAACACTTGTATAAACAGAAAAACTTGAAGGAAGCAGGTAAAGTGCAAGGGTAGTAAATAATACAGCAGCTTGTAAGAGAGACAGGTGTTAGTTTGGGATTAGTTTGGCCTTGGATGGGTATTTAAGAACTTTAGTAAGGATGTGGTGAGATCAGTGGCTTCAAGGAACAGACATGATAGTGAGAAAGAAGCTGATGTAGCAGCTACATTGGAAGCCAAGTTGGACAGAAAAATGTCTAATGTGAATGCAATCATCATGAGAATGATCACTGAAGGTAGTCTCCCAGTAGACAAGCAGTATTTTCTGCATCAGCTTGCATTGCGGCCATCTTATGCAATTCTCCCTTAACATCATTTCGGAATGAACTAAGTTGAGTCATATTTCGGACACTTTATTTTTTACGAGGTCAGAGCTAGTCTGATTCTCACCTCACTAGCTATAATATAGTTTGGCAAAAGGAATTTGGTCACTGAACACTCCTCTGTTTAAGGAAAAATGCAGCTTCTATCACTACTACCCAATTTAAGTGGTGTTCAGACAGGAATGTAGCTGCCAGTACCTGCACAAATTCTCTGCCCAATCTCATATCATTACTTTTTTCCTGTCGTGTGAGAAGAACTTCCAATTGTGAGTAAGTGACACATGATCACTGCACATTTGTTTCAGGCATTGGTTTTCTGGGCAACAATTAGTTCTGAGCAGTATGATCTGGGCAACCAGTTCTGAGGGGCGAGTTAGTTCTGAAGAATTGATTGCCTCTTGTTCTGAGCCATTAATAACTGTACAAGTGATACGGAACAATTTATTAGCATAGGTAGTTGGTTACCTTTTGGACTACCCTGTTCAATCTTTAGAACTTGCTGTTTGCACAGAATATTGCCCTTTCTAAGAAGGGTAGCAAGTCGTTGCCTTCTCCATCCAAATTCAAGGAAATTGGCTGTGACAGAGATGCACATTACTGACGTCTATGCAAGCACATTACAGACCCATGATTCATGAGACAGGCACAAACGCAATGCTGAATGTGGCAAAGGCTGAGTTGCTTGCAGTGCAGCCCCAATCTTTCCAAAAATCCTGGCAGAAACAACTGGGGACAGCTGGGCCTGAAGAAGGCCTCCAGAGATAAGAAACAAAAGGACTACAATAAAAGGTGATGTGTCAGGCAGAGGCACAGAGTACAGAAGGGAGGCAGGGAAAGATCAGTTGAGTTTTTCCTGTGAGGAAATGTCCCCTGTAAGGAATTATTGAGTAGTTTGGGATGTTTTGGTAGGCTTAATTAGAATCTTAAGAGGAGGAAGAATGTGTCTGACACACATACCGCTGAATATAATTTTCAGTGTGTTTTGAAGAAATTAAGGGAAGAGTTTTAATGATATTGAATAAAACTTATTGAGACACATTTTTTGCTGTAGTTCAGTTAAGCATAAAATGTTGGGAACTTGTGTGTGTGCTTATTCAGTGTCTTTCGACAGCTATTATTGATTCTTTTTAATGTGTCTGGCATGTACCTCAGGCCCATGCTAGAGGGTATGTTGACACCGATGATGATTCCTTCAGGTTTCCCAGAAAAACCTAAAAAGGGAAGTATGAAGATGTCATTCCCTGGTGTTGAGGAGGTCAGAACAGTAGGTAATAAGGACATTGAGGAGGGAGGAAAAGACTGTGTGGAGAGCAACTGAAGACTGTAATGGTGGTTCCTTTTTCATATGGACAGAAGGCTAGACAGGGCCTGGTAGTTTATTACCTACAGTGTATTTTAAATATCCCAAAATGCTGTAGGAGAGTGGGACAATAGCAGAACTGGAATATAGTGAATTATTGGAGCTTTGGACTATCAATCAGAGCTTGTGGCACAGTCACCTCAGTCCAAGACCAACAGTAATTTTAATGAAAATATGCTAAGCCAACCAAGGCAGAATTACTTTCTCAGAGTATGTTAGGAATATACTCCAGAGTATGTTGGGAATATATTCCCATATTCAACATATGGGAATGTTGGGAATATAACAACAGGAAATGCTTCCAGGTACAAGTCTATAATACCTGCATGGAGCCACAGCCAGGAATGCCATACTCTTGGCAAGAATCCTAAATTCATCCTAAAGGTCAACCAAAGTCTCCTAAGGCCCTTGCCCATAAGAAAGATGGCGAGGCCCAGCAATTTGCTCTGGCTGTCAGTTAAGACAGGGCTGTACTCCTTAAAATTCATTTGCACTTGAACTGAAGCTTGTGGCACACTAGTTCCTACCGAAGAAGTACCCTACTGCCACTGAGATGGCTTCATGCAAGGCTTCTGGATTCTATATAATTAAAAACCGAAAAGTCGCTGGATCTGGATAGCATCCAACCAAAATTCTTTAAGAACTCAAATGCAAAATTCCTTATCTCGGCATAAAACTATGCAACTTGACCCTACTGCTTGCCTATGGACATGGGGGTTGGAAGTATAATATTTTTTTAAAGGGTGGTGATGATGATATTGAGGATATCCAGGAAATGATAGCCCAATTGGTTTAATTTTTGTTCTGGGCCAACTGGTGTAAAGCATTATTAAAAGCTGCTATTACTTTGGAAGAACAAGGTGGCCTTTTACAGGGTGGTATCAAGCAGGTATACTCCACTTTTGGTAGTTCCGTTGCATTCACTGGAACAGCCATTTACAAAATGGGTCTTTCATGCTGGAAAAATAACTTTAGATATGAGTGGAAATGCTTTTTTTGGATTGGGAGATCAAATAGATAGATCAGATTTTCCTTATGTAAATTCTGTTGAGCTTCCCCATTTCAAAACAGGTGTATCCTCTTATTTCATTTTTTCTAGCAGTGCTAAAGCTCTGTTGTATGAGCAATATTTCCTCTAATGCCTGGATGCCAAATAAATTATTCTGAATTGTCCATGCACTGACCTACAATTACCTCACACAGAGTGAAAATACAGCATAAACACTACAGTAAGGTAATATGAATGCTGCTAGGAGTAGGAAAAGTGAGGTGAGTAAGTGATTTTTGCTTTACCTAGTGTACTTAAATATTGCATTTCCTGATTGTTCATAATGTATCTAGGTGTTTTGAGCCACTTAGTTTGAAGTAGCTAGCCATTGGTAATTTAACAGATGCCCAAAACCAAAAAAGAGTCCCTACAAACCAGTCTGATCCTAACTCTGTCCCTGTATCTACTCAGTTGACATTATAACCAAACCAAATGCCATCAATTGTTCGTTCCTCTGAACAACTTCTAATATGACATGTTTCATAAATTGCCAATAATGCTTTTGACAAATGATGGCATATATCACATTAGGAGATTGGCAGATCTCAGATCTTTAAATAAATCAAACAGAAGTCAATCTCAGCACAAAAGAAGAAATGGATACAGGTTTGACATTAAAATACTATCACTCAGCTTTGCCTAAAACATGCTATAATGAATCATACTTCCAATACTCTAAGAAAAATGTTCTACTTTAGCATTAAGCCATCAAGTCAGCAAATTTGACATTGTAGAACTTGGTCTCAAAAATTTCTTGGAATGTGTAGCTAACTACAGAAAGTAACTGCCTTTCTTTAAGTGCTAGTTTATATTACTGATTACGCTGTGCCCTTCTATCACCAGCAGCCACTAGACAGCAGTGGCAGAGATGCTCATTGGAACTTGGGATTATCAACTCATTTCTAGATTCATTTGTGATTTCACAATAGTGTCATATGCCTACTGCTTTCTCTTGCTTTGGTTGACCAGTTGGCTTCAGTTTGTGAGACTCCATACTCAGGATATATAAATCTAACCATTCAGATGTTCACTTCATCCAACTGATGCAGCAGGTTCTCCCATGAAAGCTGTGCTACAATAAGGGCACAAGCTGATGGAGATGGACATAACCCTCCAAACTTTCCAGTGCAATATTCACTTCCCTGCTCCTCTTGCTTTATATTTTGGCTGGGCAATCTCCCATCTAGTGGGGGTGGGAAGGAGGCCCAGGATACAACATATTTTTGCCTCCCTAGACTCCTCCTTTTCCCATCCCCCTGCAAATGCCCCCTTCTACCCCTTTCCTGATGTTGGCAAGCAGCAGTATGGTTCTTTCTGTACCATCTGTGAGCACCAGGGGGCCAGAGCTCTGATCTCTAGGTCCTAGGTGAGAGCACACTCTCTAACCATGGAACAGGGAATTAAAAAAATCCTAAGGCCTCTTTGTTGTTTTTTGCTGTAGCAGTCCTCTGGAATTGTATATTATTAAGTTAGGTCTAAAAACAATTTATAGTAGTAAAATTATTGCTTCTCTTGTTCATCAGTCCAGACATGCTATGAATTTTGGGAGTGGGAATGCATGGAGAGGAAGAGGACCATTTTATGCCATTTCTTTGTAATTACATCCAAGAATCTTAATCAAATACTACCTGATATTAGGAATTGTTTTGATCTACCATCTACTGAGGAAATAATATGCACGTCCAGAAGTAGAATGTTAAAAACTAACAAAAATCAGTTTTGAAAATTAACTATTTAGAAGTCAGACAAATCCAGAAGGGAAATACTTGTCATTATCTAGAGCTTTTCCTACAGGAAGGTGATCAAAAACAGTGATCCAAAAGAAAAAATAATGAGCCAATGCTAATTTGTATTACAAGATTGACACTTTATAAAAAAATGCTTGATTAAACAAAACAAAATGCACATCAAGAACAAGCATATTTCTGTTTTATCTGTTGTACAAACCTGTTGCCACTATAAATGCAAACTTTTGGTGGAGAGGTGGGATATAAATTATGTCTATATGTATATAGATAAAACTTACTATCTAGGATTAAAGGACTGGGTTGAAAAATTAACACTGCTTCCTTCTTCTTCCCTCTCAAGGGAACTGCCACTCTCTTTTACATCTGGTTGTTGCTAATCCTGATTAATGCTACACATTTCTTTTCAGAATACTCTGGAAGGCTACTAAAATGCTAACTCGCTTAAGGCCACTTACTGAATTCTGAACATAATTTCCAGAACACAGCTAACAGTCTTGAAAGTTGGGGGCCTCAAAAATAGCATGAAGGGTTGTAGGTGCAATAAGAACATTGGGGAAGTCTAGTATATGTTTGAAAACAAATGGTATTTTAACCCCAAAAAAGTCTAATTGCATTCAAGCATGTTGTCAAAACATTTTATTGCATTTAGCTCAGTGCTAGATTAATGATACTAATGGTCTTTTCCAGCACTCCAGGGAGAAATAGAAAAAGCAAGACACAAGAGAAGGTACAAGAATAAAACTATCAGATCTGGTATAATTATATAACAGATGTGTGAAAATATTCAAAGGCTAACATTCATTCACATTTTGCTACTTTTTTGTGGCTACTTTAGAGAGGTATAGGGCATCTATTTTACCAGCTTTTAGGGCACAATCCTATGCCAGCTTGGACTGAAAAAAAGGCTACGACTCCCAGCTGTCTGGGAACTGCTGGAAGCTGTAGGCCTTTTTTCCTGTGTAAACTTGATAGGATTTGGCTTTAGTAAATGAGCAACTCACAAACATGTATACATTCTACTTAGGTATGTTCTTCTAATTAATAGGTAGAACACTGTCATGTTTCTTAACATTCTTTATTGTTAGTTTGTTACCCACCTACCTCAATTGCAAAAACGTTAAGGCTTATTGATGTTTATCGGGGAATATGTATCTCAGAACAATGGCAGATTCCTTATTTAACAAAAATAATTAAGCCTTTTCTCACATGTGGTCTGAGGCAGGGTAGACCTAAATAATTCTGGTAAGATAAGGCATCCTTATATACCAATTTCTGCTGCAGCACTGCCCCTCCCGCCCCAAGTATAGCAAATTCTAAGCCAAATGATTGCCAAACTCTTCTACAGCTATAATCACACCTCAGGAATAGCACAGTCTTGAAATATGGAGGTAACACATCTTGTTTCCTTCTCCTCAGGTGAGTTCAATGCTAATCAAATCACATGTATGCACATCACCTTTGCTGTTTTGGAATAAACATGATTTTTTTTCCTAGTATTAGTTCAGCCAGAGTTAGGGCAGGCCTGTCACAATGCTACAGATTTCCCTTTATGAACACAGTTGTTGATATTCAGCCTTATTTGGGTGCTACATGGAAGAGAACATGATCCTTTTTAACAAAATATAGATTTACCATATTCATATTTTGAATGAATTAATGAAATCTTAAAGGAAGCTAAAAATGGGAACCAGATTTTACTTGAAGTCCTGAATGGGCAGTGCCATTCTTTAACAGGCGTGCATGTACTGCAACCGATTCATATGCAAAATTAGAGGAATGGGAAAAGTAAAATATAACCTTGCTTAGAAAAGTTTCTGCTTAATGCTAAATGTACTGTTTATGTTTTTAAATGTAAGACTGGTAAATAAAAATGTGGATCCTGCAAGCATAAGGAATCACTAGAAATCCCTACTCGTGCCCTAATCAAGGGTAGGTTGCTCCAGACTGAAATACAAGCCATTGTTATGCAAAGGAGTATGCCCAACATTTGGATATATGTAAATCTTCTATTTGCAGAATTTAGTAGTTAGCATGTGCTGAAATATGTTCTTATGAAATTTCAGCTATGTGTTGTAGAACTACTTTACAAACTCGGAAACAACCAAGGCTCAAATATATTTTTATATAGATACACATCAAAAACTATATATAATCTACATTAGAGACACTAAGACACAACTGTAGTGAGTCACTACCCATCAGACACTTCCTGCACAAAATCTCTAATTCCTTTCATTCCTGTGTTTCACTTCCATTTCTCCTTTCATAGAGCCACTGCTTCTAGAATTCCTTCTTTCTTCTTCCTGGCTCCCCATGCAGAGCTTCCTCATCCAGTTTTCCTCTCCTTGATCCCATTCTTTTTGGCCTCCTGAGATTCTCTCTTTTGAGCCTTCAAGGAGACACTTTCCTTCCTAATCACTGCTTCTTCAGACCATTTTTCTGTAAAATATGCTCTTTCGATATGCTTCCCATTCAATTCTCTCTTTTACTTAAGATGAGTTTATCATCCAGTATCTATTTTCTTCTTCTCAGCAATCCTGCCTCAAAAATACCTTGTCCTAAGGCCCTCTCTGCAATTCAATCTGCATAGCTGCTCAGCCTCTGCAACATCATCACAGCTCAGCAAATCAGTACCAGAAGCTTCACTGCTGCCACAGACACCATTAGTACATAACACTAATATATTTACTCTGATCCAGAGCCCTGTATGCTCTGATGTTCACATGAAGCAAAACTGCAGAAGCAGACACTTATATTCACTTTTCAATTGAACTGTTTTTTTTTCTTTTAGCTTCAGAAGCAGGGGGAATGGCAAGTGGAAAACTAAGGAAAGCTTATGATTTTTGTTTCACAGTGAAGTTCCCATTTATTTTGCAGATTTAAGTTAGTGAAAACCTGCCATTTACACATCTTAATAATTTAATTTTTCACTTTTTTTAGAATCTAAAAAGAAATAAGATATACTGAAGTCATACAGTATGCACCAATTGCCACTAAGATGTGTTTATAATGTTTTTATCTGAAATGTTCTAGCTTATATTAAAAATGAAAGAAATCCAGGCTTTGGGGACAGCTTTATCATTGAACTTGAAATACATGGATACTTTTTAAGAGCATCCATATTAAAAATAGGAAGTAAAAATATCAGAAATATAATAAACGTATCTATCTCTGAATGCAGATAAATATTTGCAAAGACTCAGACAAGCTCTGAAAGTAGGGTTAATGCAAAAACCTACACTTCGGATTGTTCTCAAAATGAACTGCATCTTGCAAGACCTCTGCAAAATCCATTTGTGTGAGAAGCCCCTATCACTGAAACTGAAGTCTTTCAAATAATATTGTAAGGGCTGAACATTTCGTGTAGATATTTGAAAATCTCCTGCTTATCAGTCACATGAATACATACAGATTTGATTATAATTACTTGCAGAAGTTAACTAAAATATTTCTGTTGGTAAGCTGTCAAATGTTACCAATGAAGCACTAATGACAGGAATCTATTGTACAATTTACCAGTGGGAAATCCAGAACTATTTGAAAGGATTGTACATTTTACTGTTAAAGTTGAGATACTTTAAGTCTTAAGACTGAAATCCAGTTGTTAAACATTTGACTCTAAAGTATGCGTTGGACAACGGGGACAAGCACTGTGCTCCTCCTCTCACTTTCCTTTTGAGCACTCAGTTTAATGAGTAACTTCAGAGTTTTTAGTCAAATGCAATTTATTGTTGCACCCAAATCAACACATGACAGTGTGCACACACCCTCAAATCAGGATCCAGCCTTTTGCCAGAAACCTCATTCAGCTGAATATGAAAGGGGCAAAGGGAATGCATGAGAACACTGCTTGCTCCCAAACATCAAAACCATCCTTTTCCACCCTAGTGCCCTCCACATGTGTTGGACAGCAAGTCCCATAAACTCTAATGAGCATGACCAACACATCTGGAGCATGTCTGGTTAGGGAAGGATGTTCACATCCATAGTTTGGAGGATGAGAAAGATGATAGCTGAGCCAAGTCTATCTGCACGAGGAAAAATGTGCTTAAAGAGGGCCCTATAGCACAATACTGATTATTATGCTATACTGTCAACAGAAGGAGTGTTTTTCTAGCACAGAAAGTAGAAATCTGTAGGTCTGGTCTGGCAGTACACTGGCTTAGCTCCATGAACTAAACTTCGCTGGTTTGAAAACAATGTCCTCTGTTTTCAATCCACTTTAACCAAATAAATTACCTTATTTTAATCCAATTCAATACTGAATTGTATTTAGGAAATAAACAGGGCTAGCATCAATGGAAGGTATGATTAGACAAATACTAAGGTCCTACATTCCAGCAGGGGTCAGCCCCCTGGAGTTGTTCCTACTTTTCACCATTGCAATCTTCTTGTTTGCCTGCCTCCTGTTTTACCTCAGATAATACTGATGGTGAGGACTGGGAAGCAGCAAATAACATTGCCTACTCACTCACTGGCTTTCTGCCTATCAAGCAAACAGGTAGTAACTATAGTGAGAAAGCGCAAGATAAGCAAAAGTTGGGTAGTGAAAATGGGGGCAAGAATGTAGACTCACTGGGGGAGGAGGCACTGGGGGTGTCTTGCCTGAAGTCCCTCAAAAAACTGACTCCTGCACTGATTTGAAAACTATGCAATGGGCAAACTGTGTTACATCAGACAGTATCTAGAAAATAGAATACAAAACCTTTAATATGTACATGAATTGTACATATCAATTTGTACCAGCATGGTAGGACTATACCCACACTGCAAATGATCTACAATGGAACTAAACAATACAAACAAACATACAGCCACTGCACAAATTGCTATAGTTTCAGTTAACCATGTTATTAGTAAATGATGATCAGTACCCTGAACTATGCCAGTTCTCTTTCCTATGAAGCTTAAAACCATTTACGTATAAATAAAGAATGCAGACAATTTCACTAACAAGCATATTTTATCAAACCTTCCTACCAATCCCCACCACAATAAAATACCATGTGGAGATTTTGAATGATGTATGAAAAGGCCAGTTTTAAGCAGGGATCCAGTCTGCATGATCAAAAAAGCCACTGCAGCTTGTTGTGAGCCATGACACATACTGGGTTCAATCTGCATAATCAATGTCTGGCTGCAACTTATTGCATAATCTGAACCCAGGTTATTCAAGGAGTTTTTTAACTTCCAACAAGCCATGCCACCTTCATTTAGATGGCATGATAAGCCATGATAAGCCACAGCCAGGTGACAATTAGGCAAATCATGCCTAGCATGTGCTGCAACTTACAACAAGCCACAGTGGTTTGCTTATGCCACCATAGCCTGTTTTTATTATGCCATCCAAACAGCTCTATGTCTGTTTTTGAGTTAAGTTTCACATAAATATCAGTGCTAGTATGAGAACTGCAATTCAAATATTACATGAGACGCTATGATTTCCTATGTTGTATTTTCATAGGTATAACAGATACCTACGCCCTCATATCCTTTACAAACTTTATTTCACATTTTAAGAAATCTTTTTACTATTTCCTGCCATTATCCTTTCAACTCTACTGAGAGGGCCTGCCTCTCTGTGCTGTATATCACAATCCAATAATATTTTAAAGATTATTTTGAACTAGTGGGATAACTACTAGATTAAATAGTTCTACAAACTAAATATTTATCTGATATTTGTATTTATAAAAACTTGACTTTTAGATTGATTTTTTTTAATTGAGGGACTGAGATATAGATATTTCATGGCAAACTGCTTAACATACAATAATATGAATACATTAGCGGTACAATCACTGTAAACATTAATTTCTGTAATCAACTATACTAAATCCTTTGGGAGCAGTTCACGCTGTACTTTTCCTGCAATATACAGGCAGTTTCAAATCGCTCTGGGGCAAGAGCATGTGGAGAAATGTAGAGGTGGCTGGAAAAAGTTATGCTATCACCATAGTAACCATCAGCCATGTTTGATTTGTTGGTATGGATGCTTCTTTTAACTTAGTGAATTTGAGCAGGCATCTCAAAGAGGATAGGTCAGTGTTATGATTTACATTCTGCTTGCAGTTATTTGAGACCAGTTACATCATTTTAAGGAAAGAACCCATTATCTTGAATATGAAAGATCATGTAGCAAGTAAGTATAGGACATGATATGCTACAAATTAATTGTCCAACAACAGTAACACAAAGGGTATGATTTCCATCTCATAAGGCTACAGTCTCATAATATATCACTCAAAAACCTACCTAAATAAATATTATAGGAACTTTAATAGAATATGCTATATTAGTTGATATTAAGAGAATTGTCCCCCTTACCCAAGAAGTGGCAACATATATGGTATTAAGCTAGCACAACTTTTTATTTGTCTAATGCTTTAAAGATGCTATGAAAGTAACATTCCTCACATGTAAGAGAAAAGAACAGAGTGAACTGACCCTTAGAAGAGCATATTATTAAGAAAAATTATGTTTTAACACTAATAAAGCACACATTATGTTGTTGCTAATATGAAATAGTATCTTTTTCTTCAGTTCTAGTTTTTAAATCTGTCAGGCTTTGACAGATTTGATGCATTACCTTCTTTTGAGAGTAGGAACAAATATGCTTTTCCTGAAAATTTTTCATCTAAAATTTCCTAGGTTTTATAGAATTGGTGTGATGTGCTGTATAAGGTACTTCCTAATTCTATATGAATCATGGAACTCTCTCATATCAATATGCTATTGTAATAGCTTTATATATTTGTATTTTAGCAAAAAAGAAAGAAAGAAAGAAAAACTACAATATATGAGATCAGTTAGCACAACTGGTCTGCTACCAATCTTGTAAGTCACATAAAATCCTGTCCCCTAAGAGGACAATTCTACGCATGTTCAGACAGGACAAAAATGATACAACTCCCAGAAATTTCCAGTCAGATGGCTGGCTGGGAATGCTGGAAATTGTAGGACTGTTTCTTCTGCCTGAAAATGCATAGGACTATATCCTAAATTCAATTTTTAGGGTGCAGGTAGAAAGATTATGTGGCGACATTGCAAAACTACAGATATGATAGTTATTTAATCCATATCTGTATTAGTTGCATGAATAAAACATTTGAAAGTCTGCTTGTGCTTCAAAAAAGTTGATTACACAAATCCAGCGAGAGCTGGACTCAAGCTTTCTGAAACACAGGTGGTTCTTGATATTTGGAAATAAATTTCAATGTAGTGCCAGCTCTCCATCATGCCAACATAATTTGATCTAGTCCTTGCAATATATCACTGACATACGTGCATGCAGAAGGTCATTTAATACTGTTTCAGAATTTCTGTTATATTGAAACACACTGTACCAAACAAGTAGCAGAAATGTGCTTCTGTTATTTATAAAATATAAAGTGCATTATTATGAAATCACAAAACTGACAGACTTTCTGTCTGGACCATACAGTTTTAAAAGAGAGGTCAGGGCTTTAATGTAAAATTCTCTCATGAGAACAAATTATTCAAGAGGTACAAACTGATTTTATCCACCCTGCCCTCCTATAATTGTTTTTGGCCACGCTTTTTAGTGCAAATAAGCTTGTGTTTTTTCTCAAGTTTAAGGGACATGGCATATTTGGGGTGCAAATAATATTTTACATTTTAACAGATCCCTCTGCAAACACTTAGCATGTTATTGCCATTCTCCAAAATTGTGGATGTACTGCCAGACGTAAAGAGAAACTCTTTTCCAAATTACCATTTTAGCTCTTAGCATTGTAAATCTGATTTATAACCCTTGGATTTGAAGATATGAACAGAACTAATTACTTCCAGTGGAAAAGCCCATACCAGTATATCCACTATATTTAGCAGATGACAACTTTAAGGCTCATGTGTAGTCAGTCTCAGATGCTCACATATGCATTTAAGTGCATTAAATTTGAAGATGGCAACCTGTGCCTGTGTAGAGAAGATTAAACCTTGATTAGTGGCAGAAGGACACACATTACAGGGAGAGGGGAGCAGAAGCGGGCAATACTCAAAACTGAGTACTAGATGTTTAGCTCAGTACAGAAATCCAGATACACAGTGGTGGAAACTTGCACACAGAAGTGTGTAAACTAATCTTCATTCTGACTGAAGTTGTAAAGATAGCATTTCACAACCTTTTGCTTAAAAAAAACTTGGAAGGAAATACATTTTAAATTATAATTAGACAGTCGATATACTTTTATCTGTTCCAACTTGGTATGAAAAAAACAGGATATTTAAGTGCAACATTTTTAACAACAGGGGTAAAATCCAGTAAAAGCATACTGACTGATAATGGTGTCATTTAAAAAATGGAACACGTTGCATATTGTGAGGGGGATGGGAGATATTGCCCTTAGCAAAATGAGAATTGAGAGAATGTGAGCATCAGGAATTCCTACACTCATGGATTCCATATTCTGGAATCTGACAATTTTACCATTACAACAGGGTTTGGGATGTGCAGTAGCAAATCAGCAGTATGGTAATTTAGGCTTAGACAATTCACTATAATTATACTATCAAATCAACAACAGTACACTTTCATTCAGATTACTAATTTACCCCTTAGAAGTACTTTTAGTACTCGTTTATACCAAGATCCTTCATATAATTTATTGTGGCCCAGTGGGGCACTAGTAACTAAAACAATCAAATTAGGTTGCAATTCAATGCACATTTAGATAGGAAAACACCTCCCACAACTGCTAGCAATCTCTGGCCAGTCATTCCCAATGTTGGCTGAAGAATGCTGGGGACTGTAAGGCATTTTTCCGTCTAAGGATGCATTGGATGGCACCCTAAGAATTCTTAGTTTCAGGCTTGACATGGGTACCAAATACTCGGTAGGTCCAATTCTCATATATTGGGCAAATCACCTAAAACAGTGAAATTAAAGTCGATACTTCTCTTTTTCTCTGTCACAAGTGTAACACACATTTCTAAAGTTTCTTTGGGGATTTTGGTGCAAGCACTTTTTTCCTTTTGTTTATAAATAAAAGTATTTCAACAATTTTGTTACTAAACGAAATGCCAGACTGTGCTCTCCTCTTTTCAAACACACAGGAGATTACAGAATACATTTAATAGGGCATTGAAATGGAAATGGCAAGTAGAGTAGAATTAAAGCTAGAAACAATTTTGCTAGGGTGTCAGAACATCTGGATGTGAAAAAAACCTATTATTTGTATTTAAGATGGCAAAAACTTGCAGTTTCTTTGATGGAAAAGAACTTTGAGGGATATGTTTCTGTATATTTAAATAAGATGCTTAGGAGAGAAGCAGTTACACAGTATCAAGGTCTAAAGTACATGCTTTGGTGTTTGAAGACAAAACTTTTCCGCCTTAATTTAATTTCTGATTTACAGTGCAATCCTTGGCATGTCTCCTCAGAAGTTGGGTCCATTGTATTAAAGAATCTTGCTACCAAAATGTGTGTATAGGATTGCAGTCTTATCAGAATTAAAGGATTTTGCTAGGTAAACAAAAATAATTTGTTCATGACAAGCCTTCTAGCCCTCTAATAATCCACACAAACTCTCCAGTAATTTTGTGGATGTGTGAGTATGTGTTAAAGACAAAATGTTTATTTTGTTTGGAAATTCTGTCTCTAGATGTGTTTTTACTGGTTTGGCTAGAGGTCCATGCTTGAACAAAAGAAAAAAAGTGCAGATCATGGCTTGGGATAATAAAATGTTTTTAAGACATGATTCATAAGGAACTGCTGATAGCTGCAACTGAATGTTTCAACTGTAGCAGTGAAACCACAGAAATCTGCTTGATATCAATTAAGTGATGCACCAAAATCTCTCAAAGCATTTCCTCAAAGGAAAAACAAAAGTTATTCTAATACTTTTCCACATTACATTCATACATATTCTCCTTATTTCAAATTTCAATCTCAACCATAACAACCTATCAAGTTTCTACATCACAGCAACTCACTAGAACCCCCTAACCCCACAAATATAAAAATAGCTTTTGAAATTTTGTAAACTCTCCTCACATCCATACAGAATGAAAGATTTATGATCAACATTATTTTGGAACAATCTGTTAACTCAGAAATGGATTTATATTGGTGCGACATTTAAATTACTGAGTTATCATAAAATTAGGTAAACATGGAATTAATTACTGGCCAGTAATCCCCATCCCCCCACCACCATTTTTTGCCATAAAGTAATCAGCAGGTTAATTCATTTAAAGATACCTTTTCCTATACAACCATTTAAAATTAAATATCTGTTTTGGTCATAAACGCTCTATGGTTAATATTAGGAGATACTAATTTCACCTGACATGTGTATCATGTTATACCGCAACACAAACCTTATACAGATTCTTTAAATTGTCACAACAGTTTTAGTGCCATTATACATGATTTCATAGTCTTGTAAGATTTAAGTACCATAATCATTGGGTGGTTAATTCTTTGTGTAAGAAATCACAGATATGTTGTTGGGCATAATTTAACAAGAAAACCAGACCCTTATAGTATTATATATTTATATATATATACGAGATATCTAACAAGAGGGAAGAACTTACAAAAAGAAAGGCAACTTCTTCCAGCCACTACATAGCAGTACCACTAGACAATTCTCTTATTTCTTGGTCTGTTGAATCACATTCTAATCAAGACCCTCTTGTTCTTCACCACTGTCCCCTCTGATATCCATTCTTTTCTCTTTATGGCCGTTGTAAATTCTCCTCATTTCTTCTTCATACTTGATAAAGTTTTCCCCAAATCTTGTCCATGCTTTGTAGGGGACAGTGATGGTGTTACGGTATGGAGGCCTCACTTCACTTACCTTCAAAAAAATACCATACCTGTTGGACCCCACATCAAAGTAGAACCTCTTGTTGTCCACCCTGAAGGAAGTCCCCTCTGGGAGTTCAGGAGGCTCATCACCTCCACTCCGCCTTTCTTCTATGTCTCCTTCACCATACTCTTCAATGAGCTGGACCAAAGCATCCCTGAATTCTATCATCCCCTGTGCTGGAAGGACAATAGTCTGTTCCTGCCCTAAACTGTGACCAAAATATCCTATCATGCCAGGCCCTCTAATCAAAGTCTGTCTAATCCTTAAGAAACGTCCACGTTGGTTCTCCTTCAGGTCTAGGTAATACTTCCTATTGTCTCTTTCAATGTATTCAGTTTTTAAGACGCTGTGAAGATGCTCTTCAGATCCAACTGATGCTGGAGGAGATGGTGGGTGATGGTGTTGTCGCCTCCTTGAATCTTGCTCCTTGCCATTAGCATGATCATTCCGATGACTCTGGCTGCCTTTCAGGCCCAAATGGGCATAGTGCTCTATGAAATCTCCCAGACAATCCTTCAGTTCAGAAGCTACTGACAAGGAGAGAGTCAGTTTGCTTTTCCTAATATTGTCCTGTCTGCCTCTTCCTATCCAGACCTCTGCTATCTTCAGGAAACGGCCTCGAGAGCTCTGCTTTACGTCCAGATAAAACCTCTTTTTTTGGATATCCACTCTTTTGGAGGCCAGCTCCTGGATTTCCATACAGCCCGCCTGAGAAGAGGAGGCAGGATAATGATACTGCTGCTGGGACTGGGAGTAAATGCTCCTGTGTAGGCCAGAGCCCCCCACACTCCTTCCTCCTCCTCCTCCTCTGCCTCTCTCCATCTTTATCAATCAACTGAAAACAACAAATATATAATAAAGATGCATGACACCATAGACATCCAACGGGCCTATTCTGTTTTCCCGGCAATTGCAGCTCTGTGCATAATTTATTTCACTAGAAAAATCTCCACTAACAGTCTTATCTTTTTCTGTGACACATGTCAATGTGGAAGTGTTGGACAGGGGGAGAGAAATAGAATTGGTTCAGTCATGGATGCTACAATAGATATATAGAGATTTATAGCTTTTCCTGATAAGCAGATGTTGTGAGAAAGGCTTTACTGCTAAATATAACAAAGCAAATCTTAAAACAGCAAGAACAGCACAAACATATGGCTGCCCTTTTCTCCCTTGCTGGCCCTGTTATTCTTCTCCTGAACAGCATCCAACATTCTGAAATATAGCAAGTGAAGCTTTGCCTGGCTTCAAGATATAATGATGGGAAGCTCCTCAGCTGCTTAATTTCAGCAGGAGGCTGTCCACAGGATCAAAGCCAGTAAAAACAAACGTATCTCTATATCATTGTCATCCTTTTTAATTGGCCTTGCTCTGTGTGCCTTAAGCAGCAACCTGGCATGCAAGATTCAGCAGGTGAAGCTTTTCCCAGTAAGCTTTCCGCATCAGGGAAATGTGAGCTTGCTAAATTTTTGCATACCAGACTCTTGTTGAAGGCACCAGGTAGTATCCCTTGAGAGGCGGATGGAGAGGCAAAGGTAAGGGGAGGCAAAACCTGTCTTCTGGCCTGGAACAGACCCATCACCACCCTCCTCGAATACGGGCCTTCGCGCCGCCACAAAGCCTGAAAGGGCTCCCCCCACCCCGGGGTCAAGGCAACCCCATGTTTACTTCTGGGAAGCGCCCATCCGTATCTGGCAGGTAGCTCGGCCACGCCAGCGACCCTCCCCGTCGAAGGAGCCCGAGACATACAAGGGTCTCTCCCCCGTCGTCCCCTCCCTGTCACGGAGCTCACCCATTCTGGCCCCTCCCGCCGCCATGATAGGTATGCGAGGCCGGGAAGAAGAAGGGGAGCGCGGGAGGCTACTTACTCCATCCCGTCAGTTGCTTCTCGCCCACTCGCTTGTCAGCCTGCCAGCCACGGCCGCTGCCCCTCCTGGCCCCCGCAGCGCTCGCCTTCCCCGCTCTGCCGCCCGCAGGGAGCCGGATAGGAGCATCCCCGGCCGGGCAGGTCCTATCGCCGCCGGACTCTTCACCCGCCCGCGGTGTCCCAGGTCCGTTTTCTTCGCAGGGAAAGCCGCGCAATCCGCACGTCCCACACACGCGCGACGGAGCGGAACACGAGACAGGGAAGGGGGAGCGGGGCTGGTTTCTGTCGCCAACATGCAGATGCCTCCTCCCCCCGCCTTTCCTCTCAGAACCACGAACTACAACCCCCAGAACGACCCGCGGTGCCGGCAAGCGCAGAAGCTTTTGTGCGCATGCGGCTCACCTCATTTCACCTTCTAGAGTTGACAGCGGCGGAAAAAAGGGGGGGAGGTCTGAAGTGTTCATGACGCAATTGAGCTGCGACTGTAGAGTTGGTTGGTTCTGACAACTTTTTCTTGCGACTGGCGGGAAAGATTGGTCGGAGTGGGAAGTAATAAACTATGAGATTGCGCGGTCAGGTGGATCCTGAGGAAGGCTTGGATGAGGTGAGTTTGGGCCAGTGAGATGGCTTTGGTATGTTTTAAGTTATTTGAACACTCGCTCACATGCTCATACAGTTAATGCAGCGTGTAAACACAGGCAGACTGTACTTGTATTTGCACTTTGTTGTTTAGTCGCTAAGTCGTGTCCGACCCTTCACAATCCCATGGACAACGTTCCTCCAGGTTCTCCTTCCCTCCACCATCCCTCGGAGTCCACCCAAGCCCACACCCACCTCCTCAGTGGCCCCCATCTAGCCACCTCAACCTCTGCCGTCCCCTCCTTCTTTTGCCGTCAGTTGTTCCCAGAATCAGGATCTTCTTCATTAGGTGGCCAAAGTATTTGAGTTTCATCTTCAGTATCTGACTTTCTAAAGAACTGTCAGGGTTGATTTCCTTTAAGATTGTCTGATCTGATCTCCTTGCAGTCCAAGGGACTCTCAGGAGTCTCCTCCAGCAGCACAATTCAAAGGCCTCAATTCTTTGGGGCTCAGCCTTCCTTATGATCCAACTTTCACAGCCATAAATTGCAACTGGGCAAACCATAGCCTTGACTATATGCACTTTTATTGGCAGGGTGATGTCTCTGCTTTTTAGTATGCTGCCTAGATTTGCCATAGCTTTCCTCCCAAGGAGCAAGTGCCTTTTAATTTCTTGGCTGAAGTCACCGTCTGTGGTGATCTTGGAACTCAACAAAATAAAATCTGTCACTACCCCCATGTCTTCCCCATCTATTTGCCTGGAAGTGACACTCTCTGTCATTAAAGTGGTATCTTGCATATCTGAGGTTGTTGATATTTCTTCCAGCAATTTTCATTCCTACTTGTGATTCATCTAGCCCAGTCTTTCTCATGATGTGCTCTGCATATAAGTTAAATAGACAGGGTGACAATATACCCTGCCATCCTGTCTTGCCATACTCCTTTCCCAATTTTGAACCAATCAGTTGTTCCATGTCCAGTTCACACTTTTGCATCTTGACCCACATAGCTTGACCGTAAATTCCCTTAAAGGAAGTGTGCTGCACTTAGGAATAAACAGTCACAAAAAGTGCTAAATTCCCTTAATCAAGTCTTGTTCACTTTTTTGAACTTATATCTGAGTACATGGGCCTAGTGATGTACTTGCCTGTGCAGTACTTGATCTGGAAGCTGAATGTGTGAATTAATTCCTATGAAAATACTTGATACTGCAGTTGTCAAGTAATAAACATGAACGTGTAAGATTATCTTTTGGTCTAATGCACTTTGCCTTCTCTTACTGTTTCAGTTATCATGCACATTCAGAAGAATACATTGATAGGAATATGGATTCTCCACCAAATAAACTTCCCCAGTGGATGACTGAACAGAACAAAGATGATTTGTTGCTTGATAAAAAGGTAGGGATTCAGCACATATATTTGATTCACATGGAAGAATAAAAGTTGGAAATGTAATGAAAGGCAGTGCAGACTGCACTTCCTGTGTATGCAGTTTCTGATAGGGAATTACACAGAAATTCTTAGACTCATCATGTCTTCAGGTCTGTTGGCAAGTTCTGTACCTTGCAACAGTTAAAATGTCTCATATCTATTACCCACCCAGTATTGTTAATGTTAGCTTGATAGAGGTGATACTGAGTGCTTGGTAGTACACTTGCAGGTACTGGCTAGTATTCAAAAGACCAGCCATAAGTAATTCTATTTATCTTTTGCAGGGAGGTTCCAATAGGGAGACTGGAAAGTATGTGCCAAGATACGTAGAGGCTTGTTGCTACTGGTATTGTTTGATATAGTAATTAATATCTTGGTTGGAAGAGGTATACATCTTCCTTGTGTACGGGGCAAAGTTATTCCTAAGTACCTGCTGGGAATTGTAGTATTGAGTGCCAGTATGAGTGAACCACTGAATCATTTCCTAAACATGCCTTACTACATGCTGTCTTTTCTGTTTTCATGAAGCAGAAGAATCCTGTCCATCGGAGCGTTCTGGAAGACAGCCTCCCATTCTTAGAATTCCAGGGCTCTGTCATTTACAGCTATAATGCTAGTGATTGTTCCTTACTATCTGAAGATATAGTGTAAGAAACTGAAAGCTTTATTTTCATTATGTTCCCCCCATGTCTTTGTAATTTGAAGGGTTTGACAGAATTTAGGAGAGTGGTGCTTCTTAAGTGTTGTAATGAGAGTTTCTGTTTTAGTTTGGTTATATTTTTTGGACCACTGTATTTTGTGACCTTGTAATTGCCATGTGAGAGAATGCTGAGAATATGTTTGAAATAAGTATACAGCATCAATTGAATATAAAGTAGCAACTGCTACATTTCTTCTGTTTGGCTACAAGTATATGCATTTCTGGGGGGAAATGTGGAAACAGCTACTTCCTCTGGAGTTTCCACTCTAGCTGCTTGCACTACTGAAATTGCAGGCTGTTTTTCAGTGTTAATTTTAAAGTGAGAAATGGTTTGTCTCTTTAGTATGTGATAGTATCTAAAAGAAATTGGTGGTGCACCTGTATGTTTCTGGTTTTCATAATATCCTCAGGGACCATTAGAAAGTGTGCCACAGAGCCAGTTTAAGAACCATTGTATTTAATAGACAAAATGAAAACATTGTTTCGTTTAAAATAGTTATTTAATGTTGTTTTCTTGTCTGAAAGATTTATTTATTATTTCCGGTTCCCCAGAATTGATGTTCACTCCTGTCCTATTGTAGTAAATATATTAATTGTGGTGTGAAAATGGCTGTGTAAATAACAGAGTTTACCTATTGGGGCATGCGTTCTCTGTCTCCTTTCTCTTGTTTGCCTTCACCTTGGTTTAGTTACTACATTTGCACCAGTAATCATCATAGTTAAGAACAACTTTTCTTCCAAGGGTTGAGAGCGAAACCATGGCCAATAGTAACTGTACCTCGTGTTGATGTAGGTACAGCATTAGAACTGGAATGGAGAAAAGTTCTGATTCCAGAGGCTGCATTTAGTTCCTGGCCACCATGAGGGCCAGATGAAGTGGCAGGTCCCTCCCTTCCAAAGCTCCAGTCCTCCCTCCTAAGTCTCCTTCCCTCACTGAATATAGCTCCAATTCTCCATAATCTGTGCCTCTTTCTACAAAGAGAGATTCCTTAGCACTAAAGGAAGACATAGCTATATGGAGAACTTCTCCAGACTGGATCTGGCCCCGGTTTCCCATCCCTGTAAATCATACTTAAGGCAAACAAGGGAATATAGAAGAGATTTTTTTCAGAGGAGGGAGAGGAAAGGGGTGCACAATTCAAAAGTAGTTCCTAACTTGACATCCATGGTTTGTTGGAAACAGTCATTAGGTTTACACTGGATCTTCAAATTAATTAAATAGGAACTAAGCTCCGGATGTATTTTTCTCTTTTAGTACAACTCTGCCTTATGGAACTGTGCTAGGATTCGACATTGAATGGGCACCACGCTATGCTAAAGGGAAAGAAGGAAAAGTGGCCTTAATCCAGCTGTGCGAGTCTGAAAAAAAGTGTTATCTGTTTCACATCTCTTCAATGTCAAGTCAGTACTATTCTATTTAATAATCTCTAAACAAGATGAACTCATTAAGTTGCCATTTATGTATGCTCTACGTTTCTTTGCATAGTTTTCCAAACACAATTACTTCTGTAATGTAGAAACATGTCCGCCTGTACTCTAACCTAATTATACACTAAGGGTGCAGCAATCCAAGGTGGATTTGATTTAAATCACATAGATTTAACTCACAATTTATATTACAATTTACATCACTGGTCAGTAAGACTAGACTTAAATCATGGTTTCTTACAGAATTTGCATGCACGTATGCCTTATCCATAGATAGAGGAACTTGTTTAAAATATTCCCAAACTGGGTCTTTTTTACAGCCTGCTGCCATTATAGCTTTTCTTATTGAGGGAAAGAATAATATGATAAACCTCAGGATATCATGATAGACAAAAAGATCCAAAGACTTGTGGAATATTTTGCTCAAAAGGTTTCATTTTAATTTTTATTGCTTGCCCCTCCCTCTTCACACTTAGCTTCTTGTGCAGATCTATTCCACTCCCAACAATCTTCTTCTATTAATTGAAATTTTTGAAACTTAATACTTAAAAGGTAAGGGGTTGATTCTGTGTACATAGATTTACAAAGGAAAAATTGGATTAAAATCTTTTTCTCAACTCTATGTTTATTTTATAACATTTTTGCTGTGAAGAAGAGGCATGTGATCTCTGCAGATACAAGTTCACGGTTCTGAGCCTGTAAGACCAAGCATCTGTGATCATATCTTCTAGACAGAAAAATTGCCCAATAATCTTACATAAACCCGTGGAAGAACATGACATTGTGAAGGGATTGATGGAATTCATTTAGCAAGAAATTTAAACACTGTATGAATATACAGCCTTATGCTTTATAATTTAAAACTAATCCTTATTTCATGATGAATAACTATTGGACCATAATTTATCTTAAACGGGAAACTACATTTAGATAGATTTTTCCTCAAAAATATTTTATTTTAAAAAATCCAATTTAAAGCAAAACATCTGATTTAAAAATTAAAATTCAATGTTTTAATTTTTTTTAAAAAATATGTTTGTCCACCCTGCACCAATCAGAAGGTTACATGTAAAAGTTTCTAATTTATGCTAAAATGTTTTGTGCACTGGAGGATGAGTAGGCACTAGACAGTGTTCTCTCTCTGTGACCCATTTTTTACTCCAGAAGTTTTATTCTGAATTGGCTTGAGTTCAGAAATTCTATGCTCTCTTGGTACCATCTGCCTTGGCAAATTCTTTCTTCATTGCTCTGTCTCATGGAGTTCTTTGATACCTTCCTTAGTTTTATGTTGTGTGCATGTGACTTTTATTCTCACTCTCTTGCATTACACATACTTGAATACTCTCATGTACATTAAAAAGCAACCTAGTGTGCACAAGCATGCTCATCTTTCACTAAAATACTGTATTGTACAGAGGGAACACAACATGAAACCAGTTTGTGGTGATGGCAAATCTCATGCCCTTGGGAGAAGAGATAGGAGGTACTAGAGATGGAATTGCTGTTGGTATTGGCCATGCCCAGTGTCCTCCTCTTCTGTTCTGCCAACCAAATGCCCATTGTTTGCCTCACTTCAGAGCAGATCCAGCAGGGTCACCCCAACTCTGAGGCTGCTGCTTCTAGTGGGAGCTAGCCCCATTCCAGTGAGAGAGGGTTCAGTTTTTGGAGGTGGCAGTGGCAAGACTATAAACTCCTGGCAGTACAACTGCATGGGTGGAAAAGACGGGGGAGTAGCTTACTAGATGCTGAGGTTCTGAAGGAACTGAGCCTACTGATACAGGATGGAGATTTAAAGTATTTCACAAACTCCAGTGGTTCTGTGGAGGTGGCAGAGGCAACTGTGTCTGCAGGTGCCCCTCTGATGTACTTTGCATAGATGGGAGGAGGCCCAGATTTTAGCCAGTGGTTGTGGGTTGCTGGCTCAAAGCAGTTTCAAGCTTTGTCACATGGCTGTAGTGCAGGGGCTGTAACATCACAGCTCATGGTGGTCCTGAAGCCCTTCATGGAAATCCTCAGCTCTGACACTGCCCTCCTCTGCCGGCTGAACCCTGTCATCATGCATCGAGGACACAGATTAACATGCTGCCTATGGGCACCAGTGCATCTCAGGACACAATCACCTGAGATTGTGGGCACCTGTCAAGGTGCCTTACCATTTTACCAACACACTTGAAAAAAAATTCTGGCTGGCAGCTATGCTTGTTTTGAAACCCGTTTCAGTTATTGCTGAAAATGTGGGTTACTTTGTTGGACTCAGACACCACTTCTGCCTTGTGCTCAGGCAGTTTTGGATTATTTGTCCTTTGCGAGAGTCATTTTGTGATGATGTCCAGACAGTTTCTGAAACTGCAGTATGTTCCCATGGCCAAAATATTGGCCTCCCACTGATATAGGACACGGGAGGGAATGACAGAGGTTCCATGGGCAAATTTAGCACCCTTAATGTAAAATCTTATTCCTTGCAATTTGGCAGCTTAGTGGCATCAGTGAGGGAACGGTTGGAACTGCAGAAAGGATGACGGGGTCACATGCAGACTGCGAACTGTCTGTTCTTCACCCCAATCTAGGGAAATTTATGGGCAACTTAAGTAGATGTTGAGCTTCCTGCAAGGGGTGGCAAATGCAGGCCAGAGGTACAGAAGAACTTTAGGAGAGCTGTGGGTCAGGATGTTGTGGGTAGGGGTTACGCAAAGAGGCAACAAGCGAGCTGCTAAGATAATGCTTGGTGTCTTGCAATCCCCTCCTGTCCTGGGGAGGTCACCACCACCAGGTGTTACTGGATCTGTCCCAGGTTGCCTGAGACCCTTTTGTGCCCCCTAGCAAGAGTGGGATTTTGATGGCAGGTAACATTGTTGCATCCCACTGTACTTACTCTCTATCCATTATCTACTACCCTCCCCTCCCCCCCCATACAAAGTGAAAGAAGGAGGAATTCTTGGTGGGGGATCCAGAGAGCAAGAATTAACCAACACTATTGGGAGAGCAGGTTGATGCTAAGGGCAATGTGAAATTTGCCAAGAGCCACAGATTCCCCCACCCCTCTTTTAAATCATTGTAAGTGGCCTCAGCTAATATAAGGTATAATTTCCTAAGTTAAATATATTTTATGTGCATCTTAAATATCTTTAGGTTTTCCTGTGGGGCTGAAACGTTTGCTTGAAGATAACCATATTAAAAAAGCTGGGGTTGGTATTGAAGGAGATAAATGGAAGTTGCTGCGTGATTTTGATATCAGGTTGGAGGAACTTGTTGAACTGACTGATCTTGCCAATGAAAAGGTAATAACTTACTGTAATACTGGGGAAGATGCTCAGCAGACAATTCATACAAAGTCAGCTGAGTAGGGGAGCAAACTTGTGCTGAAAATTGAAAAGGGTAATACAAAATTAATCTTCTGCTACTGAAATATATGAAAATTTAATTGTAATACATGGTAAAAGGAAATGTTATCTTACATTGAGAATTACTGGGATCAGTATACTTTACTGTGCCACATACATTGTTCCCATATATTTTTGCCTATTATTTCCATGAAATGTTAGAATATTTAGGAGCTGTTATTTTTGTCAAAATAGACTGCTGTGGATTGTCTTGATACTGGCTGTTATCAGCAAGTTTATAGATGATGTAGGCTAAAGTCCTAAATACCCTTATCAAGGTGTGGGTCCCATTTAATTTAGTAGTCCTTACCTCTGAGTAGCCATATACAGAATTGTGCCTTTCAAAGCATAAATTACCTGTCAACCTCTTGAAATGTTTCAGATGTTACTCTTACATGTGATGGCCCTCAGAGCACAGTGCCACTCATAAATTCCTGCTTGGTGTCCCCTCTGAGTGGTGAGGCTGCCAGTCACTCTACTCAACCCATGATCTTCACAGGTGCATTTACCTGGTGATGGTTATTATGGAAGGTGAACTAGTACTTGGCTTGCATTCCAAGGCAGGAAGTTGCCATGTGAGGTGCCCCAAAATGCAGTGCCCAGCATCTACAATGGTCGTTAGAGTCTGAGGACTCTAACCTATTGGTTGCTACAGATCAGAGGTATCAGGACCAAATTTTTTAGGTGAAGCACTTAAGGGCTCAGACCTTGAGAAACTAATCTACCTCCTTGCAAATGTGGTCCCAATTGTCAGCGGTCAAGTTGCCACCTTTACCCTGCTCTCATTTAGACTCAGAAAGAAATTTTTAAATTCTCAGTTGTAGCATTGGCCCTATTTTATTGTAACCTTTTATTTATGACTCTTAGTATTTTATTTTATAATTTTACTATCTAATTGTTTTATAATTACTATTGCATGGTATGTTATGGTACTTTGTGTTATGTTATGACTCATGGTTTCAATAATAAACTTATTTACAGATCAGAGGTGATCCCATAATAAATGCTGCTTGGTAGGACTGTCTGTTGGAAACAGGGGCCAAGATGAGTTATTGCGCCTTGTGGTGGCTCTAACAGGGCAGCAGAAGGGCCTGGCACTGGACTGGGGGGGGGGGGGTTGGGGGCAAAGTCAGTGTTGAGCGTTTGGGTTCTTGGCAGGTGCCTAACTGTACCAACCCCAGATTGCATTAGGCTAAACAAAGAACCAGTGCCTCAAATGATGAATCTATAGGAACTAGAAAAGATCAATTGTATCATACTAGCTGAAAGTTTCACTTGTCATGAATCTGGTGTATGCTCACTTGTTTATCACATGAGCATTCCCTGAACAGTTTGCATGTAATGTTAGGTGTATGGCACCCCATCTCCAAAGATGCATCGCACCAAGCCGTATGTGATGAATATTTTTGGTTCAGAATAGATATCTGAATTAGCTTGTACATGTATTCATTGTTGTGGCACAATAAGGTACATGGCTTAAGGAGGTTTCACATTATGAAAACCCTTCATGAGAGACAGCTCTAGTTAAGCCCTGCTTAAAATTTGAATGTGTGTTTTGACTGTATTTAAAAGTTGCACTTAGCAATACATAATCTCATTAAACTTATTCCATCTATATCAGATCACAGCAAACTTACTCTTTAATGTAGTTTGAGAAACAGTTTGTTCTTAACTGTTCCAATCTTATTTTTAGCTGAAGTGTAAGGAGATATGGAGTTTGAACAACCTTATGAAGCACCTCTTCCATAAACAGCTTCTGAAAGATAAGTTGGTCCGCTGTGGTAACTGGGAACAATTTCCACTTACTGAGGAGCAAAAGCTGTATGCAGCTACTGATGCTTACGTATGTGCAAATAATTTCTATATTTTTTCTAAGCTATATCAAGCAAAAAAAATTGCAAAGCTAGTTTTAGCCCAGTTAGGTTTACCATGTCTCAACTTAATAAGGCTTCAGCTTGTGCATGCTGCTTCCTTGCTTCTCTCTTCCAATATCCCACAATTCAATACAGAATGCATCTGAACTGGGAAGTTATGGTTTCTGGTTTTGAGCAAACAGCAATCATACACAAACTTTAAACTGTGGTTAGATGGAATATTAAGTGAGAACTCTATTTATTTATTTAGGATATTTATATGCCATCCTATTGCAAAATCCTCAGGATGACTTAGATAAATAGAATACAAATATCAACATAAATTATCAACCCACTCTGGCTGCAGTTAAACTATAATAGTAAAAAATACAATATTAAAACTTATTAAAATATTGATGAAATAAAAAGGGCTTAACCTGGTGCTGAAAAAGATATAATGACAGCACCAGGCGGACCTCTCTGGGGAGCGCATTCCATAGTCGGGGCGCCACCACAGAGAAAGCCCTCCTCCAGGTACTCTGTCTCCTAATATCTTTCACAGAGGGTTCCCGGAGGAGGGCTTCTGCTGCCGATCTCAAGGGGTAGGAGGGCAAATAGGGAAGAAGATGTTCCTTTAGGTATCCAGGTCCCAAGCCATTTAGGGCTTTATAGGTAATAACCAGCACCTTGAATAGAGCCCAGACTTTGATGGGAAGCTGGTGGAGCTGATAGAGGACTGGGATTATATGAGAATAATGCCCAGTCCCCGTCAGCATCCTGGCAGCTCTGTTTTGCACCATCTGAAGTATCCGGACTGTCTTCAAGGGCAGCCCCACGTAAAGTGCGTTACAGAAATCCAACCAGGAAGTAACCAATGCATGTGTCACTGTTGCTAGGCAATCTTCCTCCAGGTGTAGGGATGCAGCTGATGGATCAGCCAAAGCTGACGGAAGGCGCTAATTTACTTTGCACCACTAAAGTGACCTGACTGATGAAATACCAGTCTCTCGTGCAGCTTATAAGCCCATGCCGCAGAACTGCCAAATTATACTGGAATGGGACAAGATAACCGGCTGTTGTAACTTAGTACCTGTTAGCATTGTCACACTTTGCTTCTAAAGACTCAAGGACTCAGCTCTGTATTTGGCAGGTGACCAGGATCCATACTTACAACCTTACATTAAAAACACACCTTATTGAGTGGGGGGTGGGGTCAATAGTAGGATCCAAGATTAATCTCTACAAAGACCCTGTGCCAATGTGTTATTGTCCACCTTTTTCCTGCCAAATCACCTTCTCTAGTACCACATGCTGTCCCTGAATGCCACCCGCTGAACTCCCTTTCCATGAGCTTTCTGAAGCTCATGCCAGAACAGCACATTCCTGGTCAGCATGGAAGCAACCATACACACTAACAAAAACAATGTTAACAAACAGAAAAACAAACTAACCCTACCTTGCTCAAGACGGTAGGGCCAAAACAGAGTTCTGCTGCTTCCAGTCTTGCTATCACTGGTGATACAAAGTGGTTATTCCACCTAACCATATGGAACTGGGATGGTGGAATGATACTTGCCTAGTTTGTTGATTCCTATAGTACAGGGATAAGGAACCTGTGGCCCTCCAGACATTAAACTCCAATTCCTTTCATTCCTCACCATTGGCTGTACTGCTGGAGCTGATAAAGGGCAAGACTTAGAAAAACTGAAACCATCAAATGATAGACAAACTGCAATCAAAGACAAGTGGGGCAGCAGGTGGAATAACCTCAGTGAACAGCAATAAGATACTAATTACTAATAAGCTGGCAAATAAGGTCTTTGCCTGGCATTTGGGAGTCATCAGAGCATATAAAAGTCAGGATGCTGTCATGGAGGAGGCCCTTTCCTTGGCTGCCATCTGCCTGATCCTAACAGTGGGGCACAAGATTATGACCCTCCCCACAGCATCTGGAGGGTTGAAGGTTCCCATCGGCTGCAGTACTAATATTGCACACATAGGCACCAGCGGCCCAGTGTTGGCTGGCCATGTGAAGGCCTTAAAAGGAGACCTTAATATACCAGGTACCACATTTAAATTAGACCTCATGTTACGAGTAAGCAGCCAAGGCACCTAAATATTGTGTGGATGGATGGATGGACAGACAGACAGGGATGTTCCTTGTAATTGGAAGCTCTGCAGCATACCAGCTGGAAAGTCTTCAGGAACCAGATTTGGTTCCTAAGCCACTTTTTCCACCCTCTTCATTCAGGGTTCTTGCTCTCAGTCCACTCTGCAGTACATCTTGACCTCATATAAACCCAGATCAAATTCTGCCTGTGAGAGAGGAAGTCAGTGGCTTGTTAATGTTGTAGATTCCCTATGTTCTATAGCTGGAACAGTCATTAATTCAAACAGCAGAGATGGGTAACTATAGAGAGAGCACTTTTGGAAGACAGCCAGCTTCATAGGGCTGATCTGCCAAAAAGAGAGAGAAATTGCTTCTCATCTGATTGGGAAGCTTCTGATCATATCCAGCTTCATTAAATAGAACTGTCCAGAGCCTATGGGAATGGAACGGTATAAAAAACCTAACTAAATCAATAGAATTGAAAAGAATTTTGTATTAATCATAAACTCTTGTTAATTTATAAAGCCCTATCACTTAAGGGCATTGTTGGAAGCTCTTCTAGGGTTTTCTTCAGCTATTAGAGATCAGGCAGCTGGCAGTCATGGAAAGAGTCTTTTCTGTGGTAGTGTCCTGAGGTTGAAATGCAGTCTCCAGGACTGTTTGCTGGCACCTACTCTGATAAGTTCTAGATGCCAGTGTTCTGCCAAAGGCAGGGGTTCTTTTGGATTTGGAGGTAATGAACACACCAGTAGGTAAAGGAAAAGCAATGCTTTATTTAAGCAATGATAGTATCTGCAGGCAAACAAAACAGCATTTATACCTTGCAAGAGTATCTTCTCCCCTTCAGCTGCCATGAGCCCCAGTTGAGCAGCAAGAGAGCCAACCACCCTCAACAATTACAGAGCATCCAGTACCTGACCTGTATAGAAGCTCTCAACCTCCTGGTTTTATAATGGAGTAATTGAGTGCATCTGGCTCACAAACCTCAACTCTATGCATGCCCGGCACCTGGCCCCTGAGCCAACACTGGGGTAAACAACTCCGGATAGCTAATCTAGGATCCTCCCAAATGCTTTACACCTGGGACACAGCACGCCCTTCTGGCAAGGGGAATGTAAAACAAGATATGAAAAACAAAACACATTCCATTGTATAACTGAAGACTCAACATACTTGATAAGGGCAACATGAGGGGAAATAGACGTGTCCAACCTAACTCCTCACCATACAATAATCTTCCACATGTTTCCAGTACAGCCAGGTCAAGACCTTACTTTCCCAGGCTATTAATTAGTTATCTTCTTGTTGTTGACTGAAGTTATTTCCCCCTCCCTCCAGTTTTTAACTGCTGCTGGTGATCTCTTGTTTTCTAACATTCATTTTTGTAAGGCTTGTCTTTTAATTGGCCCCATTCTCAAAACCATGGTTTAACACTACACGGGCAAGTCAGAATGAGCCTGAGTCATACATTGAGCTTAGGCATTCCTAGTTTGGACAACTTCAGCAGAATTTAGTTCGGACTTTCCATAAAAGCTGGCTTTTCATTCAAAACAAACCAAAGATTATAGTCTTAAAATTTTGATTCGTTAAACAATCCAACTGAATAATGCATGGTGTGTAAGCCACAATGGACTGCCTGTTTGTTAAACAACTCTTGGACTGTCTGGGCTCACCATTGGTCATTCTTCCTCAACTTTCCCCTCAGTCCTCCAACCATTCTTGCTTCTTCCTCTCCACTCTGATCGCTATCCTTTTTTTTTTTTTTTGCTGGGGTGAGGTTTTTTGTATTATTTGGAGCTTCAAAAAGTATAATTGGTGTCCTTTTTAATTTTTTGTTGCTTTTAAAAATATATATTTGTCAATTCTTCGCAGGTGTACAAGTGTGCACTTCTGTCTATCTGGTAGGAGTAGTCTTGCCTACCAAATTCGTTTGACTGTTTCAGCTGTCAAAGTGAGGACAAGGCAAGACTGCATATAGGCTAATTTGCACAGCTGCCAACTGTTATTTGTCCAGCTGTCAAGTGAAATGTACTGTACTGGGAAAAGCTGATGCACCAAAAGGGGGTGGCGGCACTATCACCTACTTAGCAATATAATCCTCTCAAATTTAATTGTTGAACTAACAGTTCTCAGCACCTTTTACCAATTGAGTAGTTTTGTGAGACTCCAGTTATGCCAGAAAGGGGAGATACTCCCTCTGTTATGTGGCTCTTTATGGAGCATTTATTGCTGTAGTCCCTTGACGGGTCTAACCCCCCCCCCCAATATGCAAATGTAATGCCTTGGAAGTAAATGAAGGAGAAATGTGTAAGAGCTGGGATATAAATTGAGCTTAAATTTGTGCACCTGCAGTAACTGCTACAAAAGCATAGGAAATTAGTATTTCCCCTTTCTGGAGTCACTGCAAACTTGAGGAAGAGTTGAAAAGTTGGAGGACACTGTGAACTGCCAGTTCAACATTTAGAATTGAAAGGATCATATTGCCAATGAAGTGATGTCCTCACCCGCTTCTAGTTCAACTTCTTTCTCAACCTTTTTGTCTTTTACTGTTGGCAGCTCAGCCCTTGGTCCCTGGCAACTAGATGCAAATTAGTTTTTTTCCACTCTCACCTTGTATTGCATGGCCATATGTGTATTTGCAGACATGCCTAGATTCAACAAAAAAAAGGGGGGGGGTGTAAAAATGCACAATTTTCAGGAGGAAAATCCCCCAATTTCAATTGTGCTTTTTTGAGGCTCCAAATACATAACTAAATAGTAGAAGCCAAGGAAATGGTCCTTCTATGGTGCCATTTTGACATTGGTAGAAGGGCAGTGGCTGGCAGGATTGCAAAAGCAAGCAACAGGGCTCTAGGCCACTTCTTGCTGTTTCAAATAACATGTTCAGACAGCGTGACCATCTGCTGTTGGTTAAAGAAGCCCTAGAACAAGGCATATGTTCTCAGGGTGATTAGTTTGTGAAAGGGAAGCAGTCCTGTGGAATTCTGGTTACCATGGTGGGTTGGTGTGTTAGAATACTGTTTGATGCTGGTTTATTTAGAAAGTTACAAGATTTTGGTTTAATTACAATCTCTTTCATGGAAAGCACAACCGAACTCTGCCAAAATCTTCTCTTGGTGGTATGCATGAAAGCAAGGCATTGTACAGGCTCATTTCAGCTCATCTGTATAACTTCACGCTTCAGCTTTATGTCATTGTTTGTTGTTGCTGCTTTCACCGCTTTGTTAGCTGGCTTGAGAATTTTTGGTGGGATCTATTTTATTTTAATGGTAATTTATCAAACCATAATACTAAAAAGTGTTCGTGGTCAGCATTAAAATTCCAATCAAAGATTGCTTCAGAAGATAGATAACTTTAGATCTGATAAATTGTGGAATATTTTAACTATTACTCTTGCATTAAAAAGTATTTATTTGTTGTAGGCTGGCTTCCTCATTTACCAAAAACTGGTAAATATGAAATGTGTTAACCAGATACAGATTAGTATTGAAAAAGGTGAGCTTTGAATATTGTCATTCAAAGAACATTACTATCTTTCCCTCCTTAAATATGTGTGGTTATTCTAGCTATTTTACTAATGTTTGTTGGTAAGTATAATACAAGTAGATGCTTGTACCTTCTGTGGTATTTATTTACTTATTTATTAAAAGCTTTTCTATCCCATCCCCTACAAACGTCTCGGGACGGGATTCATTCTTGAGATATGTGAGGAATTTTCTGTTTATTCTACAATGAAAAGTACAGTAGGCACGCTCATATATACTTGAATGATAAACTAATTTTCAGATTAGAATCATTGCCAGCATCTCTCCTTATACATTTTACAGAAATATTCAGGAATATGGTTTAAAAGGTGGCATGTTATTTTTGAAACACTTGGTATTATAAATGCTTGGTATTTGTAGCACATTTTGTAACAGTTATATCTATTACCTTGTAGAACATCAATATAATATTTTATGGACTTATACAAGGATGAATGCAGTACATGGCTCCTTTAAATCCAGAACTTTTAGTTGGAGAGCATATAAGAAGTGCTAATTTTGAGACCTTGGATCCAAGGTCTTATAAATGTAAGCACTAACACTTGAAACCACAGTTCTTGTACTTGAAAGCATGGTTCTTAGGACAGTATTATGATTGGAAAAACTGTTCACCTCCAGATTCTGTTTTGGCTATTTCAGATACATCTCTACTGCCATGTGAAATAAAGAAGGAATTGGCATCTCTGTCAGAGGAGCTGGTGGATTTGGTTAATTGCCTTCCTAGCACTTTTGGAAAGTCTACAAATGTTCACAGGTTAAATGTTGCTTTACTTAATTTTTCAGTGCAATTTTGTGATGGATGTTCATTTTTCTAGCATGAATATCTGTGAATTTTAGATATGCATATCAGTCAATGCATTACTTCGTTTATGGAAGCACATTATCTCATCGGATATGACTGAAAGAGCTGTATATAGAGCTTACATGCTGCTTCTTGTGAACTGCATTTACTTTCACTGAAAATCCTCTCCAGAAAGTCAGAGGGTCCCTGGGATGTCTCTGATACAGATAGTCAGAACTGCTTTGCTTTCTGTTGCCTTTCAAAGTGCAGCTGGCTGGAATGCAGGCTCAGCCTTCTCAGCTGCAGTTCATAAACTCCCTTCTTAAAGCAGTTTGGTTAGGCCCCTCTCTTTTGAGATACATATAAGCTGTGAAGACTAAAAAAATGTCTGGCTTTTGATTTGAGCTAAGTTTCTTCTTCTGTTCACTGGTAGTACATTTTAGTGAACCTCTTTTGTTATTTTTAATTGTATGTTTGAATCTGTTCTTTGGATCTGAAATATCTAATTGTATTTTATTACATGCTGTTTTGGAGGCCCTTTCTTGGCCCTATAAAAATTTTGTAAAGCTTTATACAATGCACATACATACAGACATTCACACACACAGATACACAACTCCCAAAAACTGAAAGTCAAGCAACACCTGGTGCGCACATGTGGGTTTTTTTATTTTAGTGAAATCTGTTATCTGAACCACATTCGAGAATGTACCCATGGTCTCACACTTCCATGTTTTGTAAATGTTATCATTTGCATCTATCAAACCTATTTTGAGCTTACTCTGCCATTCAACATTTCTTCATTAGAGCTGCAGAAATATTGGCTGGTGTGTCAGAAAATATCCAGACCTTAAGGACTTTGCTTCTTGAATCTCCTGGTGAAATAATGCTGAGTGAATTGGCAGAGCAGGGAACGGTATATGGTGAAGAAGAAAAAAGGGAAACATCAGAATTTACTTCCAAGTTCAAATGCAAGTCAAAAGAGCATTTGGGTAATAAACTAGCTGGTGTTCAAACTGAAGTCTTGGTGGAAGGTGAAGAACAGCTTAAGAAGAAAGGGGCACATGAAGCTTTGGACAGAAGATCTAAAGAAACTGCAGAGGAGGAGTTTTTAATGTCACTAGATATAACTGAGTATGAACTTCAAATGTTGGAACGTCAGACTGAGGAAGAGTTACTAAATGAAGCCGCTTGTGCATCCCAGGTAAGGCTATATGGGTAGTGAACCTTGATGAGAAAACAATACAGTTCAATAGATCAGCAGTGTGAGCTTATCCCAGATTTTGCAAGCACTAGAGCAGTTGAGGCAGCGTTGCATGTGAAGTAGGAATGGTCTGTTTGTGCTCACTTTTTCTGCCATGCTTGCTTGGCTAAACCTTTTGTTTTATATGGAGCAGCTTTTTCCTAGTGCTATTTGAGTCAAGCAAGTAGTATGGTTGTCATCATGTGGACACTGGTGCCAGATCCCAGTGCCAGATCAATGGAATACAGGTGTCCTTTCAGGCTATTGCTGGAACTTTTCATAATATTGCCTGATCTTGTGTTCTGCTTTCATTGAATAGTAGAGTGTGAGATCAAGCTGAAGCCTGTGATAATGAATGACCAGTTGTGATCTTTGGACTACAAAAAGGAATGCTAATACCTGTGGCAGGCCGGTACTCCAAACTCAGGCCCAAGGTTCTGGCTCCCAAAATGTAGGCCTTGCTTGGCCTGAATGAACTCTAGTTACCTTGTCTGTTTTAATTAAAATGTAGCATCTTAGTTATCATTTCCTTGCCCCACCTGAGTGCCTTCATGATAGGGAGACACCCTCTTGGCTTGACAAAGGACTAACACACCATCATGTTCCCTTCAGATTCCTCTGGACACTCCTACCTTCACATCAGAGGCTGTTGATGATCTTATGCTTTATTGCCTAGCTGATTACGCCCTGTTTTCTTGGCACCCTGAGTAGGGACGAGCCCCCCCCCCCCCCAGACTGGGGGCCTTGACAGGCCAGACTGGGTCCCTCCCCAACCACTGTGCACCCAAATGTGTATGGGTTCCTGTGTACTCAGTGCCTATGCTGCCGCCTCTGTCAATGTTTCATGACTTCCTTATATACTTTGACTCATGATTGCTGTACTCCTTGTTGTAAGCATGTAATCTATCTAAGCTAGCCATTTCCCATGTGCTCTTGTTTGCACTGTTGAGGAGGCTCTGCTGACCCTGTCTGTTGCAGCTGATTGAAGCCTATCTTGCAGGGGTCCCCATACTTTTAGACTTGCTGCTAAAGCACTTGGGAACGCTAGCTTGCTTGCTTGTATTTTGTTGCAAGTGCCTCCTTGTAAAGTAAACCCTGGAGCTGGCATAATCATTTCCTTGGGATCACAAAAACATTTCACCCCAGGCCAGGGTGAATACAGTTTCTTGCATCCAAGGGATGGCTCTCAATCAAATTGATTATATTGTAATATTTTCACAGTCTATGCTAGGGATAGAAAAATGGAGGTCTGATATAGCCAGAGAATCTGGCAGAAAATCCTGAAAGAGCTTAACATGTTTTATTTTGTAAAACATTCTGGGTTTCTTTGTAGTGCCAAATGTGTTTGGAGTGGAAATTGCTAAGCTAAATGAAAAGAATAAAGAAAGCAGTTCTAGAAATTTGATTTGGTAACTTCGTCCTTTCAGCTTTTAGCCATCACTTATAAGGAATAGTTGATGGATCAAAACAGGTTTCCGGGAGACTGGAAATGTTTTACAGATGAGATCTAGCTTTTCCAATCACAGTTGGAATTTACCTCCTGCTTTTCCATGTGTATCACTGCTGGTCCAGTCTCATTTTCAGAGTTCCCTTCAGGCCCCCATCAGAGACATTCCTCTGAAGGACACCTGCCTTCCTTCTGTTAACTGTAGCTGCTTTTTTCTCAGCCAAAGTAAAGGTTTAATTTAATCCCTTGTTTAACTTTGACTAGCAGGAAGCTTTGCTGGAGCTGCTCTTTTCCAACGTGCCACAGCCCTGCTGTGACCTTGGGGAAGAACTGCTATAGGAACCCTTGGTGTGTTTTTTGATGCCCACATGAATGAATCACTGGAAATAAGGAGCAGGTCAGCTGGGCATTCGGCCCTTGCTCATTTCAAAATATCATACAGATGTTACTAGACATCAGAGATGTAGCATCATTAGAATGCTGTATCCAGGGCCAGTTACAGGGGAGGCAAAACTCCCTTGGTAGAACAATTTCACTGGCTACCAATGTGTTTACAGCAGCAATTCAAAGTAGTGGTTATGATATGCAAAGCTCCATATGGCTTGGGACTAGGCTCTTTGCAAGATTCCATTCTTCCCTATGAAGAGTGCAGATGAGCAAGAAATCATCTGCCACAGATCTACAGAGGAAGAATATGTCTCAAGATGATAGCAAATTTATCCATTTGCAATGTAACTCAATGCATTTTGACCCTATTGGTTTTGCGCTCCTTGGTGAGGAACTAGAAAAGAAAAATATGGAAATTTAAATTGCTTATAATGAATAATAAACAGCAAAGAAATATATCACAATTTGTCTGCAGTTTTGTGCTTACTAACTTTAAAACTGCCTTCTGATAACTTAGAATGATACATCTCTTCAGCTCAATAACCAGTAGGTAAAATTATTATGGAAGGCATCAGATGAAGTATCCTATTCTTAGGTGCAAGTTCCGATGTTAAGACAAAAAACTTTGGCCCCACAAGATCTTAGTGAAGAATTAGTTTTTTTCTCTACTGTATTTCTGGATTTTTTTTCTTTGGTGCTAGTCTCTTGGTTTTTATGTGCAGCTAGATAACTACACAGAAAAAAATGTGTAGTTGCATAACCACAAAAGAAATTGTTAGCATGTGAATGAGGAGGGACTACCTGTTGTGCATTTGCTGTTTTTTATTGCACATTTTAAGACATTTGATCTTGCCTATTGTCTCCTTTATTGCCTCTGCAGATGCTCCCTAAAAATAAAGCACAAGGCATTTCAATGTGATTATTGAAAATAAAAGCCCAACATCTTGAGATGCTTTGTTTCTGTAATTCTCCCGTACAGGCCTTTTTACAGTTTTCAAGGGAGGCTTTTCTTTTGTTTCCAAGACATATTTATTGGGGAGATGAAAGAGAACCTTCTTGTTGGCTGCTTGCACACTCCGAAACTCCCTGCTGAGGAGGAGTTAGGCTGGGGTCCCCTCTGGTGGCCTTCTGCTAGTAGGCAAAGACATCATTGTTCAGGTTGGCCTTTGACATGTACCTGGTATACTGCCAGAAGGAGCTGCTTGATCTCTAGGTATTAATTTTATTGCTGTGTTTCTAATAGGGTTTGTTTAATGGTTGACTTAAGATTTTGTTTGAATCTGTTTCAAAATGTTTATTTATTTATTTATTATTTATTTATTAAAACATTTTTATGCCGCCCCATTCGCCGAAGCCTCGGGGCGGCTCACATCAGATGTTAAGAATCTATATTATTTATTTGCTGCATTAGCACCATTGTTAAGAATCTGTATTATTTATTTGCTGCATTAGCACCATTGTTAGTGAAGATGTAAATGTAATAAATAAAAAATAAATACACAATCCTATGGATGTTCCGACCAAAAAAGGGCTACAACTCCCAGAATTTCCCAGCCACCATAGTATTGCGCCCTAAATAAATTAACCAGTTGCAAGGGTTTTTTTTAAATATCAAAGATAGCCAAGGGTAAATTCTGCCCTTAAGTTTTGTCTCATCAAGGTAGTTGCTCAAATGTTATGTGGGTACAAAAGGGGCTAAGCTGGAATTACAGATCTTACAAAATCAAAATTTTAGAAATATCTTAGGACTCCCTGTAGGAAAATCACTTGTTCTTTTAGGGCAGAGCTTGAGTTGTAGTTTGTAGCTTCTAAGATCTGCTGTAGTTCCATTGTTAGGCTGAATGAAAAGCAACGTGACAGTGTCTTCAAATTGTGTTGATTGGGACAGTTAAGGTATTAGCCTTGGACAAGAAATGTCAGGGTAAACTAAGGAACTATAGAGCCATGGCAAGATACTTGAATATTGGTCACTATTCCTTCAGAAACTGGATCTGTGAAAATGCCTAGGAAGTTAAGGTGATTCTAATGACATGTTTTTCTGTTTCATGTGCTCGATTTAGGAAGAATCACTCCAGAGCACATTGTTTTCAGACTTTGATTTTTCCAAAGATATGTAGTGCCTTTGCTGAATTCAGGTTTTAGGTGATTCCTTCTGCTTACCTGGGGTGGGGTGAGGAGATGCTTAGACATTTCTTTGATGGAACAGAAAAGTATAGTTAGTTGTAATCAGGCTGAAGACCTTGTATGCATTGTTCCGCTCCTTATGTGTAGGCCCAAGGACAAATTTCTATCCTACATTCCAGGCCAAACTCAATGGAACAGCCACATATTGTACATATCCATGTCTTGTGGCTCTCAAACATCTGACATTTATTTATTTATGATGACCAAACAGACATTGCTACAATTATTTATGTGGATAATCAGATTAAATTTTTTTGTGATTTGTTTCATAGATACTTCATTTGCACTTCATGGCTTTCAGTAGTTAAAAGCCAGCTGGGAACTGCTCTTCACAGCCCCTTATAATGATGATGTGAACACTACTAGCCTAAGCAATTGACCATTAAATGAATCTCCAGTTGTTTTTACTAAGAGTGCAGCTCAATTGAGCCCATTGAGTTTCATCCACAGCATTCATACACATGTGCCGATCTTCTTCATTGTTTTTGAATAAGGAAATGATCACACAATCACTCCAGCTTCTGAAATGACAAAACAGTTTTTTAAACACACACACTCAGGAAGAGAGCAGGCTGGGCCAGTGGCCTTGGGAGAGCTTGCTACAATCATGCCCATGCCATTGCTGGGATCCAGACTGTAGGGTGCTCTGAGCCCTTTGTGAGCTGCAACATAAACTCAAGAGCTGCTTGTGAGCCTCAGTTTGGAGAACCCTGAGATATTCTTTAGTGTTGTTATTGGCAGGTATGCAATGCCACATCACCAATATTATTTCCTATACCCTCCAGGAGAAGACATGTTTATTTTAATCAGTGCTTTTTTTGTAAAAAAAAAAAAAAAAAGTGCTGGAACGTATGTCGCCGGCAGTAAGCACACTACCCCACACACACCAATCCTAAGCTGAGCAGCGGAGCAGCATCCCAAGCCTAGAGCAGCCAGCGCCCTCACTATCAGATAGCAGACACAAAAGCAGCCCCCAGGCACTATGTTAATGATGTTTGCTGCTGATCTGCTGTGATTCAAAATCACTTCGTAAAATCCATTGGAAAAAAAGGTGCCGGAACGCTGTTCCGGTGCGTTCCATGGCAAAAAAAGCCCTGATTTTAATAATGATTCTAATGGGTTTTTTATTTAAAATTTTAAAGGACTGTTTATCCCTACTGGTTAATGTGTTCCAATTCAAAAGTGGATTGTACTTTTATCTTGCTATTTTCTGTTATACTGTTCATCATCTTGTAATGGCCTAGACTGTGATAAAGTTAACACTTGAAAATATGGTCCCTTTAAAAAATGCGAATCAGGGGCATATACGCTCTTTCAAATTTCTAACATTAACATTCATGGACTTTTACATTCTTGTTTTATATCCTCTAATGTGCAGCCACAACTTTTCTGCCAGCTTGGTATCATTTATGATCATATGATGGTTGCCTTTTTTGAGCTTTTAGAAAAAGCACCTATCAAGGGATTTGGTCTAGATCAAGCTTGTATTTATTTCCCTCACCCTAACGACATAATTTCATTTTGCTATGTGGGAGAGATATTAGGGCATGTATATATTTAATGGGAAAAGGTACCCGCTCTCATTTAAAAAAATTCTTGTAGGATTTAAGCTTCATGGAGGATGGAGAGAATTCTTCCTACACCATTGAAAGTGATGATGAATTTGAGCTAGCAATGCTGAAAGTAAGTTTTAAAAATATGCCTTTTAATGTTGAGAAAAATTTAAACTGCTAGACTGTAATCTTATGCATATGTAAAAAAAAAAAAATCTTGTTACTCCCAGCATGCCTTGGTCAAAATAGGACTTTTTTGTGTTAACAAGCATAGCATTGTATCCTTAAAGCAGATGTTCAATGTTTGAATTATTTATATCATATTAAGAAATATAAGAGTTCTTTGATACTTATAAATATGTGAAAATCATTATGTTTTAGAATAGTCAATTCAGGTTTTACAATACTCTGATCCTTTGATTCCGAATTACTGTTTTCCTCATTTTTCTGCATTCTTTTTCTTTATATAAGATCAGTGCCCCCATAATTTCATGGCCAGTGTCTTTTAGAGATGGAGATTGACAGCTAGAACCGTAGCCTCGATCCATCAGTGCAAGTGTGCAGCACCTATAGTTTTGCCAGCCCACGTCTGTTCTGGGCAAAGTACCTAGAGATGAGCTGCTTTTTCCATGGCTGGCAGGCATAAAGCTGTGCTCTGCCCTGGGGACAAAAAGCCATATATTTCTTGGTGGCTGCTTACCAACCCAGCAGGTATGCCGCCTCCCATTCTTCATACCTGTGTTCATCCTAAATCTGCATCATTGGACTCTGAGTGGGCAGATAGTAGTTAGAGCACATGCTTTGCATGCCCAAATTCAGTCCCTGGCATCCTGAGTTAAAAAAGATCTTGAGACTCAGCAGAACATATGTCTCTGATCTTGGGGGACTGCCGTCAGAGTAGGCAGCATGGGGTTCAGTTGGAGTAACTACATTTAAGGCAGTTCTGTGTGGTGGACATTTTGCTAGTTTTAGTAGTCTGGTTAGTGAGCTACCACGCAACATCTATTTATTTATTATATTTATTGCCCACTTTTTCTTACAATGAACTCAGAGTGGCTTACATCATTCTCCTTCAGCTCTTGATCTTATTTCCACAACAACAACCTTGTAAGGTAGGTTGGGCTGAGAGTCTATGACTGTCCCAAAGCCACCCAGCTGGCTCCATGGCCGAGCAGGGACTAGGGTCCAGATTGCTTGAGTCTCAGTCCCATTTAATTAAGATGAATATGTGGTTATTCAGTTTGCTTCCAGAACTGTGCCTTATTTACTCTGGACAACCATACCCCATTCAGTAATGATTTTACAGTACTTTCCCGTGGGCCCTTTCTTAAATCAGACTTGTTTTAAAATAGTTGAATGCATGTTTGCTTATAGAGCAAGAGATAAATAAAGTAAGTCCCTTTGCACTAATATAGCCCATCTCCTCCCTAGACGTGTGCATTCCTGAGGATGGGTAAAGGGTTTAAAGATCCTCCTTTCCTCCCTTCCCAGCTGCCCCACTGGGATTCACCATTATATTTACAAAAGGCCCAAGAATGTAGGAAATCCCATATAGTCATCCAACCATGGCTCTTTCCCCCTGGATTCAGGCACCTAAATTTGCCAAACCACCCAAATAGTAGGTTAGTTTGTTTTGTTTAATGAAAAAGATGCTTAGAGAAAGGGTGTCTTTTGTCTAGTGTGAGTATTTGTGAGCATACAGAAATAGCTGTTCTCTTCAACAACCTTGAGAGAAGGAATCTATGTTGCATTATTCCTATGCTGACAGATATTTATGAACCTAGACTTGGTTGGGTGGTCTTTCTGTTTAAATTGCACCCTCCAGGTCTTCTCCTTGTTTGCCTTGCTACGATTTATCTGCTTTTCTCTGAGAAAAACCTTGAAATTTATAGGATTTGACTTGCAGGTTGAATTTTGTTTCCAGCCTACTCTTGTTCTGGAAAGAAATGGCACTTGAAGGAATATTATGCAAGTCTCCAATTCTACATGAAGGCTAACAATTTTTACATCACACTAATGCAAGAGGCACGTTTGCAAGGTCAGTAGCATTAGCTGGCACAGTGGGATTCCTTAGAAAACTCAGCAGCTAATGCTACGAGGTTTTGCTAGAGGTCCTTAACATTAGTGCACCATGACTCATGTTGGTGCTCATGTCTTGTTGGATCCTGACCATTCTATTTCATCCATTCCATTTAGCAGGGAATCACATTAAAACTACTTTTTAAAATTGAGTGTGTATGTATATATGTATACATACATGTGTATAATTATGAACAAACAAACCCTAAATCCTCCTGTTATGGGTTATTTATATCCAGTGAACCCTAGTTGCAGTGATGCATCAGGAAAAGTGAACCAAAATGAAGCTGAAATTGGCTTTCCAGTTGGGGCAAAAGGTTGTTCCAGTTTGTGCACTGATTCATGGGGCAATGGATTTGACAAGCATAAGAGAACCGTTTGGCTAATGGGGCAGGGTATGAATCTAATAATTTTAAATACTAGTTACTGTTGTTTTTAAATGAAATACTATATCTGTTAAATAATTTACTGGGCAGAGGTGCTGCCTTCTCCCCCCCCCCCCCCGTATGTTTCTCTCTCTTGTGCTTTTCACAGCAATGTGAGATGAAGAATTAAACAGCTGGACATGAGGATGAAGTAAAAAAGCTTTACTTTTTCAGTTTAGGCTTGTTTATTACAGAAATTTGAAGGCCATGACCCACATAATTGTTAGGACTGTGGTTTGCAAGTGTGTGTATATATATTTTTAAAAAACTCAATTTTAACTCAGAATGACACCAGCCTCAGAAGATTTTCATCTTTTGATGCAAAATCAAAGGTTTTATGTTAATTCATTCTTTCCTTCAGTCTTTAGAAGAAGTAGACAAGTCTGATGTGGATCTTACGGATTCCAGCCTGGATGAATCAAAACATCAGAATAACATTACTGCAGATGGTGAAGAGGAAGATGAACACATTAAAGAGGAAGAAGAAAATTGGGGTAAATGATCCCCAATTATCTAGTATGGGGAAAGGGCCCCATGCATCCCCTGCATCCCCACAACAATCTCCATTCTGAGATTGGAACTATGTGTGGGGAGGTGGGCCAGTGGGTGGTGGGTCATGCTTGCACTAGGGAGAGTGGTCACTTGTCCCCAGCATGGGTGAATCCCAATATCCATGTGGTCACACGGTCCTATGGCTGTCTCCACTGTGAGCTTATGGCAGGGGTTACCCTCTCAGGGTTTCTTCCTGTGAGGCTGTATATACCAGATTTGGGTGCTATATGGGCTGAATTAGTTTTCCAAGCCAGTGGTTCTGCACTCCTAGTCTATCTTTTCATGTGTTTCCCAGTGCACTCTCGGAGCTTGGTCAGAATAAGCAATAAGCAGAAGAATGTGTCTCTGTAATTAATCAAAATGCAGAGAATAACGGAAAAGTGTGTGCGTGTGTATTTGTGGCAGGGAGAAATATTCTCTGTTCATAATGATGCAGCCAAAAATTGATTTAGACCAAAGTGGCTTTCATCATGTAGATGGGAGCTGCCAATATTGGTCAAAGGTACAAATCTATCATAAAGGGAGACGCTTTGTTGGGATGCTATATTTTGAGCCTACTGTTCTTTATGCTGCCTTTTCCATTTTTTCAGTCAATTGATCTGTTATTGGACAGTGGAAACAGGTGGAAGTTTGTCTGCAATATGCTGTTGCTCTATTTCTGAGGGAAATTTATTTCCTTCTAAATACTTATTTTCTGTTTTTCAAAAGATTCTTGCTTGCCTAGACCTAATGCTAAACAAATTGCCTGCCTAAAGATGTATTTTGGACATTCAAGTTTTAAAAAGTAAGTTTTCTAGGTTTCTCCTTCATTCTATATGGAAATAGATTTCTTTTAAAACCCTGAAAATAGGTCTTCGCAATGCCTTGCAGTTGCTGCATGAACTGACATCTTGGAGCATGTTCCCTCTTCCAGCCATGTTGTCATGTGAATACAGACCATTGTGCATATTTAGTTGTCTTTAAATATTGTTTTTTTGGGGGGAAACAGAGCTTTGGCTGTTGAGTGGTATAGAGAAAAGAAAAGAATGAGGGGTCTGCAGAGACCAAATCAGTAATGGTGGAGTAGGTTCCTTGAAAGACTCCTTGAGTGCAATTTTAGTCAAACAGATGATTTGCCCACCACTACTTTCCCCTACAATGCACAGGCCCAGGGGAGTGTTGGGCTAGCTGTGTTCTAGGATATGCTCATGAAGTGATAGCACCTTGCCCTGTTCGCCTTATGAACTGGCTGACTGTTCTGTCTTGTCTGAACATGGAAGCTAGACAAGGAACAAGAACTGATGAGCACACTGGAGATGAGCATCTGCTATGCCATGCATAAGAACGTAAGAAAAGCCATGTGGGAAGAGACCAACGGTCCATCTAGTCCGGCACTCTGTTCACACAGGGGCAAAACGGATTGCTCGAGCATGATGGGTGCAAGACCTCTTCCTGTCCAAGCTCCTCAGCAACTGATGTAGGCAGGCATGCCACCTCTGGTAAAGGAGGTAGCACACAGCCTGCAAGGCTAGTAGCCACTGACAGCCTCTTCCCTCATGAATCTGTCCAATTCCCTTTTAAAGCCATCTAATTTGGTGACCATCATCACCTCCTGTAGCAGTGACTTCCATAGTTTAGTTATATGTTGTGTGAAAGAGAACTTCATTTTATCTGTCCTAAACCTCCCACCAATCAGTTTCATGGGATGGAGTTTGACTTCTCCAGACCATGCATTATATTAAATGCCTTCATCATGTCTCCCCTCACTTGCCTTTTTTCTAAGCTTCCTAAGTCTTTATCTAAGTCCTAGTTGTTGCAGCTGGTCCTCATGGGGGCATTTTTGTTGCCCTTCTCTGTAATTTTTACAGCTCAGTAAGTAAGACCAGAACTGAATACAGTATTCTAAGTGCAGTCGAACCAAAGATTTGTATAAGGGGAGTAAAATCTTGGCAATTCTACTTTCTATTTTGTTCCTAATTGTACCTAGCATGCACTTTGCCTTTTTCACAGCAGCAGTGCACTGAGCTGACATTTTGTTTGAGCAGTCCATTACTACTCCAAGATCTCTTTTTTGCTCAGTCACTGCTAGCTCAGGTCTCATCAGTGTATACTTGAAGTTGGAGTTGTTTGGCCCAATATACATTACTTTACATTTGCTTATACTGAACTGGATTCTGGATTTAGGATCCTTTCTGTGGAGGAGAAAGATAGAGAACCAACGGTTGGTTAATCCAACAAGAAACATAACACTAGGAACAAAAAAAGGGATTCTTAACTGTTGGTCAGCCCCACTCCTGTTTAAAATGCTCTGTTTGCAATCACACCTTATTGTTGTTTGGCAGTTTTATTTAATGTTGCTACTGATACTGTGTAATGTCCGTTTTCCTGCATCTCCACTGGCTGCTGTTGTCTTCTAAGCTTGTTATTTAAAGCACTTTAATAGTTCAAAGTAGTGGTACTGAAGAAGAATCTAGGCAGTATGTGAGAAATTTTACTTTAATAATATTACATTCTGATAATGCTTTTAAATAAGGGAGTCCACACAGAATAGAGCTGCATAGGAAAGCCAATGTGAGCATGTTAAAGGGAAGAAAACTGTCATGCTCCATTTCTGGAACTAAATAAATAAATGAAACAAACTCAAATATTGCACCTGAAAAAAATGAATGCTTCATTAGCTGAATAAGTTCTGGTTCTTGTTAGACAGTACAGTTCAAATGAAACATTTTCTGACTTTTTTTTCTTAATTTCAAGGGTCCAGTGGAAAGTGATCTCCTCAGTTTTGCAAGACCGGAGAGATAATCTTGTTGTTATGGCAACTGGTGAGTTGCACAGGTTCATTTTTAATAACCTCATGAAAGATCGTTGGTTGAGAATGTTAGCAAACTAAGGAGCATGAGCAGTCGCTTTCCTGCAGTGAAGAAGGAATTGCTAGGATTGGTTGCACCTTCCTTCCTACTTGTCCTCCATCCACTGCAGAAAATAAATACTATCGCATGGCAAGTCCGGTGTGTGTTTTTGTTCTACTGAAAAATAATTGCAAATAATTGTATTTTCTGGTTAGGAGCATGTAAATTTTGGGGTGTGATAATAGGTGTTCTAAAAACTCCCTATTTACTTGGACACATTTGGGGATGGGTGGGGACTCAGTCTTGGAAGATTCCTGTAGCAGTCTCAGACAATATTGGGAAGCTATAGGATTGCACCCTTAGTTGATTAAATTGTTTAAACTAGATTTTTAAATGTATGTAATGAAGTTTTCTAATGTATTTAGATTTGTATTTGGATGTATTGTATCTTACTGTATTTCGATTTTTATACTGTATTTTATGAACTTTTGTAAACCACCCAGAGAACTTTGGCTACTGGTAGTAATTAGATAGTTAATTGTTGTAGGTTGCTTTTATGATGTTCGCTCTAGGTTGTGAGCAAGTGTGAAGTTGTATATTTGTGAATGAACACATTTTCAAATGTGTTGTTTCTAGGTTATGCTTTTGTGGTATTTATTTTATTGTCATCATTGTGCTGCTTATGATTTCTATTGATTTTGGTTTTTGTTTTTTTCCTTTTTCTTCTCTCTCTTTTCCTGTTATATCATGGGCTTATACTGTCTGTATAAGTTGCTTTGAGGTTGCTGTTCACAGTGGGAAGCAATGCATAAATGTAATATGGGAATTTGAAACATTGCAAAATCTTGCGCAGGAGCCAGTTCTTACTATCTAGATCAGCCTTCTCCAACTTGGTACCCTCTGGGTATGTTGGACTACAAACCCCATCACCTCCTCCAACACATTTGGAAGGCATCAGGTCAGGGAGAACTTATCTCAATATGCATGGATACCAGTGGGTTAATATATCTGTGTATGTGTGAAAGCAAAGTCTGAGAGCCTGCTTAGGAGGCTGCGGAAGGAAAAAGCTATATCTTTTCAGGTTTTAATGTGAAATTCTTCTTTCACTGAAGATTTGCTTTGTTTCTTTTAAGGCTACGGGAAGAGTTTGTGCTTTCAGTTTCCACCTGTTTACACTGGAGGTACTGCAATAGTAATCTCTCCCCTTATTTCTTTGATGGAGGACCAAGTACTGCAACTTGAGTAAGTATAACTCTGCCATGGGGGAATGATTTGTCCTACTAGACTGTTTTGCCTTTTTCAGTTCCATGCTCCTTGGAGGATATATTTGCCTCCGTATCCTTAATAGTAGTCCACAGAATGCCTGAACACATCACACCTGAGATAGTAGTCCACAGAATGCCTGAACACATCTAAGAAACTTCACAAAAGGATTTTCAAGAAAGACACCTAGAGCCAAGCATATTGATGTTGCTGTTGGCAACAGATTCATCTTTTTAAGTAACTGCTTGGAGTGAGTGGGTGGGGAAATAAGCTCAGTAATTAGATGCCTGCTTTCCTTTTTCTTGGACAGAAATTGTCTTTCAGATAACCCAGTTGGGAAAAAAGATCTTGTAGAAAGAGGCTAGTATGATGCTCATATTATGTTTCTTGATTTGATTGTTTCACCAAGTTACAGATGAACTTTCTGTCTTGGTTTGCACATGTCCTCAGGGAAATAACATGATGGAAAGCATGCTTCATGCTTTTAAATGAAATATTAATGTTTGTTCAGTTAATTTAACTTTATTAAAACACTGACATCCCAAAAGGACGTTCAAATGTGCACAGAATTTACATGTTCCATATTTCTATTGAAAAAAAAAGTGAGTAATCTTGTGGCATTAGCTTTTCTGGGTTAAGGGGTATTTTTTTAAGTGCATGAGGCATTTTTCTTATTTGGCTGATAAAAGGTTGACTGTTTGAGTGTGTGCATGCATGTGTGTGTACATATACATAGGTACAAAGGTGAAAAAATTGTGCATCTTTTCTTTAGAGTGTGATCCCAGCATGCAGGTAGGTAGGAGGAATCTTGTGTCTCTTGCACTGGGAAAAGCAGATGGTCCCTCCCTTCTTGATGTGTGGCTGGCGGTATAGCTGTCTGGCTGTGCTGCTCTTCTGTTTTTCTTTCTTTTTTCCCCCGAGAGACGATTGTGTCTAGACTGATAGGCTTTGAGGGCAGGCGAGAGAGAGAACCTTCTCCCTCAGGTATGCTGCTCATAGGCCAAATATGAGACGTATTGACTTTCCTGCCCACCCACCATGAGTTTACCACTCTATATAACAATAAACAAAGGTTAGTCTCTGGGTTAATGGGCCCTGGAAGATTTTTTTCCTGTATTTGTGACTGCTATTACCAACCTAATAATGCTTATCTTCATTGCATTATCTTATTACTTTGTCACAACTTTTTACTGGAGATACAGGCAGCCCCTGGGTTAGGAATGAGTTCTGTTTCTGAGAAAATGGAAAATGGTCTTTAAGTCAAATGTATATGTAAGTTGGATCATGCATAGTCAGCCCCCACATTTTCAGGGGTTAGGGGCACAAAACCCCCACAAAAGTGGAAAAACCATGAATATCTCTAGCGTTTCCTGCCCAAACTCACCAGTGCTGCCTCTTTGCAGCAAGGAAATGCCAGAGATATTTCCCTCTTCAGATGGACTGGGTAGGAAGGCATGCTTTGGGGAACCTCTCTCATTCCCCTTTCACTTCTTTTCTCTCTATGGTGATGACAATTTTCCACAGTAATTTTAAATAAAATAGTAGGCTTTATGACCGCTAACTCCTAAGTACGGGTTGTTTGTAACTTGGATGTTCACATCCTGTGTAATGCCTATACTAGAGGCACTGGTCTGGATCCATGGCAATGTGGATAGAGAGAGGCCTCCCTTCTCCTACTGGAGATCCCCATAAAAGATATTTTGGGGTTGCTTCAAGCTTTCAGCCCAGCTTGGAGGCCGGTATGCTTACTGTGCACCCACACTGCTGGATCAGCCTGGCATCACAGATGTGTTTACTGCCACTGTCATCAACCTTATCCCCATATTGGGAATTGGGCAGCAGGAAGGCTGCCGGGATCCAGGGCCAAATCTGATCCCCTGGGGCATCCCAATTTGGCCCTCTGGAATAGCCTAGAAGGCCACACCTCTTTTCTCCAGCTACTGGTTGGTGATTTCCCAACTTCTGTGCAGCTTTTTTCTTTTGTCTGCACAAATTTATATATTTTTGTGTGCTGTAACTGCATGTAGATAATTTTTATCTGTCATGTATTTATTTTTACTTTTTAAGGTAAAGTATGTAAACATTGCAATTAATATGCTTGTACAGGAGAAACAAACCATTTCATTATGGATTAGTAAAAACTAATCCTCCTGTTAGATATTTGGGAGTCAAATTAGTAGAAGGCTTAATTCAAATCACAATAATTAACTTTGAGTCTTTTATTTAAAAAGCCAAAGCTGATACGAACTAGTGGCTAACATTAAAGCTGTCTTGGCCAGCTACCCAATGGATCAATGTAGATTTGCAAAGGCCTTTGAGTGTGTTTCCTTCTAAATAGGCTGAGGGTGTCATCGAAAAATGGAAGGCTATAGAGTAAAACATTAAAGATGCAACCCTATGCATGTTTGGTCAGAAAAAAATTCGACAACTCTGTGCATTGTGCTTCTTCTTCTGACTCGGCTTTAAAATGTTCAAAGCTACATTGTGAAAAGAGATAGGGTGAAATAGGGAGGAGAGGAGTTCTCTCATTTAAATTATATGAAACACAGCTTTTTGGGGTGGGGTGAGCTTGATAAGTGAAAGTTAGGCTTTAAAAATGTAGTTTAGTGTTGATAACCTTTCACTGGTATCTTGCAGGATGTCAAACATTCCAGCTTGTCTGCTTGGATCAGCACAGTCAAAAAATGTCACAGCGGAGATAAAAGCGTAAGCCTTGTCTGTTTTATTTCTTTTGAGCAACCAGATGTGGCTTTTTCTAGATAGACTCTGAGTCTTTTCAGAAAGCTGTGTATAAGGTTGCAATCTTATATGCAGCTCTCTGAAATCCCTGGGCATTGCTTCTGAGTAGGATCAGAGGACTGTACTACACTGCTGCTTTTGAACACAATATATGCCAAAGTGAACAATAAAAAGGATTTTCAACTTTAGTGCACATTTGAATTCACTTCTTGATTCTTTTCCTATTTTCATAGGGGCCACTATAGAGTTGTTTATGTAACTCCAGAGTTCTGTTCAGGAAACTTGTTATGGCTTCAGGAACTTGACCAAACAATTGGTAAGTGGGTATAGTGTAAAAACACTTGGATAGAAATTTCAACCCTTGCAATTGCTAGGATTTGTATTTATTGAATTTCCTTTGGGTTGTACTTTTCCATTTTTATACATCTTTGATAATTTCCAGGAAAGTAAGAATGGGTGAGGCAATGTAGCCATTCAAGGATAATGCAAGACACTTATATCTGAGCTTTGTATTATGGGAATTTTGGAAAGGTTCGATAGAGGTCACTCTTTGTGTTGCTTTTTCCACTTCAAAATAGTGAAATATTTTGAAATTAGATTGTAGGGTTTGATTTCTGTGCTACATAATTTAAAAAAGGTACATTTTTATGTATTTGGTGGAGTCGCAACAATTCTGTATAGATTCTGTTTCAAGGCCTCTAGAAGGTTTGCTCATTGACTATGCTAAAGCCTTTGATTGTGTGGATCACAACACATTGTGGCAAGTTCTTAAAGAGATGGGAGTACCAGACCATCTTTTTTGTCTCTTGAGAAACCTATATGTGGGTCAAGAAGCAACAGTGAGAACTCGACACGGAATCAGTGATTGGTTCAAAATTGAGAAAGGAGTTCGGCAAGACTGTATACTGTCGCCCTGCCTATTTAACTTATATGCAGAGCACATCATGAGAAAGATGGGGCTAGAGGAATCACCAGTTGGAATTAAGATTGCTGGGAGAAATATCAACGACCTCAGATATACAGATGGTACCACTCTCATGGCAGAAAGTGAAGAGGAACTAAAGAGCCTCTTCATGCGGGTGAAGGAGGAGAGTGCAAAAGTTGACTTGAAACTCAACATTAAGAAAACTAAGATTATGGCATCCAGAACTCTCACTTCCTGGCAAATAGATGGGGAAGAAATGGAGGTAGTGACAGATTTTATTTTCCTGGGCTCCAGGATCACCACAGATGGGGACTGCAGCCAAGAAATTAAAAGATGCTTGCTCCTGAGGAGGAAAGCTATGGCAAATCTAGACAGTATACTAAAAAGCAGAGATATCACCCTGCCAACAAAAGTGCGTATAGTCAAGGCTATAGTTTTCCCAGTTGCAATGTATGGCTGTGAAAGCTGGACCATAAGGAAGGCTGAGCGCCGAAGAATTGAGGCCTTTGAGTTGTGATACTGGAAGAGACTCCTGTGAGTCCCTTGGACTGCAAGACAATCAAACCATTCAGTCCTAGAGGAGATCAACCCTGACTGCTCTTTAGAAGGCCAGATCCTGAAGTTGAAACTCAAATACTTTGGCCACCTAATGAGAAGGAAGGACTCCCTGGAGAAGAGTCTAATGCTGGGAACAATAGATGGCAAAAGAAGGAGGGGACGGCAGAGAATGAGGTGGCTAGATGGAGTCACTGAAGCAGTCGGTGTGAGCTTAGGTGGACTCCAGGGGATGGTGGAGGACAGGAAGGTCTGGTGGAATGTTGTTCATAGGGTCGCAATGGGTCGGACACAACTTTGCGACTAACAACAACAGAAGCTTTGCAAAACCAAATTCTCTTAAATGCTGAATTCTGCAGCCTGTATGTGTAACTTGGCAAAAATGTGCACCATCTCTTCCAGTTTTAATAATTATGGGGAATGCCAAGGAGTATTCAGAGCAAAGAAGTGGTTATATTGGCTTGTCCATACCCTTCTCCCATTGCCAGTATGTTTTCACACATACTTTTGTGTAACTATGGGTGTTATCCAGTGGAGCACTAAGCCCACCCCAGTTCCATTCTACATCACTTGCGCAATGGACTTTTAGCACTTCCAGGAGCATCTGGAAATGAATGAAAATGCTCATTTCTGGAAGAGGACAATTCAGCACAGCTCACGTAAGGGTTAGGGTTGGGGATTTTCTTGAGGAAGTGTTGAATATCCATTGTGCAAGTGCTGGGTCCTTCTTATGCAGTGGACTCAACAGGAGGGGCTGCTCGTGTATGGCCTCATTAGATACATTAGATATTAAAAAGCAGAAATTTGCTTTTAAAATAAAAGTATAAGTGAAAGCTTAAATTCTCAGGGATTTGAATACTAATATGCAGTAGGGCACATCATTGTCTCTGCTGTACTGAGATATTCCAGGGTTATTTAACTGTTAAGCAGTCCCTGTTGCCCATTTTTGGACGATGCAGCAGATCATGGCAATCTGTGGTGATGGCTGACTATTCAGGATAACATGACGTGCAGTGCAATCCAGTAAACCAGCTAATTGCTTGAGATCTGTTCATGGTGTGTGGCTATTGTGAGTTCTCTTAGCCAGTAGTATGCTGCTCCTTCCAAGTGGACTGTTTGCTTAATCGGTTACATTTACAAACTGATAAACTCTGACATTTATGGTGCTATAAAGGCAGTATAACCATGTGAGTCTGTTTTATTTCCTTGTAGGCATCACACTGATAGCTGTTGATGAAGCGCATTGTATTTCTGAATGGGGACATGACTTCAGAAATTCCTTCAGGTCTTTGGGGTTGTTAAAGAGAACTCTTCCTAAGGTAAAGTGCTGACATTACAAAAATATTCAGAGATTGATTTTTTCCTGTGGTGTTGATAATATGTAATAAATCAGAAGTCAGATTTTCTTATTTTAGTGTTGTTTGAGGGCTCTGTCTCCTACCTTGGCCTTCAGCAGCATTTGCCACCACTTATCCAGTCACCACCAGAAGGAAACAGATTGGTTTGCTCTTTGTGATTCAGTGTAGAATGGATGACCCATTATGTACTATGCCCTCCAGATGTTTTGGATCTATAAGTCCCCAAAGATCTGGCGATCTACCTTCTGCCCACCCCTTGCTCTGATTTTCTTTTCTAGAGGCACTTCTATGGTGTATGTTATTTTGTTACAGATTGTCCACAAAAAAGTGGTGGGCAAAATAAGTTCTTGTTCGAAAATCCTTAAGCTGTAAGGGCTGCCAAAGTGCAGTCCAATCCAGAACTTATGGTTGATGCATACCACTCCTGCCATGGTTGATCCTGGCTCACATGATTAGCAGCCCATGGTTTGCTAACCATGGGTTACTGTGACGATGCAGAAACAAATGATCATGCTCACTGTAGACTGCTCAGTAGCTTCCAGTGTTCTAAATAAACAAGGGGATGCCCTCCCTTCTATCCCTAGCTTGTTGTTTGTGATGTACAAACCCAAAACTTTAGGTTGCTGAGGGACTAAAAACCCAGAGTTAGAACCTAGAGTTAACAATTGCACAATTGGATTGTTAAATTGTACAAACTAGGTTACAACTTATTATCTGATCCTATTTAAGACACAGTAGCATCATCTTTCAGCATTTTGTCAGCAACAATAAGGATTAGAAATGAAAACTCTGAGAATGTCAGTTTTCAAGGGCATGTGGGCCTGAAGGGCACATTGGCCCATCTAGAAGCCTAAGCAAGAATGAGCTTTATTCCTGAAAACATGCATGTATTTTGAATTGTGATGTAAACAGATTGTATGTTTTGCAATTTTTCTTCATCTATCCCCTTTGTTTTTCATTTTTCTTACTGCTTCCCTTCTGCTCCTTTTCAGGTTCCCTTTGTTGCCTTAACTGCAACTGCAAGCCCTTCCATCAGAAAGGACATAGTAGATTGTCTAAACTTAAAATCTCCTGAGGTTACATGTACTAGTTTTGACCGACCTAACCTATACTTGGAAGTTGGACGGAAATCTGGAAATATAATTCAGGACCTACAGCAATTCCTTATTAAAAAGGACACGTGAGTGTATTCTGCTTAGCTTATCTACAGGCATCTTACTCCTTACTTTTAAAAGACTGTTTATAAATATTTATGTACATCTAAACCCAGTGAGTTCCATGGCTGAGTGGGGACTACAACCCAGATCACCTGAGTCTTAGTCCCATGCTCTTAACCAGTATACCACAATGACTCCCTACCAGCACCAACATCTAGAATGGGAATACCTGGTTTGACATAGCAACATTCCTTTCTCCTTTTCATTTAAAACATTTTACAGAAGTCAGGTTACTTGTGCACCATGTAGTGAAGCTTCAGCAGTGCCTGCCATCTTCATTGCCCCAGAAATGGCTCTGGACCGACAGTGGCAGCAAGCTAGTGTGGGTGGCATTGGTCATGGGAGTTGAAAAGAAGCAGGATGGCGACAACAAGGGAGATGTGGTGGATCGATGGGGCAGGGGTCCATAAAACATTCTTTTATTCTACTTACCCTAATCTTCAGATAAAGGCTTAAAACATTTTGGAAAACTTCTTAGGCTTGTATTTCACTGAATCTTCAAGAGATTGATGTCTGTATGCCTCATGACAACATTTATGAGGGTTGTTCTTGTTCAGTTGCAAAGTTGTGCCCGAGGTCATCACTGTACCATGTGCTTCCAGGAGTTTCCCAAACAGCAAGCCTGACTGATGGGCATGGCTGGGGAGGGTGCAGGGGCCAATCTTCTCTGTGTTGGTAGTTCTAGGCTTTGCTGTTATTTCCTGGATCTTGTCAGTATTCAGTTTCATTTGTGGAGGGAAAAGCACTATTGAAATGGTGGGAAGATTACATTAAGACCTGTGCTTCCCAAGTGTGTTGGTATTACACTAAATCAATATTTTTCAAATGTATTGAAATAAATGTTTGGCTGGATGAAGCCCATATGGATTTAATTATCCAATTAGTCAATTTTAAAGAAAGAGGTCTACAGTATTTGTCAAAGAACTAATGTAAAATTCTTGTTTCTTCATCTGATGTGCTAGTGAGTTATTTCACTCATAGCTACTTTTTATATATTCTTTTAATTCTCAGATCTGCTTACGCATTTGATGGTCCCACTATTATTTATTGCCCATCAAGGAAGACCACTGAACTCGTTGCCTCAGAACTGAAAAAATTAAAAATTGTTTGCAAAACATACCATGCTGGCATGGGAATTAAAGCAAGGCGAGATGTACAGCATAGATTCATGAGAGATGAAATTCAGGTACATATGATAAAAGTTATTAAAGAAAAGTTGCATGTAATTCATTCTGTGGAAGTAAGTCTTGTTTTCTTTTCCAAAACTCAGCTGCCACAGTCCAGCAAAAATTGCTGGTTCCTTTGAAATTGATTGGACTTAAGCTAGCTGGAACGAAGGTTATGACATTGTGCACTTAAACTGGAAGCAAATCATAATAACTCAACAATACAGAATATACTTGCATAGGATCTGGCAGCATGCCTCATTTTATTGCTTCCAGTGTGATTCTGCCCCCAAAGCCAAGTTTTTACCCGTTTGTTTTATTAGAATCTCTACAAGCACTAACTGGGTTCGTATGACACAGCTACAGTAGGTTGTCATTTCATGTGAATGCAGATTACTTCCTCCGGGGTGGCTTGTCTGTGGATAACAAACCAACCTGTCAATTCATGGCAAGTTTTTTCTCCTTTTTTGGGGATGGAGATGAGTTTTTACAATCTCCAGAATGACAGCCCCTCCTGAGTGGTACGCTGGAGTGGTCATCATTGGTTTGCTACCTATTATGTAGCACTCAATCTTGGGAAAATGGTGGAAAAGTTGCAAGAAACTAAGAAGAACTAAATTCACCAAAAATCTTTATAGGATCTCATTGTGAAACAGAACACTCTCATAGCTATGCTTTCTCTCAACAACATTCTATTTGACAGCTGTCCAAACCTATGCAACCCATTTGCAAGCTTGCCTTGTCAGTCCCCATTGCTGGTACTTATTGCACTTTAAGGGCAAGTACCCTCCAGAAAATTGAGCAGGCAAGCAGTTTCAAAAATGCACAATTGCACAAGACAAAAATTAAAACAAATGAAAGTAGCTGCTGCTGCTGCTATTATTATTATTATATTCCATGTTAATTAGTTCAAAGGACTCTTTAAGTGGATTGGGGTGGAGAAAAAAGTGGCAAAATAGTGACAGATGCTCAAATATGCTGCTTGCTTTGGGCACTTTGGAGGGGCTGTCACTCCAGATATTGTGAAAAGCAGTCTACCCACCCCCCCCACCCCCAAAAAAATGGAAATGGAGAAAAAGCCACAGCAGTTACAAAAGGGCTTGCAATTGCAATGGGAAGAGGAAATGAGGTCAACGCAGCCTGCAAGTCCCTTGAGATACTGGGACCAAGAGGAAAGGAAGGACATGCCACCTGTTAGGTGCACCATAGGCTGCTCCATGGCTAATTTGCAGGGTGAGTTGTTACGCTGTGCATTAGGTATCTATGCGTTGAATATATCCCAAAGCACTGTATAAACACTGATTATGATCATATGATTGTGATTAAAACCCTGCTCTTTTCATTGTTTGAATATATACTACTGGATTAAAATGAGAGTGCAGATGATATGTAGTTCAGCAAATTTTGTGTTCAAGAAATAACTTCCTTTGCATGAACTGAATTGAATGGGGCTTTTCACTGCAAGGGTTGAGAACAGAAGGGCTATTTGGTTGTTTGCTTGCTTCTAGGGAAGGAGTGGTCAACTTGTAGCTCTCCAGATGTTTTGGCCTACATCCCCCATCAGCCCCCATCATTGATTATGTTGGAGGTAGATGGGAATTGTAGGTAGCTGCCTCCTCATATTATAGGGATTCCTCTCTTAGCCAGATCATGATGGTGTAACAGGATTGCCCTTCAAGTTCCTTTCCAACTCTCTGATTTTATGAGGAGCTGTACATATGCTCCCAACATTACCTCTAACCACAGGTAGAATTGAACAGAAGAGAATTCGCATTTATTTGATTATAGGACCTGTCCAACTCTATGTGATCAAGCTGGTTTTATCTTGTATCTTGCAGGGCCAGTGGTACCTTGGCTCACAAATACCTCAGTTCATGACCAAATCGGGTCACAAACAGAAATGTTGGCAACATTTTGCTTCAGGTTGTGTACTCCGCATTGGGTGATGATTGCAATTACGTCTGCCTTCCCTGCATGAGCGTGACCGCGATCGCACCCACCTTCCCTGCACAATTGTGCTCGGGAGGGTGAGGAGATGGCCAGGATCGCGATCGCGATGGTGCAGGGAAGATGGGTTCAATCACGGCCATCTCCCCGCTTTGTTACTTTGTTGTTTGTCTTTGTGATTAAAAAAAATGGTTACAGAATGGATTAACCTTATTTACATTGAACCTTATAGGGAAATTTAACTTGGCTCATGACCGATTTGGGTCATGACCAGAGTCCTGGAATGGATTAAGTTCGGAAGCCAAGGTACCACTATATAGGATTTCCCTAGTTCAGACATTTACTTTTCCTGACAGTAAGTAGGGGAAGGATGTGTGAATCCAAAACCTGCTTCTGACTTCAGTGTGGATAGAGCCCCAGAGACTAAGTGATGGCTGGACAGGCCCACGAATAGTGGCTATAATGAGTGTTTGCATTCAGCAGACACCATGAAAGCCTTGGAAATTCAGACAAAGTTTGGGCCAAGACGTTAGCACAAAAGCATGGTATGTAATGACACATCAAGCTATTGTGTGCACCAGTTTTAAAGCATCCATTATGGAGTGAAGCATCCATACTGTATTGCTGTGGTTATTTTCTAGTGCATAGTAGCCACTGTAGCCTTTGGAATGGGAATCAATAAACCAGACATCCGGACAGTTATTCATTATGGAGCTCCCAAGGAAATGGAATCATACTATCAAGAAATTGGAAGGGCTGGCCGTGATGGACTTCCTGCCTCTTGTTATGTCCTGTGGACTCCAGCTGACTTATCTCTGAACAGGTAAACAAGAGTTCCAAAGGGAACTTATGGTCAGGGCACCATAGCCATAAGTATAAATGGAAGGAGATAGTACTTCAGGTTTTGTTTGAGCTGACACCAGCAGGCTGGGTTGAGCCCAGAACTGGGCTGGCAGCCAGAGCAAACCATATAGAAGCTGCCCTATTTTGTACCAGCTGAAGTTTCCAAGCAGTTTTCATCTGTATGATGCATTGCAGGAAAGTGATTACCAGAGTGTGGATAATTGTACAGCTTGTATAGAATCACTGTGCTTTGCTAGAGTGATTATTATGTGAAGGTAGGCATCATAGCAATATAGAGAATGAAATGGGCAACTTGTGGCTCTCCAAATGTATTAACTGATGACTACCAGTAGCCATTATCAGCATAGTCAATGGCCAGTGTGGTGGGCGTTGTTGGCCACAGGTTGCCTGTCCCTGTTAAAGAGGCTAATAATCACAGGCTTCACTGTGCATTTCATAGCATTTCTTTGTAGGCTACATAGATAACTATGACAAATGTATGTTGTGCAAGCCTAAACCTATGTGGCCCCTGAGCATTAATCACCAGACTTAATTCATATCTCCTTGGAGAAATGAAGCCAACGAATGGTCAAAATTTCTTCTGTGTTCTTCCTTCCTTTTTAAAGAATTCTGCTCAATGAGATACATGATGATAGGTTTCGCCTGTACAAATTGAAGATGATGGCAAAGATTGAGAAATATCTCAGCTTGAAGAGCTGCAGACGAAAGTATGTATTCTATGTATTTTTTAGGAACTTGTCAGCATAGCTTAAATAAATACCTTTCGAAGTTTGGAAAAGTGCCACTTGCAGTCTAATACATCTTTGTATTTGCACTATGAATTTCATACTCAGAAAAAAATAGGTCTGTCTCAAGATGATCCAGGACCAGATAATTAGCTCCCAAGTGAATCAATTAATGATGATGATTTCAGCTCATTGTTTTCTTCAATGAATTTAACATGTACATTCTTGTTCTTTTATTTAATTCCCAATATTCCCTTGGGTAGAGTCATCTTGTCTCATTTTGAAGACAAACAACTCCGAAAGTCCTCGTCAGGCATCATGGGAACAGAAAAATGTTGCGATAATTGCAGATTCAGGTAAATGTTGCTCCCAGAAGATTAAGGGTTTGGAACCATTTTCCCATAGCTTATATGACAAGGGAGAATGACTCTGTAATGGCTTTTTGCTAATGAAGTATTCCTGAAAGTGTTGGTATTACTCTTAAGATAGTCTTCTCTTGTCATTGTGTGGTGGATTGTTAACCAGATAGAAGTATTCTGAACTGACCAGAGTTTCTGAACAGTCTCCAGAAGCAATTGCATGTTCAATACATATAAATATGCACTGTGGATGTTACCAGAGCTTGGATGAGTTGCCAGGCTCTCTCTGTCCTAGAGGGGCAGCTTGGTAAAAGTTGCTTTGGAAGTTGTTTGAGCCTCCAGGGACCAGGCTGGACCTAACAGTGCCATCAGACTGCAAACATGATTGTTTCGGATTGAGTTCAACCTCAGCCAGCAATGACTGCTCTCCATTTCCTAGGGCATACATCTGGCCTGGAGTGAACGTCAGTCTATTGGCCCTTAGGTAGTCCATGACTGGTTTTGTGCCCTGATTCTGCACTCCCACCCATCCTTCCGTAGCTCACTCCTATGTAATTGACAATGTGAGATATTTTAAAAATTCTATCATCAGGAATAAAATAGTATTTTTAAAATTCATCTTTAAAAAGGAATGTAATTAAAAATGAAAATAATGTCTTACATTTATATCAGACAGCAGCTGTGAATGCTACATGATATTAGTGGATGCCCTAGGTATCCAATCGTGTATGGCAATTTCCTTGCCAGAACAAGGGCCTCTTCTGTCACTCCTGAGTGCCTAGATTACAACTTAGGTGTCTTAAGGCTAGAGGCACACTTTGGGTCTTAAGATCTGAATTAGCTATGTGCTTCTTTGATACATGTGGGTGCTCCAATTTGCCTATAAAGTATGGCTCATTTATTTATTTGTTGTGGTCTAGTTTTAGATAGCTAGATAGATAGCTAGATAGATAGATAGGCAGAGGAGAGACTCAAAGGATCATATGGAGGATTGCGGTGAAACTCATCTCTTCCCCAGTCTTACTCCCCTTTACTTCATTGTTTGAAATTGTTTTCCTTTAGTCCAACTCACTTCTGATAGATCCAAATTGGGCTGTCTTACATTGTCATATTCTGCTGTTTGCAACTGTTTTACCCCTTCCCCTTTATCCCACAATGGTTGGCCTTCAGCTGTACCCACCACTGGAACATGGTGCCCAGGAGCTTCTCCAAAATTGAATTTGGCCCTTTCCTGTGCATAAGAATGACAGAGAAATCTAGAATTGATTCAGAAGGGTTTGGATTTCTGTAAAGACAAGCTGTGGATTCCACAGTGAATCAGCTTTTTCTAAGATGCTCAGATTCTGGGGATTTGAGGGCAAGGATGTTGTACAATGCATAGTTGTACAAGTACACATTTGCAAGGAGGAGCTAAATTCTCCTACATTCTCCCATTCCAATTTCATCAGTAAGTGAATGAAGCAATAAAAGACACTTTGGCAATCTGTGAAACTCAGAACCAATTTAGCAAAACCTGTACATCCCTTCCTGTGCAGTAGTATATGCCAAGTGATAGATCCTAGGATTTGGGTTTTTAATGTATTACATATTTTATTGTATTAAATGTAATTATCTTTCATGATGGTTAGGCGATATGCAGTGATGGGACTTGCATATTTCAAGAACCCCCTTACAATATACCTCGTATCACTCAGGTCTGGACTGCTTGGACAGTAGGTTTTAGTGAAATTATTGTGTCAAAGGGAAGTGCGAGGCTTTTTTTTCTAATTGATGTGTGCTCAGGAACTGTTGTGGGATGAGGACTGAATCTATTCCCTGTGAACCTCAGTAAATGGAAAGAAAGCTTTATTGGATGGGGTGGGCACTAGAGTATAATACTGAAGTGTTATGCAAACTTTTATCTGTAGTTATGCTTGTGTATGTATACATATTTGCATTTTATGTGTTTTTCATCTTTCTGTTTTTATTTTTAGGAAAATTCACTGCACGCCTGTGGTTGACACAGAAGACAGTTTTGAGGATTTTGGACAGCAGGCATACAAACTGATGTCTGCAGTATGTGCCTTAAATGAGAGATTTGGCATGTCTGTTCCAGTGCTGTTTCTCAGAGGATCCGTAAGTGTTATTGCTATCAGGTGGATTGGTAGCAGCCAGGTAATGCTCTTGGCACAGAGGGAGGGCCTGGTGCTCCAGTGCCTTCCGATCCTCATGGCAGATTTCATCTGACTCATGAAAGAAAGGCAAGCTCTGTATCACATATTACGTATTGCAGAGGTTTCCTATATTCCTCTGCATTGTACTTTCATTGTGGTACATAAAGTACCATGGGGTGACCTTATTTCATTGAAGTTATTTATTTATTTATTTATTTATTTATTTATTTATTTATTTATTTATTATTGCATCTCTTTACTGCTCCACAACTTAAGCTCTCTGGTTGGTTTACACAGTTCATAAAGAGAGATGATAAAAGTACAATAAAAGGTCATAAAATCAAGGGAAAATATTAAAAAGTGTTAAATAGTTTAAAAACAAATAATAAAAACAGACAATAACAAGGAATAACTGAAGGAGTGGCAGGGAGAGACTCTGCCAAGCACCTGGAGGACCCTTCGCCTTTGGGTTGCCAAGTAACTTCTTAAAAGCCACAGAAAAGAGGGCTATCTTAACCTGGCACCAACAAGATGACAGGTTTGGCACCAGCTGAGCTGCAGCGGGAAGATGATTCCAGTGATGGGGAGCCTCCACCAAGAGCCATCTTCTTGCTGCTCCCTTCTGCACCTCTCTTGGAATTGATATTTGGGGGAAGGCCCCAGAGATTGAGCAGAATGTCTTGATAGATTGCAGTTGGAAGAGGCACTCCAATAGGTATTGTGCTAAGCTTTATAGGTTAAAACCCAGCACCTTGAATTGGGCCCAATGCAGAAAGGCAGCCAATGCAAGCAGACCAGTATCAGCCAGAATTTAATTCCCTGATTTATGAGCTAATTTTAAATCAACTCTCCAACATTCCAATCTAAATATTTCCTGAACAAACAGAAAAAATGTTAAAATTGGTTTATTTACAACTAAAAATAGCCTTTCAATTACCAACAGACTTTGGCTGTATTGCCTGAATGCATTTTGCACTACAGAATTTATATTTGTGTAGGAGAGTTGTTGCAAATTGAAGGATTTTTGTTTGGTTTTCACTATATGCCTATGGACAGTAAGATAACTTCTTTGTGGACTCTGTGTGGAGGATAAGTTCCTACAGTTATTCAGAACCAAGAGCCAATAGTTAACTAGACACAAGAGAGCTTCTTCATCAAAATGAGCATTCTTGCTAGTTTGGTTGGCAATTGAAATGTTCTTAAGTTACATAGAATGCATGACCTGTTGCATCATAATTATAATGTATGTCCTGAAAAATTACTGGTTTATTCTTTGGGACAGAAAAGTAGGTTTTAATATGATCTGAACAGTAGACAGGACCTTTTTTAAATAAAGTGTTCCTGCCTGTAGCAGTGATGGGCGAATCTGTGGCAGAGCTACCAGTGCAGACCTTAGGGCTCAGAATGCATCAGAAGAGACCTCCTTTTCTTGTGTTATGGAACATGTTTCAAAGTATTTGTTCCAGTATTCTCTGCTCGCGCGCTCTCTCTCTCTCTCTTCTCTTCTCTTCTCTTCTCTTCTCTTCTCTTCTCTTCTCTTCTCTTCTCTTGTTTGATAATTCACAGAGCTTAATATAAGAACTTCCAATTCTAATGTTGCAGTTGTAAGGGTTATTTCAGCTGCTTTGAAGTTTTATTTTTGTGTTCAATTTTCTAGGATTTGGCTATAATGTAATACAATTAGAAATACTTTAAATTGTTTTCTAAATATACCTTGTTTACCTAACACAAAACTTACCTGTAGTTTATGAAGAAGTGTGTTATCTTCACTTTTGTTCAACCTGGCAGACTTTTTTGATAACAAATAAGCACAGGTGTGCTCCTAGACAGGTTTCAGGTGGGTCGCAGGAGAGATCAGATTTCACCTGTTATTTGAAATCTGAGTCAGTGTTCAGTGGTGAGCAAGTCCTCCTGGGAGTCTTCAAATTAAGAAGTTGCCAGGCTGAAATGTTATACTACCCCTGTTTAGACAAACGAAAGTACAAAACTTTAAAATTGCCTTTTGAAACTGCAAAGAGGTATTTGTTTTATCTGACATTTGCCAGATTTCAGTATCATTTTTGTTACATTTTATTACCAATGATTATTTTAGAATGTATATCCCATCTTTTGATTTAAAACACCCTCAGAGTGACTTACAAACTAATGCAAAGCACAATAAAAATAAAATGTGTAACAGAAGGCCATGGGAAGCAGCTTAAATAAAACATGCACACAACGACAGCTAAAAACTAGATAAAAGGACTTCTTAGTATAATACATTGAGTAGATCCAGTTCATGTTATGCACTGTTTGATTACTCTTTGATCTGGGGACGGCTGATGCCAGTGGAGTTTGCAGGGAGGCTCTTTTTGACCGTTTCCCCCCCTCTGCAGCCTCCATGCCCCTCTAGCTCTGCTCTGCAGGGTTGGGTGACCCTGTGAAACTGCATGGGAGGTGGAATGGGGGGGGGCTGCACAGGCGAGGAGGAGAAATTGCTTCCCTCTCTGTTCTGCTGATATTCCTTTGCTGGATCAAAGAGCCTTTCGTCAGCAGAGGGACACCAGCCGGATGCAAGCCCTAAAAGACATGAGAGAACATGATGGGCTCTGCTAGGCACCTGAGAGATCCTTATTGCTATCCCCTAACTAAACTGGCCTCCCACTTTGTGTAGCCATAATCACAGACCACAGGTTAAACAGCGATGAAAACCAATGTCGCTCCAATCATTACTGTTAGAATTAGGTGCTTGCATTGTGGGAATGTGAGGGAGAATGACCTGTTCTATAGCAGTGCTGTATTTGCACCTTTTTGAATGCCGTAGGATACTGGATCTCTTCATAAAAGTACACCTTTTCAATGGGAATTTGACGTGTCTATGTCAGGAGTGGGCAACATGTGGGCTGCATGTGCCCCTCCAGGTCTCTGGTGCACCCTGGTCTGTTCTCTGGCAGGAGTGGCAAACTGCTGTGGAAGCTTATTGTGAGCTGTGCGTGGCAAACTGTTCTGGAGCTCTAAAATTAACATATTGGCTCTCACAGCTACCAAAGCTGGCAATGCCTGTTATAGATAGACATCAGCTTGCCACCACATAGAACCTGCTCATCTATCGCTAAAACCTATTCAACTGTTCTTCTCACTTGCTTACTATTCTTATTATCTTCTGTATGTAGAGGTTGACAAGAATGGGGGCGGAGGATTGGAGCTAGAACTAGAATAGGGTTTATGTATGTGTGTCCCTCATCAATAAAGTGGCTTCTTTGGGTACAGTGCACCCTAGGTGCATCTCCTGGTTGCAGTGATGTGAAGACTGTATTTCTGAAGTGGTGGTGTTGAACAGGAAGTGCAAAATTAATCTGATGTGTTTGATTTCATTGTTGAAGATTCCTACTTCTGGTCTTTTAAAAAACTTTCAGTATTCTCAACGCCTGCCAGACAAATACCGAACTCATGCTCTTTTTGGCACTGGGAAGGATTGGCCAGAACACTCATGGAAGGCACTGGGCCGACGTCTTGTCTTAGAGGGCTTTCTCAAAGAAGTTTCTGGTCAAAACAAATTTTCAACTGTATGCCAACTTGCTCAGAAGGTAAGTTGGCACTAAAGAAGGTGGCCTAAAGATGAATGTTAGCAATACTATGTATTGTTTGTAAGCTGTCCCGAGACACTAGTGGTGGATGGGGTAGAAAAGCTTTTGATAAATAAATAAATACATACATACATACATACATACATACATACTGCTTTTTATCTCTCAGGGTAAAGACTGGCTTTGTAAAGCAAGAAAGGAGTCAGGCCAAAAGCTCCTGCTTCAGTCAGATGAGGAACTGTGTTTAAGGAAATCTCCTGTAAGGTATCCTACAAACCTTGCTTATTTTTTGCAATCCACATGAGACTATGCAACGTTCATGCAGACTTTTTAAAAGCTTTGTTTAGTGGGTTGAAAAAGGACACTGGTGTAGAAAAAGGCTGAGTAGAATTTCAGGCCAAGGTGAGGCATCTTGGTTGCCTGAGGCAGGAAAGCCAAATGTAACTCCCTCTACCTACTTATTAACATGAGCACATAGTCCTCCAGCAAGTTTTCTTGCAGGTGCGCCATTGAAATGAATGGGAGTTATGCAGGGACACTTCCATTCATTTAAATGTGGTTCGGCACTTAAGGTGGTCTCACTTTCTATAATCAAGACCAGTGTTTTTATCTAGAGTTCTGTGGCATCCCCTAGACATTGTACACAACTTGACAACCTCCCAGCTTCCCCTTTGACACCAGTTACACATTCATGCTCCAAGAATGAGAGTGCTGGCATGACAAACATGGACTGTTGTTGCATGATGTAGCTTGTGAGCTTCAGTCTTTCAAAGTAGAATGTTAGAAAAATAGCATTTATTAGTGAATGAAGCAACAGAATAGGGTATTTCTTTTACTGAATATAGGTTTGCATGACAGGGCAATAGTACTGCGACCGGATTGTAGAATGTAAAGGTTAATATGAAGATGAAATCACAGTGGTGATGGGGAGGGTGTGAAAAGGACAGGTAGAAGAAGTCAGGGTTGTTGAGTTAGTGTCCTGGTTTGCATGATCAGAAGCACCCACCATGGCTTAAATAAGCAGTGCATTCTGGCCACCACTGAATATTAAAGTTGCCATGACTGCAGGTCATTATGGCATGCAAACCTGAGTAGGGTTGCCATAAATAACAAGCTACTTAGAAGCCATGGGCTGTAGTCGTGTTCTGCAGTGGCTTGTGTGTGGGTTCACACATCACAATAGGCTATGGTGACCATCCACCACAGCTTGAATATCCACAGTGGGAGCCAGCACAACTTTAAAAGGGGACTAGAGAATAAGACAATCAGTGGTACTAATCGTGAGAGCAACCATCCACCATGGCTTAAGCATTCAAAATGGAAGCCATCACATGTTGGTAGCCAAACATGCTGGTCATTTTGCCCAAGAAAATGGGAAGAACACTACATATTCTATGCTTTTGGAGGAAGGGTAGTTTACAAATAGAGGCTGTGCTCTGAAATCATTAATGTTCTGAACCTTCACTTTCTTCAAAAGAAAAGAGCTATTTTGTCCTGTTTCTTGAGCTGTGGGTTATGTTGTAGGAATTTTGCATTTTGCTTTATATAAGGCTGAACTTTTTCTTCCTCTTTCCAGCAATAAACAGATATTTTCAGGTGCAGGGCATTTCTCCAATGCAATCTTACCTAAGTTAGCACCAGAAAAGCAGGTTAGTACTGTGGAAAAATAACTCATCTGTATTTGCAATAGTAACAGTTTTGTCTTCTGGACAGTGCTCTTATTTGGATGGCTCAAACAGTCTTCCCTAATGTGGTGCCCTTCAGATTTTTTGGACTCCAACTCCCATCATTCCTGACTGTTGGCCATGCTGGCTTGAGCCATTGCTAGTTCCATTCCAAAAATCTTTTCCAACCTATCCTGGTGCAAACTTTCCAGATTTAATCACTCTTTGTTGATGCCCATATTAAGCACAGTTGTTAAACAGAATTACCATCTAATCAGAATGTGAAATTATGGTTCGAAGTCAGTTTCATATTCTAGTGAAATAGAAGCCATATTAAATTTAAATGCCAATGAACTGGACATCGTGGGAGTATTGTGAGAAGGGGCTGTTTGCCCTTGAGTTCCTTAACTCTGATGAAAAGGAAGGCAGCTGTGTGTGTGTGTGTGTGTGTCCGTCCAGTGTTTAAGTTATAATAAAAGGCACTTGAAAATGAAACTTTAGAATTCTATATTCTATTAAAGAATTCTTAAGTCTGAAAATGATTCTTCATGCCACCATGATTCTTCATGGTGATGATATTTAATATTAATTAAATTTCTACCAAATTTATGGTGCCATTTTAAAACACAAGAGAACTTTTTATTACTGCTATTTGGTCAAAGCAACAGTTTGGTATGCCTATTAATTTTCTGTCTTTAAAATTTTTGTATCTCTGAAGAAGACATCTTTGCATGAAATGTTTGCCTATCAAGAAACAAGTAAAATCTCCAGAGGGATTATGCTTCCAAATACAAGGTGGTATTAACAGAAGCTATTTTAACTTCTCTCTGTTCTTTCTTACCACTTTTTCTATCTCATGTTTTGTGTAATCTCTTAAGAGAATGTTAATTGGGTCAGCAGCTGTAAGTGGGATGCTCTGGCTGCACAAACAGCTTTAGTAGTTTTCATTGGCTAGACTTAGTTCTGACAAAGAATTTAGAGTTTTAAAATGTTTAATTGCCTGCCTTTTAAAAATTTTGATACTACTAAAAGCACAATACAGTAAAAGACTAACTTTCCAATCTTATATTGGCTGTTCAGAAGGAAATCCCACTGAGTTCCCTGGGGCTTTTAGTCAGGGAATATGTATACATTTGTAGCCTGAAAGATGTGCAGGACAACCTAAAGTTGAATAAATAAAAAATAACTCTCATTGTTATTTTTAATATTTCCACCCCCCCCCCACAATCCATGCTCCAATCTGTGCTGCAGTAGCAGATCTAAGAATTCACCAACATATAAACTGTTAAACTCTGAAGTTTAACAATTGTTATACTTGATCAAGCATCTAAAGAAGCCTTCAAGAGCCTGGCACCCCTTCCCCCAAACATGTTTGCCTGCAACTTGCATCATTGCCAACCAGCACAATAGCTGGCAATGTGAAGTGGGCAGGAGCACAACCGTGAAAAAGGCAGGCAGGAGTGTAGTCCAAAATCTATGCCACAGTCAGATTTATGGGCTTTTCTACTAATGTGCAGGCATGTCACAAATTCTCTTTGCATACAGCACCTGTGCTACAATTTAGTCTATTGAAGATTTCTAATATGGTGCAACTCCATATCTTTAGCTTCTTCATCAGTTAGTAAAATTTCCAAGGATGTGCAGGCTAGCCATGACGTTTGAGAGGAAAGTTGTGTGTGTGTGTGAATCATTAGCTGAATTTGACTTTTTTTCTTTCAGTAGTGCTGTGGTGCAGTTGCCACTGATTCAGACCCCGGCCCACTTCGAAGTATCCCAGAGAGAGAAGGAATTACAGGTTAGTATGTTAGATGAAATGTTTCAGTATTTCACTTCATATGACTTAATATTTTTAAAACCTCTTAATTAAATGCTTCAGGTTTAATCAATAAAATCTGTATAGGTTTTACATAGGAGAAAAAAATCAGTACTTCCAAAGAAAAGTGTGTAATGATGACGCACATTTTTGGATGATGCACATCTAAGGTGCTGTCTTAGAAGAAACCTTAACTGCGTTAAGACAACATGATACGCACTCTGCGGTTGAGTGTGGGTTGTTGAGATGTGGATTAAATCCACTTGAGATAACAAACCATAATGAACAACCCACAGCTTAAAATCCAGCAACAAACAATGACTTCTGTTCATGTGCTGTTTGTGTTTAGCAAGCCATGGTTTATTCATTCACCTGGGTTCAGACAACACAGGAACAACAACAACCCTTGGTTCAACAACAACCTATGGTTCAGTGATAGACCTATACCCAACCCTCGGGTTATCATATTGTCTGACCCCAGCCATTTCCACCTTTATCGAAAGAGAAGGGTCAGTGCTTCCTCTAAGATGTCCCCTACTTCTTGTGGTGTCTATAAGTATTTGTGTTTTTAAAATAATGACAGTAAAACATTAAAACCAGCCAAGCAAAACACTGTTAATCAGCTAAACATTACAGGTCCAGTGTTTAGCAGTACTTTTTAGCAGTATGTTTGCATCGGTCTGCATATTTTTAATGAAATAAAATGAAATTAATGAAATAATTTTCCAAAACTAACTTTTGTCATTAACAGACACTGCTATATGGCAAACTAGTGACAGCCAGGCAAAAACTAGCCAATAAGAAAGATGTCCCACCAGCAGTACTAGCAACAAATAAAGTGTTGGTTGACATGACCATGATACGGTAAATCTTTTCATTTTAATATGTAAATGAAATAGAGTAGGATGGCTGAATGTATGCCAAGAGAAGTGGGGTGAAAGTAACAGAAGATTTTCAGAGGGGAAGATGGGGCCAATATTGGGCATAGTGTGTCATAAAAACAAAATACCATCTGGCTCCAGCTTAGAAATTTAAAACTGCTTTTCAAGCCCTGTGAACTGACAGAATTGTCACTCAGCATAATTACTCTGTTTCTTCATTTGTCTTCGTTAAGCTAATACATTTCTAGTAGTGTGGTGGAAATCCAGCTATTATCTGGTTCTTTCATGCTCACCAGATTTGTTTCCTGGTCAGACTTGGCCCTGCCAGGAAGCAAGCCAAACTGAGATCTAGTCAGCAAAAGTTCAGGAATACTAGCAGACCCCTTCTTTGCACAAAGTACACAATACTAAAAAGCAGAGACATCATCCTGCCAACAAGTTAGAGTTGGACCATTAAGAAAACCGAGCACTGAAGGATTGACACCTTTCAGTTGTGGTGCTGGAGCAGACTCCTGAGAAAGTACTTTGGACTGCAAAGAAATAAAATCAGTCAATTTTAAGGAAATCAAGCCTGACTGTTCTTTAGGAGGCCAGATACTGACGATGAAACTCAAATACTTTGGCCACCTAATGAGAAGGAAGGACTCACTGGAGAAGATCCTGATGCTGGGAAGGACTGAAGGCAAAAGGAGAAGGGGATGGCAGAGGTTGAAGGGGCTAGATGGGGGTCACTGGGGAGGTGGGTGTGGGCTTTGGTGGACTCCAGGGGATGGTGGAGGACAGAACTGGGAGGAATGCTGTCTATGGGGTCATGATGGATTGGGCACGACTTTGTGGCTAAACAGAGCAAGACACAATTGTTTGCACAAAGTACAAAAAGCTGCATGTGCAGAAGCAGAATTCCACTTGCGCAGTGGAGGCACACAAGTGGTGTCTGCTCAGGCCAGCCACAAGGATTCTCTTGGACTTGCTTCCTGCCTGATGCCCATGTGAAGACTCCGTGTGAGGTGGGCATAGAGCAGAGACTGCAAAATGGGCTGGAGTCCAGGGAGCTGAGCCGAGCAAATCTGACGGATTCCCTCCCCCAAACTAGATTCCTCGCTCATTGTTACTTCCGAATCCATATCTGTTTTAGACATACGTGTAAATCGGTGCCAATGAGATCTGCTTTTTCTTTGGAACTGCCCATAAAGCTTCAGCTGTTAGCAATGCAGAAACATAAGACATAAATATTGCCAAACACTAAGTGTACTTAATCAGCCTGGGGAGTCTTTGGATTTTGTCATTGGTTTAAGTTGAAACAGGTCAACAGCTTCAGTGTAACATTGGCAGTATTTCACAGCTACATTCCTCAGACCTGCCTAGGGATGCTTTCAGGTGTATACCAAAATTATCTCTAAAACTAAGCTACCTATGGAAGTGAATTCTGCTTTTGCTACTGTTTTGTATGGAGTATGAAGGGCAATCGACAGGTGCAGGTGAGCCTTGGTGCAGTCCAGTATTAATTCGTACATTTCATATACAAATATGAAATCTCACATTGAAATACACTATTAAAACAATTTTGACAGGAACAACAATGCCAGTTGCATTTAAAATAGACCATTGAAAACAAGACTGAGCACAAGCCTTTCTCTTATTCCTGTTGCTGGTTATTAGGCATTGCAGAATTCTGCAGGCAATTGTTCCAAGTGGAAGATGGAATGCTAAGTGTTGGGTGTAATTCACCCCAATCCTTTCTATGCATGAATCCTATTTTGAATGGTCAAGTGTGTGAGTAGCTTGACCTTTACTGTAGCTGCTGTACCTTCCATTCCCCATTGGCACTGTCACTTATTACCTGTTCTTCTTCATGGTCTCTGTGCATCACGCATATCGGGTGTGCCCCTGTGTGGGGCCTTTTGTTGGGAAGATTTTCCTACTCATTGGGTGGGAGCCCCCCTGCCATTTATACTTTTACATCTGGCTGAGCCTCACTTTTTTCCAGGGTCTTTTCTAATGTTGAATTCTAGACTGGCAAAGTATTGTCTGTCTTCTACATTTGCTTCTGTCTCAATGAATATACCATATTATTAGACCATTTCAATTTGTGAACTTTGTGCCACAGCTAGTTCATTTTCCAAATGGTCCGTACAAATCCTCAGCACAGTGCAGCTGCAGAAAAGGTTTTAGGAGCCTTGTCAGGAGCATTCAAACTTCCCCATCCTAGTACCCCGCAAAGGTTTTGGACTAAAACTCCCATTATTGGTCCTGCTGGCCAGCTCCATTTTAGGGAAGATCATAAAGCTTTTGTAAGATATTTTTACAAAAGCTGAGGAAAAGCTGCCTCCTGTGAGTTCCTTGGACTGCAAGGCGATCAAACTGGTCAGTCCTAGAGGAGATCAACCCTGACTGCTCTTTAGAAGGCCAGATACTGAAGATGAAAATCATATACTTTGGCCACCTAATGAGAAGGAACAATTCACTGGAGAAGACCCTGACGGCAAAAGGAGAGGGCGACAGCAGAGGATGAGGTGGCTAGATGGAGTCACTGAAGCACTCATTGTGAGCTTAGGTGGACTCTAGGGGAATGTGGAGGACAGGAAGGCCTGGAGGAATGTTGTCCATGGGGTCGTGATGGGTTGGACACGACTTCGTGACTAACAACAACAGCAAGATATTTTTCTTCAGCCTTGTCTTCCACTCAAAGTCTTTAGGTCAGCCTTCCCTGGCCTGGTTCGCTCCAGATGTGTTGAACTGTAACCCACAAAATCCAATATATCTGGTGGGCACCAGCTTGGGGAATGCTGTTTGAGCCATCCAAACAAAAACACTGTTCCGAAAAGCGCAAGCAAAGAATCTTGAAATCATTAAGGTAAACATCCAATGAGACAAATAACCAACATATTCAACCTGTCAGGCTAAACAAAAGAAATAAATCTGGGCTTGGTTGTATTACAAGTGGACTGTAATTTACACATGGATGTATATTGATTTGTTGACTTCCGTATCAACTGATTACTTGTATGTTATTCATCCCAGATGATAACAGAAATAATGCAAGCATTTATATTGTGCTTTAGTGTTTGAGCGGCAAACCTTTTTGAGGTCTGGACCCCTTTCTGGACCTCTCAAGGACTAGATGGCTTCTGGGGCAAGGGCCTGCTTTGTAACACCATTGTGTCCCTGGCCGAAGCGTTCCAGCTGGTGTCTTGGTTGGGAAACCAGCTTTGCTTTTGTTTTTTGTTTTTTCCTGGGTAAGGTAGGGATAGCTCAGGCCAAGAAAAGCCCACTGTGGCCCTGGCTTCACTGTTTGTTGCTTTGCCCACATGGAGAACGGAAGAAGATGGAGGGGCAAATCTCCCTCTGCCTGTTCTCCCCTCTGAGCGTCCCTTCAGGGAGAAGTAAAGCCCTCATTTGAGATCCAATGTGCCCAGCAGGCTTCTTTGGCTGTGGGCTGGGCTTTCCTGATGCTGTGACATTATCTTGTTATCTGTACAATATTCTTGTAAGGTAGTTCCATATTCTTATCCTCAAATTGCTGATGGGGACTGAGAGGGAGTGCGTGGTGCTTGTCCAAGTAGAGTGACTTCGTGGCAAAGGAGAGGTTCAATGTTGGGACGTGATGATTCGCTGTGAGTCTTTTAGCCACTTTTAGCCACTATACTGCACCAGCCACATGTACTGTCTGATGTGATAAATGTTGGAGACCTGACAGTTACTGAATGAACATGGACACTGAATCATCTTTGAATAATGTCCATCAATTAGAAATGGCCCTGGCTAGGGGACTTTTAGATTTTTAAACACTGATTTATTTGCCCTTAGTCATTTATGGAAACAATCTTAAGAGGTTTGTAGAAGATCTGAAAGAATTTGACTAGTTCAACATAACCACTGATGGTAGTAATTTCTGGGTTTTATGTGTTAAATTTAGAATTATCGTCTTCATACACTTAATGCCTTAAGCCACAGTAATGAAATCACAGGATGTCTTCAATGTTTTTTTCAGGCCTACAACCGTGGCTAATTTAAAGAAAGTTGATGGTGTTTCTGAAGCAAAATCTACCATATTAGCTCCTCTTCTGATCACAATCAAGGAATTCTGCCAAGAAAATAATTTACAGGTCAGAAGTAATTGAAAACAAGACTGTTTCTGTTCAAGTATTTCTTATTTTAGCCTTCAGCATTTCGTCATGTGCATAATAATGGATTGCATGAAGGGCAGCACTCATCAATCCATACATGAAAACCTTATCACACTATTTCTAATGACTGTCCTGTTAATGCTGAGCTGCAAATACCATATTCTCTTTAATTGGCAGGAGATGAATGCATTTCAAGGTTGAGCTCAAAAAGAATGCACTCCTGTGAAAATCTGGGAAACTTACCAACTTCTCCCATAATCCATTCTTTGTGGTAGTGTTGGTTTTTTTTCATTTGGACTAAAACAGGGAAAAATTTTTTTCAAAACCCCCAAACCTTTCAGGTTATGCAGTTCTTATTGAAGAATTGCTGTGTGGAAGCCTACAGAATATGGCAGAATTTCCACTGCAGTGGCATTGGACTGCCTTCTGCTAGAAACATTGTTTGCAAAAGCTGGCATTTTTGCCCTGCCAGCAGAGATGCTAAGACATGGTGGGATGTGCATGGTGCTGGGGAGGAGGGACTCACTGGACCCCCCCCCCCCCGTAAGATTTTGATGCAACCTCTGATGGCAGCACTACTTTGCACTGCTAGAGTTGATATAAATTAAAAGCCCCATCCATCCATCCATCCATCCATCCATCCATCCAAAATTATTTCTAGAATACCTGTAAGCCTGGAATTGTTTCCTGTTCATGCCACCAAAGCAGACCACAGGATTCAGACTACCCACACCAACCCCAATATATCACTGCAGCTTTTGTAGTCTGCATTCTTTCAAGCATCACAAGAGGAAACTCAAGTGCTAGAAACTCTCAAGAAAGGGCACTTTCCTTGTTTCCACAGATGGGGACAACACACTGCTAATATCTGTCTTCACAGAACTTTTCTAGCTTCTCTGCCTCAGGACTGCAGACCTAAATGCCTTACAGAAATCCCCTCAGGTCCCAGGACTTGGGATGCAAAGACAGTACACTGTAGACAGGGAAAGGGGAATCTGCACTACAAAGTCTATTTCCTTTAAATTTCTTCCATTTCTCTCCTTCAGTTCTCATGCTGTGTATACACATTATATCAGTGAAACATCCATCCTTTCCTCCCCAACAGCTGGGAGCAGTTTCTCTCAGGAGGGAGATGCGAGAGTGACATGCACCCCTGCAGGACAGCTCTCTGTTAGCAAATGCCAGGTGCTCCATTCCATCTACTAGAAAAGTCTTGTGAGCTGCTTTACCTTGTAGCCCAAACCTGTGGAGCAGAACAAAGATTCTGCACACACTGTGCTGCACAGGCACTCCCTGCAGTGAAAGGGTACATACTAATGAGGTCAGTCTTCCCCCTACCTGCTCCCCAGAGCCTCCCAATGGTGCGGTGGGATGAATGGGAGACTGGAGCAAAGGCACTGAAGGAGAACTCAGATGGCACCACTCACTCTCTGTTGCTTCCTTGTTAACACCAGCTGTGCACCCAGGGCCCATTACTCTGCCTCCCTTTGCCCCACATGGGCACTTCTCTGGTAGATGCAGATAACACCTACCTTGGCCTTCCCCCATTCCCATGCCTGAGTCCCAGCTCAAGGGAGACCCTTCTTGCTGCTGGCAGCAAGAATCAGAGCACCTCCAGCTGTCTCTCAGTGGGATGTTCCGAACAGGCCCCCACACCTCTGCAAGTTTCCTTATGGGGTTGTAGAACAGGTGAAGGTGTTCCTAGTATGGAGCTGGAGCCAGGAAGGGCACTACCAGTGGTAGTTTCTCTTCCAGCGACATAAGGAGCAATGCCATATATGTGCTGTTTTACTTTCAGAACTAATGCCATCCAGTGCACTTTCCATGAGGGCTTTGCCACATGTAGTGTTTCGTTGTTGCCACAGGTTAAGCAGACGGAGAACTCTCCCCAGTCCCCAGTGCTGTCTCACTGTAACCGGCTTCAGAATGTGACACGGACTGGGAGGGAGATGGGGTTCTGGTTGCTTTCAAGGCTTGGGATCCATGATGCTCATTCAGGCTCTGGGAAGTGGAAGGGGGCAGTCCTCTCAGAGTGGCCCATGCAGTTCACCAGAGAGCACATATGGGCATGCCCTCTGCATGTGATTGGTTCATGTACCTCTGTCTTCAGTGTGTGTGTGAGAGGCAGGGGGCTTCTCCCAGCCTTTTGCAGTAGACCATCACTCCTGGGGTTGAACATGGGAACACTTGCATATGGAATCTGAGCTGTTCTGCTGGGCTAGTACTTCTGCGTTGCCTTGTGTATCTGACTGGGTCCTCAGGCTGGGGAATGACAAATGCCCCCTTGTGTGTCTCTCTCCTGCTAAGGCTGAGGGACTGCTTCTCTGTGGAACTTGTCCGTGGCTTCAAGTCCAGGGAGTACTCCCTGTCTGCCTCTAAAGTGACTGCCCCTGGCACATCAACACATGAATAGGGCTATGTCTTTCCCAGCCCTATGTCCTCTGCAGTGAGCTACTTGAGGCTGCTCTGGTGTGAGCATCATTGTAGCTTCCCCTCTTGCCCATCCACGTTCTTTCTTTGCACTGTCTGCAGAAGGCTTCCTGACCTTCAATTGGATCTCCAAACTTTGTCCCAGGAAGGTCTGTGGAGCTCTGTATAGGTTCCCCCCCAGGTAGCTATTTGGGTGTCATGTTACGTTCCCTGTTCATCCACTGCTTCGTGTTGTGGAGTCATAAGACTGCTTGAGCCCTAGATTCTTGCCATCTGCATGGCAGTAGCTCACGCACCAGAGGGTGCTGTGGTAGCATAGTGTGTGGCTGGTGTGTGTTGCCTCGGGGGTGGGGTCTCCCCATTGCTCTCAACCAGCCACAGCATCTCCTATGGCTGGCTGACCTGGCAGGGTTACTGCCATGCAGGCCCATCATTGGTGAGGTTGTCTTCACAGATCCTGGGGGTCTGATCTGTTCTTTGTTTTTCAGAGCAGTATGTTTTGCTTTCCTTGTTTCTGTTGGGTGAATGCAGGAAATGAACTCGGGTGCGCGATGTTATGATAATATATACAGCCTAGCAGCAGAGTCAGTCCATAAGATTACTCAACCTGAGTAATTTTACATGAGACAATACAAGAAGCTTTTTTCTCAAGCAAGTTTTTTCAAAACACAACCAGATACATGTACAAAGTTAATATACAGTGCAACATGGGAGACAACATAATAACCATCTTTGAATCTCAGCCATTCCTTTAGCTTATCTGTTAAATACTGTTTAATTTGGAACAGTGTACTTCCTTCCTTCCATGTGCTGTTTTGCCCTCAGCGTGATTTATTTCTCAGCCTATTAGTGTTTTCAAAAATAAAATGTTGCTTGTGCAGACAGTCCTTTTCAAGACATCTGTGTCCAGAGAACAACCAGATACAGTCCTTCAGAAAGATGAGAAATGCAGCACTCTAACAGAATCAGAACGTATAACTTACACCTTGTTTCAAGAGAAGAATATGTCCTTGGTAAGCTTTTTGAACCCCCAGCTGTGTTTCCAACCTGCAGTACTTCAGTGGAAAGCAGTCTATGTAGCAATTTGTGGTAGTATCCAGTGAAGTGCCACTGCGAATGTAAACTACTTCCTGCTAGCGGAAATGGCTTCTGGCACCACTCGCCTGCTGTGGCACCACTTGCCTTCCAGGGAAACCCATCAGACCAGGCAGCACTATTAGCATTATGCTAGAGGTTCGCTAGGCTAGCACAATGGAATTTCTGTCAGTAGTAGCCTCACACTGGATATTACCCTTGGTTTAGATAAATTAAAAAATATTCAGACTGGTTGCTTCCCCACAATCTCTTTTTTTTTTTTTTGTTACATTCCCTGTGGCTTGGGAGGAACTGCTGTGGAACAGGGCATGCCAAGTGACCAGGAAGACAGTCATACTGAATTGATAATGTTTTGGGTTCTCAGCCGGGGCAGTGAACTGTTTTTCTGTTGAGTGCCACTTTGCTTTGGGGCTCACATGCAAGGAGCTGCATGCAGGCAGTGGTGGAGCCAGAACTAAATATGAGTGGGGCCATGCCCTTTTCTTTCCCTCCATCGCTGGGCTCTTTTCTGTCTTCCTCCACCCCTTTTCTTCCCTGCCCAGCAGGCTACCTGGGTGATACAGATCTCCCTTGCCAGAGGTCTAGATGGATTACTTCCAGAACACTTGCTCTCTCCATGTCTAGCCCCTTCTGCTATTTTTCCCATCCTTGCCACAGGTCTGAACAGATCCCTTGCAAAGGGCTTTTCCCCATCACTTCATCTGCTTTGGCTGCCTTCCATTTCCCCTCGCATCGTCCTCTTTTCCACACACCATGAAATTAGGCTGATGACCACATGCGGGGGGGGGGGGGGGGCCCCATGTTTTGATGCCCCAGTGGCCACAAAGTCTCTGTGTGCGAGGGACTCATGCAATCTCACCATCCCTTATGGCTGCAATCAGTGCCAGAAAGCTACACAGCCTCACATTACAGTGAACTGCCCCCCATGTCGATGGGTGTGCGCACAAGAGGGGAGGGCTGTCCTGCCAAGATTATGTGAACGTGCTGGATTACCTCCAGTGCCCTTAACAAGCAGAAATACACTGGTGAGGCATGGATTAGAACTGGCTCTCTGCATAAGTTGGTGTTTTGCTGTCCTAGTTTATTACCGGGTTGAGGGGGGCGACCCTCTCTGGAGCACAGCACTTAATGCTTGCATGGCCACGTTAGATTGTTGCAGCAACAACAAAGAAGCATCTTGCAGCATAACCATTTTCTGTGTCATGAACTTTGTGGGCTACAGTCCAGGGATGCATCTGTGAAGTGGGCTTTTATCCATGAAACCCTATGATATAATTCTTTCAATAGTATTCATGACATTGAAGTTGCTGATAAGTGTTTGGTTCTGTATTTATGCTGTATTTCTTACGTGGCTTTGAAATGTATATTTTTTATGAAGAACACACTGAATGTTTGTCTGCTTTATTTCTGGTAGTGGGTAGGACCAAAACAGATCCTGTAACCCTCCCAACTGATATGAGATCCACCTGTTTAATGTGTTTGCCACCATTGTTTTCCCTCTCCACTGGTGCTTTGATACCAGCTTTTTCTTCCTGACAGTCTTCTTCATAACAGTTACATTTGCAGCCTGAAGTCCATTGGCCATCGTGCTGTCAATGTGCCGCTTATGCCGCATTCTCACTGAATGCAAGTTACAGCAATGCTTCGGGGATCTGCATTGCCACAGTCGGACTGGAGAACGACTTCTGCTCCTTTTCAGGGAATGCCCTCAAGCTGCCATTTTTCAACCCTGCCAGATGTTTTCATTAAAAGTGATTCACCATCTCCCCACTTTTTTGGCTCAGCCCTGTATGACACAGTTATTTGTCAGAATGCTTCTACACAGTGACACTGGGTTTGCTTCCTGTTTGACTCCCTTCTCCCAGGTGTGTTCCTTGTTAGATAGCCAACAAATTTTAAAATGCCCAAGGACTAATTAACAAGGAGCAATAATACAATTAGCACTAGGTAATTTGATGCCTTGTATCAAATAACTATTGATTAAGGTGTGCACCCTGGTGTCTACTGTCTGGGAGAAAGTCGGCAAACATAACATGCAGCTGCTGTCTTTATTGGAAGAAGATAATTGTCAAAGTGTACAGAGAGAATGCATAAGAGGCTGCTTGATATTTTTAGTACAGGAAAATTAAAAAAGAACATTAAATATATTCAGTAATCTATACTGAGTAATCTATATTGACATAGATATAAAAGATCTGCCAGATCCACCATGTGTCTTCCTGTCTGCACCTATTAATCCTCAAAAGTGACTCACAAGTGAGCTTTTTCAAAATGGAAATCTACTTGTCAGAAAGGGTGCTTAGACCTGAGACACGGATTTTAACTAACCTCCAGCATTGTATTCATTGTTAATTCTTGCTGTTCTCCTTTTATTTATTTCTCCTCCTACCTCTCTCGTTCCTTCTCCCCAGCATTTTCTTGCACAGCTGACTTTGCAGCAGCTATTAATTTGCATGTAGCCACAAGCCGCCATATTGAGTATCTTTTCTTCCCCGCCTCACCTTGGTGCATCTTGTTCCCTAACAGTAAGGAGAAAATGGTGGTAGCCCCCCTAGTGGAAGAACAGTGGCATAATTAGAGTAATGAAGTCATTTGCTGTGCCATGTGGGTTTGAGTATGTGAAGGCCATTCCCTTCAGTGTAAGTCAGCAACCTCCAGTTTAACAGTGTATACATGGCAGAGGCCTGGCTCTCTGCTGAGTGTACCTGCATGATGTATGAGTTCCCAAACATATGCTATCTCTTTCATATGCTTTTTAAAAGTTGTATTTCTATGTCTGAAGCAATCCGGGGATGATTAAAGGACAAAACTTGACCATTTCTGTTTCTGAGGAAGTAACAAGTACACACTTTGGATCTCTCACTCTCAGAGACCGGTTTTATTGACACCTTTTGAATTTCCTCTACTTGTTTCCCCAGAGGGGCATAAGTAGCAGTCGGTCTTTACCTCTTACATAGGTTGGCACACATTTATCCCAAGCTTTGAAAGTTGACTACCCAGTTGATTTAGAACAAGTTGGTCTGACACCTGTGATAAGAGATGATCACTAAAGTCATTCAAAACCCTCTCATCAACTCAAGTGAGAAGTTCAGTCCAATTCTGCAGCCTCTGTTAGATAACATTGTTGAAATAGGGCCATAAACATCATCAGTACCTTTGAAGATCAACATGGTGCAGTATTTAATCACAGAGATATGGGCAGTACTTTATTACAGCTGATGTTTATGGGCCAGTGCTGATTGTACCTTCTAATCAAGCTGCTTTCATTTTTATCAAAACACTTTGAGTTTAAATTAGAAACAAATTGTCTCATCTGCAGCACATGCACATTCATGTCTTTCAATCTGCATGTAAATGTTCTGAATAATTGTGATCTTAATTGTTTTCCTCTACCCTTGAAAGGCTGAGACATGGGAGGAAATCCAGTGGGCTTGGTGGGGGGACTATGTAGAGAAGGTAACAATGCTGGTTTCATTGCTCTTTATTAAGTGCATGGGTTAATCTACTTTTGAGGGGGCTCCAACTTTAGAGCATAGGGGTTGGGAGGTGTAGCAATATTTGGAAATCCCCACTGATTTATCCAAAACATGGTTTGTTCTCTTCAGGGCTTTAAAAACTGCCATGATTAATCTTGATTGAGTATCTTGCCCATTCTCATGATCAAGGCTTTGGTATATTTGATTTTTTAAAAGTATTTGAACAGCTCTTCAAAGTGATTCTCTTTTAGAAAAGAATTCCTCCATTAATGTTCTTCTGCCTCCCAAGCCATTAGAACAGTAGTCTCCGCAAACACTGAAAAATATTTTGTAAGCATAACAGTTGCCCTACTAGAGAATAAGTGTAGAAGTCAACAGCTGAGGTAGCAGATTGATTCAGAGGAGCCAGGACCTCCTCAAGCATTTGATTATCCATAGTCAAGTATAGGAAGCTCTGAGAAGAACAGGATGAAAATATTGCAGAATGAAGCTATGGTCTGTAAATTACATTATAAAAATACCATCTAAGCCTGCAAGAAAAGGACAGAAAGCATGGTCAACATTATTATTTTTCTTTCTGGTTCTTTGATAAGTAGCCTTCTGATTTATTTCCATGGTGCTTTAGTGCCCAGGTGTGTTTGCAGTTGTTTCATTGTTGCAAATAGATACTAAGTTCCCTTTCAGGAGGGATTGAACAGTGTCCCATTCTGACATTGGACATTCTACATCGCACATGGCAGTTGCAGAACCTAAACAGGAATCATGGCAGCTACTGTACTGAATTTTTGTTGTAAGTTCACTGTCAGAGGCTTTAAGGAGTTAGCTAGTGAGGAGCCTCCTGCAAGGAACCTTCTGCTCTCTGGGGATGCAGGCAGTTCAAACTGAAAAACAAACAGTGTAGCCTGGATTCTGAGAATCAGTTAAGGATTCTCATGTACACTGTGATGTTAAAAAAGTAGATTCTGGCTATAAGGCACTGTGCCTCTTTCTAAAAGATGAAATGTTCCACAATCATGACAATTTCATTAGATTTAACACAAGTTTTAATGGATGTAAGCTACACTTAGACCCTTCTTGTAATTGTGCAGTACTCTGTTAATGAACTTCTCAAGTGCAAGCCACTAATTTTCAGTTTTTGCTCATGTATTCAGTTGCTACTCTAACCAAAAAATCCCCTGCAATTGGGAAGCACTTCTCTCCTCTCTTGTTGCCCACTGTGAGAACGGCACACGTCGTAATTCCTAAAGAGAATGTGATTCCTGCTCCTCCAGAAGTATTGTTTGTTCATGTAAAAATGCATGCAAAGATTTCAAAGAATTCTTGAGTGTGGTGACAGATCTTCTTACTATGGTAGCACCAGTACGAGTATAAAAAGTATGAGCTTTAACACACAGCACCACTAACTAAAATTGGCCTCTTCTGATTAATAAGCTTAAGGTTTACTCAGTTGATTTCAACTAATTAAATCGAATGAAACTTGAATGGAAGAACTCTCTGGCCATCAGGCTCAAGATGTAAGGATGTTGGGTTGCATGTGTGTATATGAGTTGTATCTAATGGCATGCAGCAGAGGGCTGTAGCTCAAATTCTGCTTGGAAAGGCTTGAAAATACTGTTCTCCGAATATAGCTGCAGTGGATGGAAAAACTACCCCATTAGTCCTTTCCTTCCAAAATACCAGTTTATGTCCAATTAAGAAATGTTAAGGTCCCCCATAAAGCAATCCCTGTTTGGGCATATGAGTCAAACCATTGCTGTTGTGCAATTCTCCACCTGCCCACATACACACCTGGCTTGTGGATCAACATTTTGGCCCCTGATCTGTTCAGTTCTCAAGGCACTTGATTCCAATGTTGTCTGTCAGTGTTACAGTGCATTAACTAATACAGAGAAGCATTCATAATAATATGCTCACAGCAGTCAGCCCTAACTAAGTCTGGCTGCTATGTTTTGGACCATCAGTAGTTTTTGGGTAGTCCTCAAGGACAGCCCCATTTACACCTGGGGCACCCCAGTTATGGGCATAAGGCCTGGTGCAGGAGAGTAAACTGGTACTGGCTGCCACCACCAAGAATAAAACAAGTCTTCTAGTTGTTTCTAGTCTTCCCAGTCTCCAAGTGCTTTTGGTCCCTAGGAATAACTGGCCAAGGATCCCTCTGCGTTTCTTGTGTTGGGAAACAAGAGTTTCTTTCAGTTTCTTTCATTGCAGCTCCCTTATATCCTTAGGGGAGCATAGCTAGGCTACAAGCTTTGCTCAGCAAGTTGAATGCAACTTGGTTAAATGAACATTAGTATGACTGATAGTGGTGCATCTCTTTGTGAGCTTCCTCTTTTCAAACACACAGACTAGGCTGTGGTGCAAACAGGCTAGAAGATTTATCAGGGATTCAGAATGGGGGAAACAGGTTGATCAGATTTGGAGCACAAAGCAGTAAGTGGTTTGAAGTGGCAATTCAGTGGCAAATTACAAAATAGAAAATACAGCCCAGCTAGCACAGCCCTGAAGTCAGCTGCCTTCCTGGTTCCTTGAAGACTGCTAGGCTCCATGGCAAGGCAGTCAGGTCTTCCTTCTCCTTCAGGGAAACCTATACACTAGGAGCACCTGTACTGGAGAAAACCTTGGAGCCATCTCCTTTGGTGCCTGTGTCAAGCTACAGTACTTCCTGTGAGAGTTTCTCTTAGCACAGTACCAAGACAGAAAGATCTACCCATTTCATTTCCCAGTGCAGTATATCTATTTGCCTGTTGTCTTTTGTCTGGTCAGCTCATCCCCACCTCTGAGCTGGATTCTGAAGACTCCTGGTTGTTTAGGTACCTGGACAGTTCACTAGTCAGATAGGTTTAAGTGGAAGCATTTGGCCTTGAGATGACCCCAGCCAGGGCACCTCCATTGCAGTGCCAGCAATCTTGATGATCGAAACTTTAGCAGAAAACTACAACTGATTGCATAAGGGAGGTTTTTTCTCTCTTGGACCTGATAAGATGGAGTTAGTATGGTCTGGCTGAGTGGGCCACTCCAGGCTGACCATAACACAGCATGCATCCAGGATGTTACTACATCCCAGTTTCTTGAGCTCAGGTCATCTCTTTCCATGAAGGGAGCACTCAGCTGAATCTGGTAAAGTGCGTAACTCAAAGGTGCTATTTGAGCTTCTCACAGCAGCATTGGATTAACCAGCACCTTCTGAACTGGTTGTAACAGGGAAGGAGGCAAATACCGCACCCCAGTTTGGCAATCTATTCATCAACAGCCCTAGTCTTTTATCTGGGCAGATTTTCATGTTTATTAGCAAACTTTGAGACTATTATCGAATCCAGATAGCTATTGAGGATGCCCACAGCTTCATCATAATGTAAAAATGAAAGAAAGCTAAGTTCAGCCTGAGCCCCTTTAGAGGAAGGGTGAAATAAAAATGCGGTAGTGATTTCATCTTCTGTCAGGAGTATGGTTCCACAGCAGCACCTAGAGGCAGGAATGGAGAAATCCAGTTATCACCCCTTGTTGAGGCCAGTGCAATGCTAACCTTGCTGGTGCAACAGTCAGAAACTCACTTCTGTTGTTAGTTGTTTGTGGAGAAGGGATCATGTTTTCCAATGTAGCTAATGCCTTCCTTTTCTCTCACTCTGCAACATTAGTCCTGAGCATGGAACAGGATTGTATAAGTAGGCAGACAATGAATTTTACCTAGAACACGTTAGTTGCAGCCTCTGGACTAGAGCTTTCAGTGGGGTCTGTGTTATTAGTCATCTATTCATCCTTAGCTGTTGTAGAAAGCAAAGGGTTGGATGAAAAGCCTATTTCTGAGAAGCAATCTCCTAGTCACGATGGCAGCAGAGAGGGTCTTGGGATACCTTCCCCCTTTTATCATTGTGAGATGAATGATATAGTTTGTTGCTTTTGTTATTATTCTATTGCATTTTATATCCTATCTTTTTCCTCTTGTGAGAAACCAAAATAGCTTACATAGCTCCATTTTATCCTCACAACAGCAGTCCTGCGAGGTGGAGATTGAGATTTAGGCTGAGAGTGAGTGACTCTTAGCCTAAAAGTCACTCGCTATGTTTCATAGCTGAATGAGGACTAGAGCCTGTATCTCCCAACACTCTAACCACCACACCATTTTCTAAAGACCATCTTGTGTATATTGCCGTTGCCTCCTGTTATGATTGGTTTACAATAGTTGAATCTATTTTTGTGTGATTTTAATGTTTTGGTAATATATTTGCCTTGAGGGTACAGTTTGGTCAGTCTTTGACATTTCATCTTCCTTTTGATGAGATGCCATTTTTACATCCTATTATGTACTTTTTAACTACAGTTAATCTAAAGCAAATGTATTGATACAGTGTATGTTACTTTTCTAGGAGAATTCAGTCGATCCCATTGTGCACAAATCTATTTATGAATCAAGTGAAAATACAAAGCAAAATACCTCATGCACAGATTCTTCATCTTTGGTAATGATCTGTTACATTATAATACATATGTATGCAACAGAAGTTACAAGCATCTACAGTGCTCAGTGTCTTCACCCATTAGCCTTTCTGCATGTGTATGTTATCTGTGGAATTCAAATACTGTACTCCCCACAACATTTTGCCTCCCACAGTATAACTTTTTAACATGAATGTTACAGCAAACTCTTGTGTTTTTACCTTTGCCTAGAAGCATGCATTTTAGCAAAGTTCACTCAGCCCAAGCACAGAAATTTAAGCCTCTCAGTTTTATGAAATCTTGAAATTTCTTTTACTTGTCTGTTATAATAGGAGCAGGTTTGCATCAATAAAGTACCAGAAATATATTGACATTAGACATTTAAAAATGTTCACTTTTTGAACTCTTTATATTAATATTAATACATACATTTTAAATTTATCATGGTTTTGATTTTGCTTTAATTTTAGCTGGTCCTAGATTTCTTCCTTTATATACTTGACATTTATAATTTCCCACAGGAAGTCTGCACATCAGCCTTTTTTGGCAGCTAATTTTGTTGATACAGATGAAATTTAAAGTGGAAAGTATCACAATGTGTAAGGGATTTGTTTAGTTATTTAGTGAAATACCTGTGATTTAAATTTGTTCATCACAACTATTATCAAATGCTTGATGAAGTACATCAAGACTGCATTTGAAATATCTTTTTGCTGTTTGTCCTGAGGAAAATGATGCCTCCAGTGTTTAAGTACTGCTGTATTTTTATAGTTCTTGGACGTGCTGCATTCTTTACTCCTCATCAGCAGGCTTAAACCCACAATATATTGCCATACAGAGTCATTTGGGCAGCTAAATTTGAGATAGCATTGATGCTGACACACACAAAGATCAGCATGAGTTGTTACTGGATGCTTTGCATGTCATAGTGAGCATTCACAGATCAAACACCACAGGCAGAGCTTTTGGTTATTTGTGGTAGCTCAAAACACAATGCTTTTCAATGAGAAATTCTCACATTTAGCTGTGCGTCATCAAATGCTGAGACTTAAGCGGTGTACATGTGTGTTCCCTCTGTTCCTACACACGTAGCCTTTTGGAGATCTTTGAATAAGCACTGGGCTGCACAGATGATCACGCGAACAGTAGGAAAGGTAATGTGTGCAATATCAGAACACATCCGGTCTTCATTCTTTTCTGTTTACACCATACTTCTTATTTCAAAGATGAAGAGCAGTAGCAGACAGCACTTACTTGGTGATGTCCAAAGCCGTCAAAGCTCTATTAAATTGGCCTCATGGAATGAGCCTTCCCTCAGTGCTGAGGATGAAGATCTCTTTGCTGATTGCCAATCACAGGTAATTGTTTATAAATAATCTGTAACAGAAACATTTTAAAAAATGGTAAATGAAAAGGCCCTGAATATATTGTATTTTGCCTTTTCAGGTATTATAACTAGGCTCTTAAAACACCATTACATGTAAGAGTGTTTTGGCTTGAGCTCCACTTGAGCAGCCATTTCTGTATGAGATGCTGGGGGAAAGCCTGCACTATAACACATACTTTACTCCCTAGCCTAACATCCTTCACATGGTTATTAGGCAGATTAAATGGAACACACCCGGCTCTTTGGAGGAAGTGTAGTAAATTGTTGTATCACTAAAATCTCATACTCAGCACCTTCCTGAGCGCACTGCTAGGGTTGATTAAGCACAAACCTTAAAGTGATTCAGGTAAAGGTTGTCAGTGTACAGAATGGTACAATATAAGGCTCCCATACTATTTCAGCTGATGACCAATTGGCAGTGAGATATTGTGGATGAAGGACAAGTAGCTGCTGGGATAATGTGGTAGACTAAATCTGGATTCATAGCCCCTCTCTGCCATGTAGCTTCCTCAATGACCTTGGACCAATCGGTGTCTTTTGGTGACATATCCTCCACTCCAAAAGCCAGGCTGGTAGAAACCCAACCAGTTGATAGGTGAGTCAACAGTGGTGTGTGATAGTGAAATAATGTATTTTATTCTTTTCTTAGATCTTAAGGCATCCTTCAAAAAGGAAGTTACCAGAGTGGTTTGGAACCTCAGAGAGAACGCTTACTCACATTAATACTTCTAAGAAAGCCAAGGAAGGTGGAAGCAAAGGTCTTTTTGGCTGAATTCAAAGTTATCATGAAATTACTTTTATATATAGCACGGATTTAAGCTTTATAGCTAATTCATACATTTCATTCAGTGTGATCCTTTTTCAAAATAACTAATGTTGAGGAAGAAACCTGTTCACTTATTTCCACATAAATCATGGCTAGATATAGGTGTAAATGAAGCCCTATCATTCTTGAATTGATTCATAAACAGGATATATCAGACCTCAAAGCTTGAGCTCCAAGAAAACTAGGAAAAAAGAAAAATAATGGATTATGTCAGATCATATTTTGAAATGCTTATTTTGCTAAATGCTCTGAATATTGGTATATTGCATAACTTCTGTTTAAATCTGATAGCCTACAGAAAAGGAAGAGTGCTCCCTGAAGAACAGCCGAAAGCCCTGGCCTTTGAATGTATTACTTCAGCTTTCCTCAGCTGCCCTGCTGGTATTAGCTGAGTTGCAGCTGCACGAAGTGGGCAATCCCATGTTCTTGTGTTATGTTTATAATCTGTATATATTACTCCACAGCTGGATATTGTGGTGCACAACTAAACTGTATTATTGCTATTGTTAACATGATTTATTTTCTTTAATTTCAACTATTTCTGGCACCTTATCAGAAATAAAATATATTTATAATTAGAAGTTGGGGTTCATTTCTGTGGTGCTAATACCATGCTTCAGTTTACAAGGAGATAAATTAAGATTGCCTCCTTAACGTCTGAGGATCCTAGGATAGTTTCAGTTCCTGGATAACAGTCTGAAACTCTCCAACTTTGGAGGCAGAAATCAGAGTGCTAACCCCCACTTACAACCTATGTGGAGAGAACCAGGATGGTTGCTCTCCAAGGTCAGGAGAGTGACCCTTTTTAAAAGAAACATTTTGTATTGTTAAACTGTCCCGAGACTTCAGTAATGGGACAGTCTACAAAAGTGTTAAATAGGAGGAAAAGGTATTCTGGTGGGGAGTGAGGGAAGGACACCAAGATACAAATTATCGTGAGATCCCCCCCCCCGCCCCCCAAAAAATGGTTAGGCTTCTTTCATTCTTTTGCGAAAAGCAAAATGCCTGTCCGGTAAAAACAGGGCAGCATAGATCACTTGTGCCACCCTTCATACAATGTGCTTGTAAGCTTCTGAATTTGAGGGTTTACTATAATCACTACAGGATTATTCCTGCAGCCAATTTTTAAAATGCATAAATTTGTAAAATTCAATTTTTTCTGGAATAAGAGTTAAGGTAGGGGAAAGGTTCTGGACAATCTTCAAGACTGTTTATGCAGAGGTCAGATATGCTGCTACACATACATTTAAGAGACAAATAGAAACAGTGCTAGTGAAAGATGAGGTGGGAGGGTATGCACCACCACCCATCAGAACTTTTGCTTAGGCAAGAAGGCTCAGAGCAAGAGATGGGAGAAAGCAACTGCTGCCCCAGGAAGCGTTGTTTCCCACTCTTGTGGCATTTGCCACAGAAGATGAGCAGGAGTTGTGTGACAGCAATGCCAAAAGCTAGCAGGTTCCAAAGTACTTTGAAAGGGGGGATTCAGCCTACTTCATGGGAGCACTGGCCCTGCACAGAAAGAAGGAACAAGAAAGATGTGGCTGGTTCCCTCAGCCCTCCTATGATTCTGGGTCAGGACCTAGCAAAGAACTCTGCAGCTTTGTTCCCCTTAGAGGTGTGCTTCACAATCAGCCCAGAACTCAACTCTAGGCCATGAAAGAGGAGTCCAGTTGACTGACTCAGCCTGGGACCTAGGCTGAGCAACAGCTGTTGTTGCTTCTGCAAATTTGAGGGTGTGCAAGCCCACCAGGAAGCATTCGCAAATGCATTTAGATTCAGTTTCCCATATGCTGCCAACCAGAAATTCCTTCCTTGACCTTCTAAGCTGCAAGATGAAAGCAGAGTCAGGCAAGTGATTAGTGATTCATAGACCTCTTTGGCCCACTGCCACCCTGATTCCTACACCACCTATAAGAAGATAGTATTTTTACAGAAGATCAGACACAAGCTTTCGTCGTACATTAGTCACCATAATGTTGATGACAATAAAAAGGCAGACAGAACAAAGACGGATTGCATTTGTTAAACGAAAGACCCACAAATGCTCATGATGCCTGTACTTTTTACCCACATACATGGCACCAAACAGTAAGAAAACACATCGGTGTATTTACGCGGGTAGTTTTAGTTTCCCCTTAAAAAGGGGCCAGGTAATCAAGACACGTGCTAAAAACCTGAGAAGCGTATGATGCTACTAGTTATGATGAACCTTCATGGTGGACTCTTCGGGGTGCCCATATGCCACCCGTCGAGTACACAAAGCACTACAAGCGAGCCTTGCACAGCATCCTCTATCCGCTAGTCGTGGTAATGCTTCGCTCCGCCCATGAGAAAGCAACTCTTCTCTGTTGCCGTAGTAACAGGAGCTGAACTTCCGGGCTTGTATTGTGTGACGCAAAATTGCGTCGCCGAGCGACGGGAAGGATGGGAAATGTGGGAGTCCTGCGGTAGGAACCTGAGCCAATAGGGAGGCAGGAGCGTCAAGGCTCCGTTGGTTGCCCCCCCACCCCTCTAGCCCTTGTCGCTGGGGGAGCCTCGTGCGCGAGGTGAGTTCGTGCGCGCGCGCGCGCGCGGCCCCCGGACGGGATTGGCGGGAGTCGGTGTCCTATGGGGAGGGGAGGGGAGGGGAGGGAGCGAGGGGAGGGAGAGCAGCGGCACCATCGCCGCGCAGCACCTGCTGCTGTGGCGGCGGCTCCGGCGGCGCCTGCCTGGCTGAACGTGAAGTCCCGAAGTTCGGCCATCTCGGGAGCTCTGGGCGGTCAGCAGCCCCTCAGACCGGGCGCAGTCCGCAGGGGAGCCGTTCGCCTCACAGCCCCAGGCATTCCAGACATGTCAACTAGGAAGCGTCGGTTTCGTGTCCTAGGCACGGTTGGGCTGGTACCGGTGGGGGTGGTGATGTCTCCACAGCAGGCTTGGAACTGCAAACTGTAGTTTCCTGAGGGGAGATCAGGCGACAACAAAGAAGGATCTCTAACTGAGAAAGGTCAGCAGCTTCACCACACTACAGTTCCCAGGATTCACTTGTATGTGGGGGTGGGTGGGGGGGTGGTAGCCCTGATAGTTAAAGTGGAATAGAACTGCTAGAAGTTTGTGTGGATTTGTTTGAAGGAAAACTCTCCTTTCGGCTTATGAAACGGTCCGCTCTCCCCAATCCTCATAAGAATCATGCCTCCTGAGAATCCTTTCCGGGAGCACTAGCTTACACTCAGAGGTTGCTCTCTACCTAATAATGATGTTTAGCATTCATACCACACTTTAGATTATTTGCCCCTAGACCTAGTATAAGCATTGTTCCCACTCTCCAGGGAGACTTTAAAAAGTGTAACTGTGGTGAGAGCTGGGGATTTCTAATGGAGAATTCTTAACAGCCTCACCAAGGTACAATTTTGAGAATTGTTTGAAGGAGGCCTTACTATATAAGCCAATCATAGTTTTATACAAGCGTTTAGTGTAAGAATGCCCTTGAAGCTTTCAAAGCTGTTCACAAATTCAGTACTCTATACTACCCATAACTATTATGACAGCCAGTGTGAGATACTGATTAAAGTATTGGACTGGGACTCAGGAGATCTGGGCTTTTATTCCCCATGCTGTCATTGGGTAAATTTGGGCAGATGACTTGACTCTTGGCCTAAGCCCCCTGATAGGGTTTTTGGCAAAGATAAAATGGAGAGCAAGGTTATGTAATCCACTTTGATTTTCTTCCAAGGAGAAATGCAAGATTGTATCCCATATTGCTAAGGCTGAGAGAATGCGAATATGCAAGGTTATCACTACATCAAGTGTAGCAATAATGCCAACCTGTGCATATATTTCAGTATTTTTCATTCACCTGCTCATCATACCTACCTTGCTTGCGGCATTTCCTGTGTTTGCCTCTGTAACCTGAAATGCTGATTCTGTTATCTTATCTGATAATTCATCTTGGGATGACAGAGTCAATGTTGCTGTTTTTTCAACTCTTTCATTTTTAATTTTCCTTTTGAATGCTGTATAAAAGGCAGAGGCTAAAACACGTTAACAGTTGCTATTCTTGAATAAGTAGTCTTGGGCAGATCCTTGTCTTTAGGTGCAGTTTTTAGCCTTGGGAGCATAAACGTATTATTTTAAAATGTATTATTTTACTATTTTAAAATGTAGGACCCTGCTAATCAAGAAAACTGCTGTATTGTGGTGGCTAAGAATGCGATCTACGTCCCAGTTGCTAAATTACTTTAAAACTTATATTTTATTATAAAATGTAAACAAAAGAAACAAAATATTGTTACATAGATTTGAATGTTACAAGATTTGCCAAATCTTGTTGTGAACTCAAAGATGCTATCTTTTGGTCTCTCAACTGCAAGTCAGACATAGAGTTGATCTATCTTGCAGCATTGTTTTAAGGCAACCTTTCCCAATCTAGCAACCTGTAGATGGCCATGTTGGCTGGGGATCATGGGAGTTACAATACAACATATCTAGTGAGCAAAAGTTTGGGGGATGCTATTGTAAGGTATACTGAGACACTGGTTCACACTTAATGGTAAACAATAATTTAACATGTATATACAAGCCCACTCTTTCTGCCCATGTGAATGAGAGAAGAAAATCAGAAAGTTTTGATTTTGTTTTGAAGTAACAATGTTACTTGGTTAGTGTTACATGAAGTTAGTGGTCAGTGCTACATATAGTTTACAGAAATAAGCTTACATCATTTTCTACAATTTGAAGTGGGTTTGTCTCCATAGTTAACATTAAACATGTGCTGTCTGGGTTTTTTACACAACAACGAACCAAAGTTAGTTGAAACTGAAAGTGACAGTTTGATTTTCTAACATCTGTGATGAGAGGAGAGGGGAACTAGCAAGCCTGAAGCTTACCCATGCTCATTCTTGTGTAGAGATAAAGTACTGTTTGGTACAGCCTTCCCCAATGTTGTGCTTCTCCAGATGTTTTTGACTACAACTCCAGCATTCATGATCATTGGAAAGGGCTGATGGGAGTCCTAAAGGTTAGGAGAGGCTAGTTAGATACCTCATTTTTTATTTGAAGTGAGCTTCAGTTTCTTCTGCCCAACTGCTTTTATAATCAGAATGTGTTTCCCAATGCTTGGTTGAATTCTTTATTTGGTCCAAAAGAACTTCATAATGCAATTGTTTTGCTACTGCTTTAGGAGCACCTGCAGCAGCATTTAGGCTATATTTTTACGTGTTTGCTTCTAAACATCCTCTCTTCTTCTTAGAACCCCTTCAGTTTTCTCCAGATATAATGGAAGATGCTCTAGAAATAGTTGAAGCTTTACAACATTAACCATTAATTGGTGTAACTTGAAGTAGTTAATTCTTGGAAATAACATCCTCCAAATTTCTATGTTCAAAGCACAGTTCTTGTGCTGGTGTCTGACTGCAGCATTCTGTAATATGAGTTCCAACTGTAAGCTGTTCATACAATCACATATATATTTTGAAGTTTGCTTTGATAGCTAGACTTTCAAGTGTTTGAGATCTACTGATACATATTTTAAGCATCCGCCCATCTCTCCTGCCCCTGCTGTCTGATCATAAAAAGGAAACTAGAGATAATAACAGATAATAAATATGTGCAGTTCTAGTAGAAAGATCTTGAGATTTACCTAAGGTACTATACCTCATACCTCTGTTGTAGATACAGCCCTAGTGACTATCCATACTTCGGAAAAGAAACAAACTATTCTTGTTTAGAGACTCTTAAGAGTAATAAGGTTGCATTAAGTTATATTTTGGTCTGTGACATTTTTTTATTCAACAGAATTATGGATCCAAACTTGCTAAGAGAAAGAGAACTTTTCAAGAAACGGGCACTCTGTACTCCTGCTGTAGAAAAACGTCCAGCTGCCTCTTCTGAGTCCTCATCTTCTAAAAAAAAGAAAGCAAAAGTAGAGCAAAGTGGATCATCAAGTTCAAAACAAAATGCAGGTTTGTGAAGAATTTTTTTAAAACTTTGCTTGTTTGTTCCTTTTTCCTCTTATGTCTAAGCTTTCCAAAGTACAGCCTTTAATTAGCTTTTTATGTGACTTCATAATGACCTACTGTGTTTCCACCTGTGGGATAAATAGCAGCTCCAGCAGTGGAGGGAGAGGCAGTTTAGACAGTTTGCATGAGGGAAAAGATTGTTTCCCTTTTGGAGCACAACTTCCCTCGTCTAATCCAAGGAGATGTGCCTGCCTTTAAGTAAAAATAAAACCAGCAGAAGATTCATTGATGGATTTTGGGCTTCCACGGGAGGTGATTGAGGCCCCATCAGTGATGGTGTTCAAAGATAGGCTAGACATGCACATGGTGGGCATGTTGTGAGCAGAGCTGGCTGGAGTGGGGGTCAGACTAAATGGCCCGGGAGGCCCCTTCTGGCTTGCTCTGTTTCTCTGTTTCTATTTTCTGTGTGCTACTTTGGCCATATGAATGTCATCCTAAAATCATATTTTTAAATCTTGGATTTCTTGTGATTATATTGATAGGTTCATTTCTTCAAAAGTAATACTTAAAAGCTGACTTTTTGGTATTATATTTTATATCTATATTCCACTTTTCTTCCTTTTTCAAGGAACTCAAGGTGGCTTACATAATTCTATTCATTTTTCCATTCAGCTTTTTAAACAAATATATCAAAGTAAGGTACTATTTGTGTTGTAGTGTTGCAATTGTAGGCAGGTTTCTGCAAGAGTAAGCTAACATTTTCTATATTTTTCATGCAACATGGATGAATTTATTTAGGAATAAAGTGGCTCTACTTCTCTTTGTAGTGCCTGGACTTATATAAGTATTTTTGAATTTGTTGTTGTTGTTAGTCGTGAAGTTGTGTCTGACCCATCGTGACCCTATGGATAACATTCCTCCAGGCATTCCTGTCCTTCACCTTCCCCCGGAGTCCACTCAAGCTCACACCAACTGCTTCAGTGACTCCATCTAGCCACCTCATTCTCTGCCGTCCCCTTCTTCTTTTGCCATCTATTGTGCCCAACATTAGGCTCTTCTCCAGGGAGTCCTTCCTTCTCATTAGGTGGCCAAAGTATTTGAGTTTCATCTTCAGGATCTGGCCTTCTAAAGAGTAGTCAGGGTTGATCTCCTCTAGGACTGACCAGTTTGATCGCCTTGCGGTCCAAGGGGCTCGCAGAAGTCTCCTCCAGCACCATAACTCAAAGGCCTCAATCCTTCGGCACTCAGCCTTCCTTATGGTCCAGCTTTCACAGCCATACATTGCAACTGGGAAGACCATAGCCTTGACTATATGCACTTTTGTTGGCAGGCTGATGTCTCTGCTTTTTAATATGCTGTCTAGATTTGCCATAGCCCTCCTCCCCAGGAGCAAGCGTCTTTTAATTTCTTGGCTGCAGTCCCCATCTGTGGTAATCTTGGAGCCCAGGAAAATAAAATCTGTCACTAACTCCATTTCTTCCCCATCTATTTGCCAAGAAGTGAGAGGACTGGATGCCATGATCTTAGTTTTCTTAATGTTGAGTTTCAGGCCAACTTTTGCACTCTCCTCCTTCACCCGCATGAAGAGGCTCTTTAGTTCCTCTTCACTTTCTGCCATGAGAGTGGTACCATCTGCATATCTGAGGTTGTTGATATTTCTCCCAGCAATCTTAATTCCAACTGATGATTCATCTAGCCTTGCCTTTCTCATGATGTGCTCTGCATATAAATTAAATAGGCAGGGCGACAGTATACAACCTTTCCGATCTTCTTTCTCAATTTTGAACCAATCAGTGGTTCCATGTCCAGTTGTCACTGTTGCTTCTTGACTCGCATATAGGTTTCTCAAGAGACAAATAAGATGGTCAGGTACTCCCATCTCTTTAAGAACTTGCCACAATGTGTTGTGATCCACACAATCAAAGGCTTTAGCATAGTCAATGAAGCAGAAGTAGATGTTTTTCTGGAACTCCCTAGCTTTCTCCATGATCCAGCGTATGTTGGCAATTTGATCTCTAGTTCCTCTCCCTCTTCGAAATCCTGCCTGTACTTCTGGTAGTTCTCAGTCCACATACTGCTGGAGCCTAGCTTGTAGGATTTTGAGCATCACTTTGCTAGCATGTGAAACGAGTGCAATGGTGCAGTAGTTTGAACATTCTTTGGCATTGCCCTTCTTTGGTATCGGAATGTAAACCGACCTTTTCCAATCCTGTGGCCACTGTTGAGTTTTCCAAATTTGCTGGCATATTGAGTGTAGCACTTTTACTGCATCATCTGTTAAGATTTTGAATAGCTCAGCTGGAATGCTGTCCCTTCCACTAGCTTTGTTGTTGCTCAGACTTCCTAAGGCCCATTTGACTTCACATTCCAGGATGTCTGGCTCGAGGTCAGTGACCACCCCATCGTGGTTATCAGGGACATTAAGCTCTTTCTTGTATAGTTCTTCAGTGTAATCTTGCCACCTCTTCTTAATCTCTTCTGCCTCTGTTAAGTCCCTGCCATTTTGGTCCTTTATCATGTCCAGCTTTGCATGAAACTTTCCCTTCATATCTCCAATTTTCTTGAAGAGATCTCTGGTTCTCCCTATTCTGTTGTTTTCTTCTATTTCTTTGCACTGTTCATTTAAGAAGGCATTCTTATCTCTTCTAGCTATTCTTTGGAATTCTGCATTCAATTGGGTGTATCTTTCTTTTTCTCCCTTGCCTTTTGCTTCTCTTCTTTCCTCAGCTATTTGTAAAGCTTCCTCAGTCAACCATTTTGCTTTCCTGCATTTCTTTTTCTTTAGGATGGTTTTAGTTGCTACCTCTTGTACAATGTTGCGAACCTCCGTCCATAGTTCTTCAGGCACTCTGTCTATCAGATCTAATTCCTTAAATCTATTTGTCACCTCCACTGTATATTCGTCAGGAATATGATTTAGGTCATACCTGAGTGGCCTAGTGCTTTTCCCTACTTTCTTCAATTTAAGCCTAAATTTTGCAATGAGAAGATCGTGATCGGAGCCACAGTCAGCTCCTGGTCTAGTTTTTACTGACTGTATAGAGCTTCTCCATCTTTGGCTGCAGAGCACATAGTCAATCTGATTTCTGTGTTGACCGTCTGGTGATGTCCACGTGTAGAGTCGTCTCTTGGGTTGTTGGAAAAGAGTGTTTGCTATGACCATCGTATTCTCTTGACAAAATTCTACCAGCCTGTGCTCTGCTTCATTTTGTACTCCAAGGCCAAACTCACCTGTTATTCCAATTATCTTTTGGCATTCCAATCCCCCATGATGATAAGGACATCATTTTTTGGTGTTAATTCTAGAAGGTGTTGTAGGCCTTCATAGAACTGGTCAACTTCAGCCTCTTCAGCACCAGTGGTTGGGGCATAGATTTGGACTATTGTGATGTTGAATGGTTTGCCTTGGAGTACAAAATGAAGCAGAGCACAGGCTGGTAGAATTT